>NW_012267263.1:4769370-4818480 GCF_000151885.1 Dipodomys ordii
TGGTGGCTCACGCCTGTAATCCTAGCTACTCAGGAGGCTGAGATCTGAGGATCGCGGTTCAAAGCCAGCCCGGGCAGGAAAGACCGTGAGACTCCTATCTCCAATAAACCACCAGAAAACCGGAAGTGGCGCTGTAGCTCAAGTGGTAGAGCGCTCGCCTTGAGCTTAAGAGTTGAGGGACAGCACTCAGGCCCAGAGTTCAAGCCCCACGACCGACAAAAAAAAAAAAAAAATCAACAAAATCAAAAACAAAAAGTCTGATTTTATCTGTGAGAATGCTGGTACCTGAATAATTGATATAGAGTAGTGGCTTTTAAATTGTAGTTTATCAATTAGCACTATCAGGATCACTTGAGAAATGCAAAGTTTTAGATCCCCTACCCCAGACCTAATCAAAAATTCTGGGATTGGACCCAGCTATTGATGCTTTAACAAGCACATTCCTCTAGTAGCCCACACTTATTCTAATACACAGTGAGGGTGTGAGAACCACTGTCCCAGGGCAGAGGTTCTAGGATATCAGAATCACTTAAAGAAATTGGTGAAGATACAAAAGCTCTAGTCCAGTCCTACTTCAAGGTCTCTCTCTGCAATGACCTTTATTAACTTCCAGTTTGAGAACTATTGGTGTAGAACTTTAAGACTCCTGCTAGGTTAATACCCATGGATTAAGTCCCTGCTAGGGGCTATTCTGATGCAATGATACGGGCAGCAATGGCATACTTTCAAATTTCATATTATTTTTACTGGCAGAAATGCCTTTAAGCCAGCCCATATTTTGGGTATTCTGATATCTGAATTTTAGATTCATAATCAATCTCTTAAAAAGTTATATAATTTCCTAGCCACTGAAGCCACCACCTATTTTCCAGGTACCTTTTAATAGCAAAACTCTGAAGAGACATCTCTATTCTTTTCCACCATTACTTTCATTTTTAAACCCAACACTATCTCCCACATCCAACACTCAAAAGTATTTTGGATCAGTATTACTAAAATTGCCAATGTATCAAATTCTTTCACTGTCTTCTCATTTCACTCTGAAAAGTCTCTGATAATTGATCACAATCTCTATTCTCCTCTCTTTAAATACTTTGCTTTCTTGCCTTCCAAAATAACACTCATTTCTGGGTTGGGTTGGTTTCACCACCCCCGCACCTTCCTGGAGCTTGAACTCGGGTCCTGGGTACTCTCCCTGAGCTTTTAAGGCTCAAGGCTGGTGCTATACCACTTGAGTCACAGCTCTATTTCTGGCATTTTGGTGATTACCTGGAGATAAAATTCTCACCCCTAGGCTTTCCTGCCTGGGCTGCATTCAAACTGCAATCCTCAGATCTCATCTTTCTGAGTAGTTAGGATTATAAGCAAGAGTCACCGGTACCAGCTTCTTCATATATCTTTGGCTTCTTCTCAGTTCTAGAACTTCTCTTCCTTACACTCTGTATTTTCCCTAGGTGCTTTGATGGTTTTTTTTGTTGTTTTGTTTTGTTTTTACCAGTCCTGGGGCTTAACCTCAGGGCTTAGGTGCTGTCCCTGAGCTTCTTTGGCTCAAGGCTAGCACTCTACCACTTAAGCCACAGCATCACTTCCAGCTTTTCCTGTTCATGTGGTACTGAGGAATCAAACTCAGGGCTTCATGCATGCTAGGCAAACACTCTACCACTAAGCCACATTTCCAGCCATGGTTTTAAAACAGGATTTATATGCTGATGTGTTCCAAATATATAACATTACCTTATAGTTTTCTTCTAAGATACAAACTTACATATTCAACTGCTTACCTTATATCTTTACTTTGACTCGAATATCAAAAAAATCCAAGTTCTCCTTCAATACTCCCTTTCATATTTCACTTCTAATATTTTTTATTTCAGTAAGTAGCAATACCACCTATCTAATTATGCATGTATAGATGTTAAATGCTAATAATTTCTCCTGCCTTAGAATAGGTATCTTCATAGTCCTAACAAATTTTATCTTACATTTATAAGATTAAGTTATGACTATTTTCATACAGATCACTAGTAAGAAACATAAAGAAGATACGTTAAAAAAGTAAATTTATAAACACATATAATATAATAGATATAACCAAATAAATGTGCATGTTCTATAATATACATACATATGCATGTGTAGGTATGGATACATACTCATATACTATAAGTTAGCGGTAATGCATAAAAATACAAACTAAAAAGTAATCATCATCCATTTTAAAAGTTTTGCTTAGGTTAGCTAATTTCATTGAAAGTTTATGGTCCTAAATCTACATTTTAAAATGTTTATTCTTAAAGAAAAGAATGAACTTTTCCAATATTTTTATTTATAAATTTTAAGGTTATGGCCTATTTCTAAGTTCATATTGTTAGAACTTCATATATGTTAGAGAAGAAAACATACTTTTCTACTAGACAAGAAAAATAAAATATCAAGAAACAAACTCACCAATTTTTTCATCCAAGCACATAATTTTCTCCTGAGTAAGTTGTAGCTCATACTTTTTCTTAGCAAGATGTCGTTGAGTATCAGAAAGATCTTTCTCTGTGTTTTCATATAAAAGTCTGCAAATATTTTAATGATAACTCTAATTTTGATGTTTTTCCAACCTTTAGTGTATTTAAGTCTAAAAACTTTTAAGAACACTAAGATTTTTTTTCATTTTTAATATTTCCATTATAAAAACCACACTATAGGAAGCTTGGAAAATTAAGGGTAAAAAGGAATCCTCAATTGACTACTCTAACATAAGCTACTATTTTCCATGTTAGTATACATTATTCAGGTTTATTTTTTGCTATGCACATTTTTAAAGTTGCCATAATATAGATTAAAATTTTAACTGAATACTTTCACCTACACATAATTTTTGGTATCTGAAGACTTATGATGAAACCTTTGGAATCATTATTTTATGTAACAATAATTTACTTTTAAGTAAATGTACACAACAATTACCCTATTGTAAGACATTCAGGTTCACTTCAAGTTTTACTTTTATACATAAATCTGTAATAAACATTTCCTTCATTGCACCAACACTTGTTAAGTGTCTGGTATGTACCAAGCACTAGATGTTGAAGAAGCAATGGTGAATTAGGTTGCCACTGATTCTGCCCTCATGGACTTCATAGCTAATAGGTAGTAAACAAATTTCAATTCCTGGAAATAGGGAAGACCAGACAATATGAAAACCATTTTTGAAGCCCTGGATTCGATTCCTCAATACCACATAAACAGAAAAGGCCGGAAGTGACTCAAGTGGTAGAGTGCTAGCCTTGAACACAAGAAGCTCAGGGACAGTGCCCAGGCCCTGAGTCCAAACCCCAGGACTGGAAAAAAAGAAAAGAAAAAGAAAACCCTTTTACCATATAACACTTAGGAAGAAAGCAACTTTTACATGTACAGCAAAACTTACAATAATTTGAGTGGTATACTAGTGGCTCACACATGTAATCTTAGCTACTCTGTAGATAAGATCAGGATGATTGCAGTGGAAGGCCAGCCTGAGCAGAAAAAGGAAATGGACCCTTTCTTATCTGAGAGCTGTCATTCCAGCTATGACAGAAAGCCAAAAGTAGATAGGTTAAGATCCAGGCATGTACTCAGGCAGGAACCAAAACCTTATTCAAAAATAACGAGTGCTTAATGGGATGGAAGTGTATCTCTGCTGTAGAGTGCTTGCCTAACAAGTGCAAGACTGCGTTCAAATCCCAATTCTGTCATTAAACACAAACAAAAACTTGTAACAATTTGTGAAGTAAATGCTCTGGAACCCAATAAAAGCAATAAACTTTGGCTTATCTTAGTAGCTTATAGCCTTTGTATTAACTCAAAAACAAAACAAAAAAATAAGGCCTCAGAAATGTCTACCACATATAGAATTAGATTAAGTCAGCTCATAAAAAGCCATTAACAGCTATATTGATGTGGAAATATCCAGATTAGAGCCCTTGCTAGGCCAATTGTTGCTAGGTTCAATAGTGTTTCCTCTAAGAAATCCTTTCTTCTTTCCTTTCTTTTTTCTCATTCCCTCTTTTTCCTTCCTTCCTTCCTCCTCCTCCCCCTTTCCTTTTTCTACATTCTCTCGAGGAAATCCTTTCTTTTCTTTTTCTTTCTTCCTTCCCTTCTTTCTCTTCCTTCCTTCCTTTTCTTTCTGTCCTTTCTTTCCCTCCTTCATCCCTTCCTTTCTTCCTTCTTTCTTTCCTTCTTTCTTTCTTCCTTCCTTTCTTTCTTTCTTGTTGGTATTGAGGTTTGAATTCAATGGTAATGGCCCTTGTGCTTACTAGAAAGGCACTTAAGCCATGCCCCCAGCTAATTATTTTTCAAACAATATCTCACATTTATGCCCACACTAGTCTTCCCCACAACCCTCCAATTTATGTTTCCCATATAGCTAAGATAACCAGCATGTAATCATACTCAGCTTTTTATAGGCTGATGGAGCCTCATAAATGTTGTCCTGGCTGACCCTGAGCCATGGTTCTCCTCATCTCTGCCTCCCAAGTAGCTAGGATTACAGACATGAGCCACCACCTAACTTCCTCTGGGCATACTTAAACTCAAGATAAAACTCAAAATAAAAGTTGGTTCTAGGTTGGCCATATAATCTGGGAAGACTTGACAAAACTTCTCTATAGAGATTGCCCTCTCAACTGCAGCATAAAACTAGAACCTAGAAAATGATGATGAAAATGATCTCACAATTCAAAATTTCAAAATACTTTAAGAAACATTACAATCTAAGAGTTTAAAAAATACACAAACTAAGCTGGTGGTACAGTTCAAATAGTATACCTGCTTCCAAAGCATAGGAGAAATTATTTACTCAAATTGAAAGCAGTCAAAATGCCCCTTATTAGGAAAATAGTTAAATTGTGATACAACCATACAATGGGATGTTACTCAGCAATAAAAGTACCTGATCTACACAAAAATTGGTATGAATCTTAATGATGCTATTCTGACTTTTCAAACAAATCTCAAAAATTATATCCATATGATTCCATGTTTATGATTCTTGAAATGACAAATAGAGAGTTATAAAATGGATTAGTGAGTGCCAGATGTGCATGGTGGGGTAAGGAGACAATGTGTGATATGAAAGAGTAGCATAGGTGTATCCCCTAGTACGGTGTCTTTGTAGTACTTGAAAAGTTCTGTATTTTGAATGTGGTAGCTTTTACATGAAAATATGTAATAAAAATAATAATAAAACTATAATCCAGGTGCTGTTGGCTCACACCTGTAATCCTAACTACTTAGGAGGCTGAGATTTATTTGAGAATTGTGATTCAAAGCCAGCCCAGGCAGTTAAGTCCATATGCAACTCTTATCTCCAATTAACAACTCTAAAACTGGAAGTGGGGCTGTGGCTCAAGTGGTAGAGCATTAGTCTTGAGTACAAAGAGGCTCAAAGATAGCACCCAGTTCCTGAGTTCAACTTCTTATAAATTACAAAATTATTCATAATTTCAGTAAAACTAGGAAATTCCCAGATCAAAGCCATACAAATAAATCCATAAAATTTTCTGAAGGCAGAAATCAGTCATCACTTTTTTCCCCCTAAAAATTCCCCATTGCTTCTAATATGTAGCTGAAGTTACTAAGAAAGGTATTCTAATACTGCTTTATCAAGGAACAAAAAAACTGAAAACCTGACAAAGGAGGCATTATGTGTGAGAGCAAATGATAATGGTTTTGTGGTGTATGGGTCTCTTACTTCTTTATACATAAGCACAAACACCCAATGTATATTATGGTTATCCTTATGTTATTAAACTGTGTAACAACTAAGTATCTTCCAAAATAGTTGTAAGATCCCTGTAGAGCCAGGAACTGGCAGCTCACACCTGTAATCCTAGCTACGCAGGAGGCTGAGATCTGAGGAACACTGTTCAAAGCCAGGTGGGCAGGCAACTCCATGAGACTCTTATCTCCAAGTAACCACCTAAAAGCCAGAAATGGAGATATGGTTCAAGTGGTAGAGTGCCAACCTTGGGCAAAAAGGTAAAGGACAACATGTAGGCCCTGAGTTCAAGCCCTAGGACTAGCACCAAGGGGGAAAAAACACAACCGCGAAACACTGAGACACATCTAATTTTTTAAAATGGGAAAGTGGGTGTATAATATTATGTATTATATTATTATTGTGCATTATATATATAATGTCAAATTAAGTCAATAAATCACTAATAAGAAATAAACCAACTCCAAAAAAAAGCGTTCAACAAGTAGCCATTAGAAATAAAGCTGGTAATACCTATTGCAGAGCCTTGCAATTTAGTGTCAGAAAGCAGATTTTTTTTCATCTTTGAAGTATATGTAGGGAGGACTTTGGTAAAGCTACCTAATGTGTAATTTTCTCATGTGCCAATTTTGGGGGTAAAAAAACAACTATCTTGATCATATAAAATCACATTTATTGACATGAATACCGGAAAATAGAACCAAGAGTTTTTTCTTTGTTGTTATTTTTGTTTCTTTTCTTTTTGTCTTTTTTTGTTCATTTACATGTCTTTGGGAAGGTACGGAGGGCACAGAGATGGAAGGTCAGAGGGTGAACAAATACAGCAATGGTACTGGATACTGTTGAAAATGAGCTACTTGTGGGTGAGGATGAGAGGAAAAAATTGTGAGAGTGAGGGAAAGGAGGACATGATCCCAAAAGAAGTATAATCTTTACCTGACTTATGTAACTATAACTCCTCTGCACATCACCTTCATAATAACAATATTGAAAGGATCTCAGGTATGTGCATGCTCCCATATCTACTGCAGCATTACACACAATGGCCAAGAGGTGGAAACAACACAACAGTCCATTGAAGGATTAAGCAAAGATGGCACACACATACAACTTTTAAAAGTAAGTATTCAGCTAGGCACCAATTTTTCCTGTAATCCTAGCTACTCAAGAGGCTGAGAGGTTCAAAGCTAGCCTAGGCAGGAAAGTCTGTGAGACTCTTATATTCAATTAACCAGCAAAAATGTGGAAGTGGAGCTGTGGCTCAAGTGATAGTGTGCTAGCCTTGAGCAAAAAAAGCTTTGGGACATAACACAGGCCATAAATTCAAGCCCCAGTATTAGCACAAAAAGAAAAAAAATGCTACAACATGGATAAATGTTGGATACATCATTCTAATTAAGCCAGTGGCATAAAAATTATATGCTAGGTGGGGCTGGGAAGGTGGCTCAGTGGTAGAGTGCTTGCCTTGCATGCATGAGGCCCTGGGTTCGATTCCTTAGCACCACATAAGCAGAAAAAAAAAGCCTGAAGTGACACTATGGCTCAAGTGGTAGAGTGCTAGCCTTGAGCTGAAGAGCTGAGGGACAGCGCCCAGGCCCAGAGTTCAGGCCCATGACTGGACCCCCCCCCCCCCAAAAAAAAAATTATATGCTATGTAAGTTAGCTAAAATAGTCAAACTCTTTGAGATAGAAAGCAGAAAGATAAATGCCAAGGCATTAGGAGGAGGCAGAAATGGGGAGTTGGAGAATGGGTATAGAACTTCAGTTTTCAACATAACATTCTAGAGAGCTATTATACAAGAATGTGCTTATAGGTAATATTATGTAGTACATTTAAAACAGCTATGATGGTAAATTTCATGTGGCTTTAAATGCAATAAAAGCAAAGTAATAAAATCACAGTTCTGCCATAGTTTATGTTCATTGTGTTTGTCTGTAACAATTATGATCTTTGGTCTAGTTTAAGGTGCTTTCTCTCTTAAGGAAAACACATTTCTTTCAAAAACTGAAAATTAAAGATGTGTGTGTGCTAGGAACGGGGCTTAAATTCAAGGTCTCTCACTCAACATTTTTCTGCTCAAGGCTTTTGCTCTGCCACTTGGGCCATGAGTCTCTTAAATTGTCTGCTGGGTCAGTAAATAGGATTAAAGGCATGAGCCTTGGGTACCTGGTAGAAAAATTCCAATTTTTTTAAACCAATTAGTGCAGGTATACAAGTGGACATGGTAAGTCAATATATTATTGTATAGAATGAGGGCAAGGGAGAGGGCAATTATGTGGAGGCACGAATGGAGGGAGGGAAGATGAGCAAATACAGTCATATTCAATATACATTATGCAAATCAAACTATGTAACGAGGGTAGGGATGGGAAGGGAATGGGGCAGAACTATAGAAGGAGTGAGAGTGATCAAAATGCATTGTACTCATTGAGAGTCATCTAAATGCATTGTACTCATAAGCTGATGTATGGAATTAAAACCTCTTTGTTCAACTACTTAATAAGTAAATAAGAGTAAACAATCTAAAAAAAAGGAGAGAAAAGAAGCTGAATAGCATTTCTTAGCTGGATGCTGTGGCTTATATATGTAATCCTATCTACTGAGGCTGAGATTTGAAGATTGTGGTTCAAAGTCAGCCCTGGGCAGGAAAGTCTGTGAAAATCATATCTCCAATTAAACACCAAAAAGCTGGAAGTGGAGCTGTGGCTTAAGTGGTAGAGTGCTAGCCTTCATTTAAAAACCTCAGGAAGCCAGGCACCAGTGGCTCATGCCTATAATCCTAGCTATTTAGGAGGTTGAGATCTGAGGATTGCTGTTCAAAGCCAGCCCAAGCAGGAAAGTCCATGAGACTCTTAACTCCAATTAACCACCTGAAAACTGGAAGTGGCTCTGTGGCTCAAGTGAAAGAGCACTAGCCTTGAGCTGAAGAACTCAGGGATAGTGTCTAGGCCCAGAATTCAAGTCCCACAACTGACAAAAAAAAAAAAAAAAGCTCAGGAACAGTGCCCATACCCTGAGATCAAGCTCTGGGAATGAGACAAAATGAAAAAGAAGAAAAACAATAGTATTTCTTTACTCTTTACTCCATATATAGATATGTCATATTTCACAAAACTCTAAATTCTCCACATGAAAGACTCTCTTGATTGCTCTGTAGGGACTTATTCTCAAAGTGATTTGGTATTTAGGTCTCAAGTTATTCTTTCCATTAGTACTCAGATACAAACACTTTTGCTCAATTCTGAGGAGACTTCATTAACAGACACTGAATTAATGCTTTTTCCACCTTTTTTTCATTATTTATAGTTTTTAAAACTACTCATTGAATCCTATGTAAAAAGTCTATTACAACTATAGCCCTCGTGGCCACCATTTTAGTGGCTTTTCTTTGAACTTATTTAAAACCAGACACCTGAATATTGCCTACACTCCCACCTTTTCATATCTATCTCTTGCCACTTCAGCCTCACCTTTTCACACCTATCTATTGCCATTCAGACTACTACTCAGACTATCCTTAAAATTCCTTAAAAGGACACGTGTGGCCTACTTCAGTCTTGAGTGGCTCTTCTTTCCTTACTTTGGTCTGGTTTTGCTGTAACTTTTAGATCAAAATTTTCATTGTGTAAACCTTAGCATAAGCCAGACTCCTAGCTACTCAGGAGACTGAAATATACAAGATCACAATTCAAAGCCAACCCAGGCAGAAATCTATGAGCCTCACTGCCGGCCCCCCTGCCCCCTCCCACAAAAAACAGTGAAAAACAGTACTAGAAGCATAGCTGAATTGATAAAGTGCCAGCTGAGCAAACATCATGCCCTAAGTTGAAACCCTACTGCCAATAAACAAAAAGAAATCCTAGTGGAGATTAAAACTTATCTGTTTTACTATTATAATACTCTATTCTTTGCATTCAAAGAAGTTTTTAAGTATTATATTAATAGTACAGGAGGGCAGATTTATTACTTCTCCACACAATCTCACCTCCTCTACCATACTCCCTATTCCCTTTCGCACAAAATGAACAACAGATTTCCTTCTGTTTTCATAGTTGCAAATAATCTTTTTGTTGTTGTTGTTGTTGTGGGGCTTGAACTCTGGGCCTGACGCTGTCCCTGAGCTCTTCAGCTCAAGGATAGTGCTCTACCACTTAAGCACAGTGTCACTTCCGGTTTTCTGGTAGTTTATTGGAGATGAGTCTCATGCACTTTCCTGCCCAGGCTGGCTTTGAACTGAGAGTCTCATATCTCAGCCTCTTGATTAGCTAGAATTAGAGGCATAAGCCACCAGCACCCAGCCAAATAATCTATTTTTATAGTATTCAACCTCATTTATCCTCCTGCCTGCACAATGCTCTCACTAGCCCCCATATCTGTACAGTCTTTTCTTATTCCCCATCCTCTTATAGATCATCAGCTTCTGTTGATTTTATCTGCTGCCTTCATATATACTTGGTGTATTACAAACTTATTCACTCTTTTCCATTATCCCATCTTCTCCTCCTCCTCCTAAGTAGTCTCTTAGTTTGATTCTGGTTCAAGGCTTAAATATATAATTAAGTATATGGATATAAACATTTCGTACATTCCCTGGAGCGTGTATGTCGTTTAGGTCTATCTGGCTTCCACGAGTGAAAACATATAATATCTTGCTTTTATTTTTGAGCTTGTCTTGTCTTTCATGGTATTATGTTCTCTAGTTGCATGTATTTTCCTGCAAATGGCAAGATCTTTTTTATAGCTGTATAATATTCCATATTATACCACATCTCTATCCATTCATCTGTTGTTAGACACCTTGGTTGATTCCATCATTTGACTATTATGAACACTGTTGCCATAAACATGGATATGTAGATGTCTCTCCATTTACTAATTTAGTCTCCTTTGAATATATGCCCAATAGTGGTATAGTAGGGTCATAAGATCTACCTTAATGCTTTTGAGAAACCTCCTTATTAGTTTCCATAGAAACTGTACTAGTTTACATTCCCATTATCCACAGTGGATGAAGGGTCCTCTTTCCTCTCATCCTCGCCAGCATTTATTGTTTTCTTGATGGCTGCCACTCTCACTGAAGTGAGATGGAATCTTAGGATAGTTTTGATCTGCATTTTTTATGGCTAAAAGTGCTGAACATTTCTTCATGTATCTATTAGTCATTTATGTTTCCTTGTGAGAACTGTCTGTTCAGTTCCTTTGCCCATTTGATTAGAAGACTATTATTTTCTTGCTTTTTTTCTATATATACTGGATATTAATCCTTTATCTGTTGAATAGCTAATAAGGATTTTCTCCTATTCTGTGTGCTATCTCTTAGTTCTAGTGATTGTTTCTTTTGTTGTACAGGAACTTTTAAGTTGGTATGGTCCCGTTTATCAATTCTTGTTCCTGTCCTTTGGCCATCTGAAATCCTATCCAGGAAAAATTTACTTGTGCCTGTATCTTCCACAGTTTCTCCTACATTTTCCTGTATCCAATTTTCCTCAATCCAATTGGAATCAATTTTTTGCACAGTGAAATAGAAGTCTATTTTCAGTCTTTTGCAAGTGATCTTCAGTTTCTCAAGCACAATTTCTTGAAAAGTTATCTCTTCTCCATTGTATGTTCTTGGTACTTTTGTAAAAATTAGTTTTCTATAAGTCTTCAGATCTGTTTCTGTGCCAGTACCATGCTAGTTTTGTTACTATGGCTCTGTGGTATAATTTGAAGTCAAATGATACGTCTAGTGGTACTCTTATTACTTAGAATGTCTTTTGCTATTCCAGGTCTTTTTGGCCTCCATATTAACTTTTATATTGTTCTCTATAATTCTGTGAGAAATGAGATGATGCATATTGCTTTTGACAGTATGGCTGTTTTCACAATATTATTTCTGCCAACAATGAGCATGGGATGTCTGTCATTCCATTTTCTGATATCTTCTTCAATTTTTTCTTCAAGATCTAGTAGTTTCCATTATAGAGATATTTCATTTCCTTTTTTAGGTTGCTATCTGGTATTTTAGTGTTTTGGAGAGGCCATTGTGAATGTAATTGTTCTCCTGATTTCTTCCTCAGCAGGTTTGTTGTTGGTGTATAGAAAAGCTACTAATTGTGGGGAGGGTACTGCTTTTATATCCTGCTAACATTCTAAGGTTATTTATCATTTCTAGAGGGTTTTGTTAGTAAAGTCTGTAGGATACATTAAATACAATATCATACATCAGCAAAGAGGGATAATTTGGTTTCTTCTTTCCCTGTTTGAATCCCTCTTCTTTCTTCTGCCTAATTGCTTTGGCTAGGCATTCTAGTACAATACCGAATGAGTGTGGGGAGAGCAAACACTTTTGTCTTGTTCCTGACTTTATGGGAACTGTTTCTGTTTTTCCTCATTTAATATGATGGTGGTTACAGGTTTGTCATATATAGTATGTTAAGTTCAGATCCTTGTGTGCCTAATTTCTTTAGAGCTTTTATTAGAAAAAGAATGCTGAATTGGTCTAAGGCTTTTATCTGCATGATTGAGATGAAGTAGGTACTATATTTATAGACTTGTGTTTGTTGAACCATTCTTGTATCACTGGGATGAAACCAACTTGATTATGGTATATGATTTTTTTATATATTGTTGAATTTTATTTTTATAACAATGTTCATCAGTCATACTGGTCTGTATTTTTCTTTATTGCATCTCTGGTTTTGGACTACATGTTGTATTTGCTTTATAGAATTTCAGTAAAGTTCCTTCTTTTTGTATTTCATAGAAGAGTTTGAGGAATATTGACACTAGTTTTCATTTAAAAGTCTGGTAGAATGTGGCTGTGGATCCATCCAGCCCTTGGGCTTTCTTTGTTGGGAGTCTATTACTACTTCAATCGTAGTGCTTGTTATAGCTCTGTTTAAATGATTTACATCTTCTTGGTTCAGGTTTGGCCCTTCATAGCATCTAGATATTTACCTATTTCTCTTAAATTTCCCAGTTTGGGAGTAAATTTTTAAAGAACTGTTTTATGCCCTGAGAAATCATGCAACAGGCCTACCTCTTCTGATGGCAGCAAGTGGACTCCACTGCTATCTCCTCTGCAGGGTTGGCCTCGCCAGCTGCCCAAGCTACAACTCACTTGGGCAAGCACAGCCATATTCTGCACCAACAAGCTAGAGATTCATTCCCTGATGGCTCTGTACACAGCTGCCTTCCTGTTAGTTTAGTCTATGGTCTATGTCGATTTAGTCTATGGTATCATTGAATTCTGAAGTTTCTTTGCTAATTCTTTATTTGGATAACCTCTTGCTGAGAGTAGAATGTTCAAGGCTCCCACTGTTTCTGTGCTGGGGTCTATCAGCACTTGTAAGTCCAGGCATGTTTCATGAACTTGGATACGTCACTATTTGGTGCATATATGTTCACAACTGTAATTTCACCTTCATGGATCATTCCCTTTAGTAATATGAAGAATTTCTTTGTCTCTTCTGATTGACTTTAACTTGAAATCAGCTTTATCAGATTACACATGGTTACTCATCCTTTTGGGGTTTATTTGCTTGGCAAGTCTTTTTCCACTTTCTCATTATGAAATTGTGTTTGTCTTTGTCAGTGAGATGTGTTCTTGCAGGCAACAAATGGTTCGATCATGTTTTGGGTCCAAGCTGCTGTTCCACATCTTTTGGAGAATTGAGCCCACTGACATTTAATGTCACTTTTGATAAGCCTATTGTGTTATAAAGCTTGCTTCTTTTCTCTTTCTGTTTTGATCATCTATCATTTATGATGACTAATTCATTAGTATATTTCTCTGTCTTCTGTGCTGTCTTAATGTTTATTAATTTCCTTAGCTTTTATCATGCAAAATTTTTATTTCTCCATCAAGAACCCGTAATTTTTACAGATACTCATTTCCAGCCAGTGGATCTCCAGAGATATCCAAAACATTGAAATGAGAACTCCTCGTATAGCTGAGCATAGGTACAACAAACTAGTCTTAGACTTAAAAAATACATTACGTACAGTGCAGATAAAAGGTCTTCACTTGGGCCTCTTTTGAAAATTCTGAAGCTTTTCAATATTAACTTGTCTGAAACAGAAATCCAAATAAAACTCTAGCTACTAAACTATATCAGCTTAGAAAGCTTGCTCTTTTGAATGTTATAGAAATATAGAAAATCAGTCTGATTTTCAAATCCTGTACACTTTGTCTTTATCAGCAGAAATACTTTTTGTTTTTCAAATGGCCAAAGATATTTTTCTTTTAGCTGACTTGGCCAGAAATTATATATATATATACACACATACCTACATATATATATATATATATATATATATATATATATAAAGCTATATATATTCAGATCTATGAAGAACTTTGCTTAGGAATTAACTTCTAATAAATGTAGTCATTCATAGGGCAATTTTGTAATTTTCTTAATGACTAACAAAATGAAGAACAGAAATGAAAGTGTTTTTAACAATATTGAATGTAGTTGGGTTAAGTAGGTCCTGACTCTTTTTTTTTTGCCAGACTTGGAGTTTGAACTTGAGGCCTAGGTGCTGTCCCTAAGTTTCTTTGTGCTCATGTCTAGTGCTCTACCACTTGAGCTACAGAGCAACTTCTGGCTTTTCCTGAGCAATTTACTGGAAATAAGAATCTCACCAACTTTTCTGCCTAGGCTGGCTTCAAACTGTGACCCCAGATCTCAGTCTCCTGAGTAGCTTGGATTATAGATATGAGCCACTGATGCCTGGCTAGTCTTTGTCTTTATACTTGTAAAAATGAAACCAACGATAAATAGAATAATAAAGTATAAAGTGTTGACCTATTAAAAACCATTGATCAATGAATGAATAAATGAAGTGTGATAATTCATGCAATAGAATACCAATGAATTTCTGCTATGCTCAATAACATAGAAGACTCTCAAAAATATTAAAAGAAGTGAGACATAAAGGAATATGTAGGAAGTGGCACTGTAGCTCAGTGATAGAGCACTAGACTTGAGCTGAAGAGCTGAGGGACTCAGGCCCAGAGTTCAAGCCCCACAACCAAAAAAAAAAAGAATATGTACTATAAAATTTGACTTATCCAAAACTCTAGAACAAGAAAAACTTCAGTAACAGATTAGATCAACACTTGATTGAAATAATTGATGGCCAATCAGGAAATATTAAATTCTTGAAATATTAAAAATACTCAATTTCTTTATTTTTATGATGGTTATATAGCTTCACATATCTATCAAAAATTATTAACTCTATAAATGACTCTACAGTATTAAATATAAATCACACCTTGAAAGTAGGCACTATTGACTCATACTTGTAATCCTAAACTGCTCAGGAGACTGAGATCTGAGGATTACATTCAAAGCCAGCCTGAGCAAACAAATCTGATTTCCAATTAACCAGCAAAAATCCAGAAGTGGAGGTATGGCTCAGGTAGTAGAGTGCCAGTCTTGAGCTAAAAATCTAAGGGAGAGCATCCTGCTCCTGAGTTCAAGCCACAGTGCCAGTTCTCTCTGCCTCTCTGTCTCTGTCTCTTTTCTCTCTCTCTTTCTCTCACACATAGACATACACATCATGATAAAGTTGGTGAAAGAAAAAGATTAAGGAAGATAAAAAATTTCATTTTTGGGGCTGGGAAGGTGACTCAGTGGTAGAGCGCTTGCCTTGCATGCATGAGGCCCTGGGTTCGATTCCTCAGCACCCCATAAGCAAAAAGAAAAAAGCCGAAAGTGGCGCTGTGGCTCGTGGTAGAGCGCTAGCCTTGAGCTGAAGAGCTGAGGGACAGCACCCAGGCCCAGAGTTCAGGCTCCACGACCGGACCCAAAAAAAAAATTTTTTTTTCATTTTTAATGAACTTTACAATTTGGAGGGGAGGGTAGTGAGGGGAGGGAAAGTAAGAGAAAACAAGGGAGGGGTAATACTGTTCAACAAGAAGTGTACTCATTACCTTACTTATGTAACTGTAACCTCTATGTACATCACCTTTATAATAAAATTAAATTAAATTTAAAAAATTTCATTGTATTACAAAGCTATTACAATACAAACAGGGTGGTACTGATATAAAGACAGAGAAATAGAGGCTCTAGATCTATACTAAATATATAATAACTAGATCTATAATAAATCTACTCTTTTCAAGAAAGGTTTTTACATTCATTTGATTGAAAAAAGGACTTTTTTTCAGTTAGTTTTTGTGGAATAGGTGAATATCTATGTAAAAAAAAAGAACATACATGACTTGTAAATCACACTTCAAACACAAAATAATTCAAGAAAGATACGTCTGATATAACATCTACCAACACAAAGCTTATAACTGAAAATATAGTAATTTCAAAGACTCAACATCAGTAAATATTTGAAGTACAAAAAAATACACTATTAAAAATATTAAAAGTTGGAACCAGGTATTGGTGGCTCATTCCTATAGTCCTACTTACTCAGAAGACTGACATCTAATGATTTCAGTTCAAAGCTCTCCTAGGCAGGAAAATCTATGAAACTCCTACCTCCAATTAACCAAGAAAAAGCCAGAAGTAGAGTTGTGGTTCAAGTGGTGGAGTGCCAGCCTGGAGCAAAACAACTTCAAGAGCAGTGCTCATGTCCTGAGCTCAAGCTTCAGTAATAGTATATAAAATATTAAAAGTTGAACTTCATAAAAATAAAAAACACTCACAAATCCCTTTAAAATAATAATAATAATAAACCAAAGACTTGCACATGTTTCACACAAAATGTTTCTATATGCAATAACCCTTCTAATAGAAAATGAAAAGATTTAAGAGAAGACAAGCTGGTCATGCTGGCTTAATCCAAGATAGGTGGACCTCAAGTTCAAAACTAAGTGAGCTACATATTAAGACCCTTTTCAAACAAACAAAATTTAAAAGATAAACAACCAAATAAAATAAATAAAACAAGTGAACAAATACTTTACAAAGACCACAAAAGGCACCAAACATTTGTGGAAATCAAAAGACTGCAGATTAAAACTATAATGAGATACCACCTCACATCCAGTAAAATGGTTACAATCAAAGACAATGACAACACTGAATATTAAAAATATGGAGCAAATTAAATATGTACAACCTTTCTCAAATCAGGTACTGTAACAGAATAACTAATAGAATCATTTAAGTGATTATTTTCTCAATTATATCAAGTATAATAAAAAGCTGCACTAGAATCAAAAGAGAGACAGCAATTTATTACCTATAGGGCTAAATTCTGGGAATCCTAAGAAGGGCTATATAATAAATTGCCAGTGAGACTTTAAAATCATATAATCATTGTAAACATCTGGTCATTTCTTGTGAAGCTAAACACATACTCACCATGTAATCAAGCAATTCTCCTCCTGTTTACCTAAGAGAATAAAAACATATCCACAAAAACAGATGTAAAACAATTTACAATAGCTTTATTCCTCATGGCCACAAAATAGATAACTAAACCCAAAAATCAATCTATCAACAGAATGAACAATGTGGTTTGGCTATATCTTGAGAGTCTACTTAGCAATTTAAGAAAGATTGAAACACTTACATAAACAAAAACATAAGTGACTGCAAAATACTTTAAAAAGTGAATTTTCTATGCCACGTACTGAGGACTCATGCCTACAATCCTAGCTAGTCAGGAGGCTGAGAAATGAGGATCATAGTTCAAAGCTAGCCCAGGTAGAAAGTCTGTGAGACTCATATCTCCAATTAATTATCAAAAGGCTAGAAGTAGAGCTGTAGCTCAAGTAGTAGAGCATTAGCCTTGAGGGGAAAAAAAAAAAAAACCTCAGAATAGCACCTAAGCCCAGAGTACTGTAAAGTCCTAGCTTTCACCACCAAATAGGACCATGAAAATGACTGTACATGATAATCACACAAAAGAATTCACAATAATTAATGGGAATTGTTGTGACATTTAAAAATTTTGTCAAAATTGAATTTCTTTACTGTCAGTTATAAATGCATATTAAGTATTCTGGAATTTAAAACATTAGCTACATTAAGAACTACTGTGATTTCTTTATAAAACTTTACCAAAAATAGTTTGAACAAGGCTTAGCTTTATGTCACAAATTATAATATAGAGCAAACATCTTTTCTGTGTCTTAGTAAACTGTCATCTCTTTTCAAATTTGGATCAACTTGTATATTCTATCATTTATGCCTTCCATTTCATGAAAAATCCTTTAATGTAATGAGTTTTACCTGTTTTGTTTCCTCTAGATTATCATCATCTTTTTGTTATATTCAGCTTCTAATTTGTGCTGATAAGGTTACTTTTATTAAATTACCCTGACCATATATAGAGAATCTCTTTACTGGCATTAGTGCTGATGTTCCCATGATCAGCTCTTCCTTCTACAACTTCATTACATTTGACTAAAGTCTTACTTTCAGTGTTACAGCTTTTTGTGTTTGCATTTTTATACTTAGCGATCAATTCCCCTCTCAATTATCTATCATATAAAATGGAACACTAACATAACATATTGCTGTCTAACACTGAATAACACATACTACTGATGGATTGCCAACATACTTTGAAAGAAGTGATATGACTACTAATCATGATTCCCATCAGTTATGAATCTGCATTAAAGAGCTAGCAGGTAAGTTTGTACTTCAAGTAACTATATACTGTTAGAGTCTAAAAGGTAAATTAAGGGAGCTGGGAAGGTGGCTCAGTGGTAGAGCACTTGCCTTGCAGGCATGAGACCCTGGGTTCAATTCCTTAGCACCACATAAACAAAAAGAAAAAAGCCAGAAGTGGCACTGTGGCTCAAGTGGTAGAGCGCTAGCCTTGAGCTGAAAAGCTGAGGGACAGCGCCCAGGCCCAGAGTTCAGGCCCCACGACTGGACCAAAAAAAAAAAAAGGTAAATGAAGGCAATATTGTAAAAAAAAAAAAAAACTATAAAGAATTCTCTTCTGACAGAAGAGATCCCAAATCACACAAAGATAATGAAAGCACAAATGTAATTTAAAAGATAAATGTATAAATTTATAAGTCTAAACACTAAGCAAAAAAACAAAAATAATAATGTCATATTAAGCTTACATACACACATGTAAACTTATGAAAGTATAGGACAAAATGTTACTACAAAAGTTGAGAAAGCATACTTAAATAAGTCCACATTATAAGAGCCTGTGATCTCTAAAATAATCACTAAAAGAATAGCAAGAATATAAAACTTTTTTAGCTGATGCCTAGGCAAATAGAAATAATGGAATGATTTAAAAGAATTTGTTATCAATTTGAAAACAGGAAAGAAGAAAAATGACTCATATGATGGGAATAATAGAAAACAAAATAGCATCTTAGATTTATGTCAGACATTATTAATTAGAATACAAATAAACCAAATGATCCCATTATAAAAGTGTCAATATGTTTCTTTAAAACTTTACTATTTGTGAAAAACAGATAAAGCATAGACATTGACTTTTAAAGTCATGCTTATAGATTACTAATGAATGGAATAAGAATAGTGACATTTTTACAACTAGTACATATCTAAGTTCATGTGGAATACATCTAAAGAAATTATCCCAGGTATATATATGTATGACTTTATGTATCTATGTTACAAAAAAACATGGTATGTCAAACACTGAAGAAGTTAGAATCAAAAGGAAATCTAAAGAAATAATACGGGTTTTTGTGAGGGCCAGAAAGTTGGTGGACAATGGGGATACCTCCATTTGGTTCCTGGCCACACCTTTCCTGCACTTCCTCCTCAGGTAGTGGACATCTATGCAAGCCTGAAGAAAAAGTTGTTTTTTTTTTTCTTAAGCCATGGTACATCATTTATACAGAAATACCATATTGGGAAACAGTCTTCAAGAGATCCTAGACAAGCTCAACAGATCACCTCCCAACTTGTCCTTCAAGTTCTACTTCAGTTTGATAAGGCTGTAGATTCAGCATTGCCTTAGAGGGTGAGAACAGTTTCAGGGGCTGTCTAAATACATACAGATTCTGCAACAGGGTATGGACTTTTGTATTGAATGATGTTGAATTCAGAGAGGTGACAAGTTTACTAGCATGGATAAAGTGAAAATTGTAGCCTATGATAATAAAAAAAAGTTCTAATATTACAGAATAAATAGGAAGAAAAAGGCCTTTTTATGCCATCTCTTGTTATTACTCATTGCTTTCTGAAAAGCAGAGACCTTTTAAAATTTATTCTAGCATTGCAAAAATGTCTATGATATGCTATCAGAAAATACTAACAGAAACTTATAACTCTGAATTCTCATACATTATTTTTATTATACAGCATAAAGAAATCTGACTTTTTTAAATGGCAAATCAAAAGTGGTTGTCTTTAATAAAGCCACTTTAAAAACTCAGAAAGGGCTTGGAAGGTGGCTCAGTGGTAGAGTGCTTACCTAGCATGCATGAGGCCCTTGGTTTGATTCCTCAGCACCACATACACAGAAAAAGCCAGAAGTGGTGCTCTGGCTCAAGTGGTAGGGTGCTAGCCTTGAGCTGAGAAACAGCATCCAGGCCTAGAGTTCAGCCCCCATGACCGACAAAAAAGAGAGAGAGAGAGAGAGAGAGAGAATAAGAAAGCATGGTTTGGCAAAGGAATAAACAAGGATCAATGAAACAACAGAAAGATGAAAAATGGACCCTCATAAATGTAGTCAAATAATCTTTAATAAAAGAGTAATTAGATGGAGAAAGAATAGTCTTTCAACAAATGGTGCTGGAACCATTAGGATTTCCATATGTAAATTAAGTGAGATTAGTCACAGAATTTACATCTTTCCCAAAAATTAACTCAAATCACTTAACAGTAATGTAAAAGCATATAGCTTACAGAAGAAATATAAAGAGAAAACATTTAAAAATACATCAAAAGTATAATTCTTGAAAGAAAAAGTAATTTGAATTGTTTGAATATTTTTACTCTCCAAAAGCACTGTTAAGAGTAACAAGATAAGGCACACAAGTGGTGAGGATATATTTGCAAAACACTTATCTGACAATATATCCAAAATGTGTAAGAAACTCTTTAAAGACTCAGTAATTAGTAAATTAAAAATAGGTAAAAGTAAACAATTAAATGAGCAGCTAGTCAAAGATTCTTCACCAGGTGCCTGTGGCTTACACCTGTAATCCTAGCTACTCAGGAGGCTGAGATCTGAAGATCGAGTTTCAAAGCCAGTCTGAGCAGAAAGTCCAAGAGACTACTCGGAAAAAGCTGGAAGTGGTGCTGTGGCTTAAGTGGTAGAGCACTAGCTTTGAGCACAAAGAGTCTCAGGGATAGTGCCCAGGCCCAGAGTTCAAGCCCCAGGACCAGAAAAAAAATCAACATTGTCAAATCTTACCAATTGTATTCACCTTGAATACATACTGACCCTCAAATGGCATGTTATCTCTGTAATCTTTCGTCTCAAAATATATTACTTCAGTCTAGTTGTGAGGGAAAAAAAATCAGAGAAACCCCAACTGAGACCCATTTGACAAAGTACTTGAGCAGTACTCCTCAAAATTATCAAGATCATCAAAAATAAGTAAAATCTGAGATTGTCATAGCCAAGGAAAACCTGTGGAGACATATCAACCAAATGTAGGGTGGTATCCTGGGTAGAATCCTGGAATAGAAAAAAGGACATTAGGAGAGAAAAAAACTGAAAAAATAAATTGTGAACTTCAGCCAATAATAAATTTAGTTCATTAATTATAAATATACTATAGTAAGTGCTCCGTATATGGCTGCATCTGAGATACTAGAACCATCATTCCTGTAGGCTAGCACTTCCCTAGGGCAGGGCACTAGGTTGCTCTACATGTGCCTACTCTATAGAGTATGGCCTACCATCGCTCCATTAACACCCATGCCCAGACATTTGGGGTACCACCAAAGTGAAACAGTAAATGCCTTGGGCCCTGGAGTCACTATCTCTCCATGTGTGCCTGAATTCCAGACCCTATACTCTCTCAGAAGGACCACACACTGCTGTAGCAAACATGTCTTTGTCTGCATCCAAAGGGCAATAGAAGCTACACACAGTTCTGCTCTAGACCCAGAATTGGAGACCATTTCATGAATTTCCGCATTAGTATCAAGACAGAGCCTTCAGTCACAACTTGCTCATAGGAGAAAAAATCAGGAAACAGCCTTTAACACTACAATGAAGGCATCCACAGAATTGGCTGTTGGGGACCCTTAAATCTTTGCTGATACCAACCTCACCTGACATAGCTGCAGGAAGATTATGCTTCTGAACCCTCACCAGAGCCTAAACTTCTCTATTGCATCCAGAAAACATCCTTGCACCCATGTGTAGGTGAATATTTTATGCCCCCCAAAGCCAAAACATAAAGTCTACTACACATAATATCTGAATTGCAGACATAAGCACAAGTAGCGTGAAAATCCAAGAAAACTTGGCACCACTAAAGTAACATGATTTTCTATTAACTGATCCCAAAGAAATGGAAATCTATAAATTGCAAGACAAGAAACTCACAATAATTGTTTAAAGAAAGTTAAGTCATAAGAACAGACATCTTAATAAAATCAAGAAAACTATAAAACTAAAAGCTCAGCGGAGAGACAGAAATCATTAAAAAGAATAAACCAGGAATAATGGACCTAAAAAATATAGTGTAATACAGAGCAGAAATAATAAAACTTGATGAAGCAGAAGAAAATACCTGTAAGCTCTAAGATAGAACACAAAATATCCAAGAAGAAAAACTGAAGGAATGAAGCATATGGGTTCACATCATAGGAATATAAAGAGATGAAAGTCAAACCTAAATAAACACTGGCTAAAAGCTTCCCAAATCTAGACAAAGTTATAACTAGGTATATGAAGTTCAAAAGTCCCTAATCAAGCTAAATCCAAGAAAGACTTCTCCTGGACATGTTAAAATAATCAAAAACAAAGACAGAGAATTTTGAAAGCCACAAGAGTTTCCTACATGTAAGATAACTTTCAAATGGCTCTTTGTAAACTTTTCTGTATGTGTACGCATGCACACACACACGCATGCATGCGTGTGCACATGCACCAGAACAAGGGTTTGAGCTCAGGCTCTTGCCCTTTTACTGGGATGACTAGCACTCCATCTCTTGAGTCACATCTCCAGACACATTTTTGCTGGTTAATTGGATATGGAATCCTAAACTTTTCTGCCCACACTGGTTTCAAAACACTATGTTCCAGATATCAGCCTCTTGAGTACCTAGGATTATAGGTGTGAGCCACTACCACTTGACCTATTACTGAATTAGTAGGTACTTAAATGCCAGTAGATAGTGGGACAATATATTCAAAATACTTAACAAAACTAAAAACAAAAACAAAACCCTCCAATCTGGCAAAGCTCTCTCAGAAAGAGCTAAGAGAATCTATCATACCAACCTTAGCATGCTAGAAATGCTAGAAGGTAGCTATACAAATTGAAATGACAGTTTATTATGAAAACACATAAATACATAAAGTTAACACAAATTCAATAACATAGTCTAAAGCTGCAAATACAGTATGTTAATCATTTATAACCCTAGTAAAAACACCAAAGTTGTATAAGTACTGCTGTCTCCCTTTGCTTCCTGACTACCATGATGTGAGCAGTTTTGCTTTTCTACATTCTCCCTACCATGATATTGTGATTTGCCACAGGCCCTTAGTGGAGGGGCAAGTAACCATGAACTGAAATCCTTGAAACTGAAACTGAGCTGAAAATAAAAGTCTTCTCCTTCAGGTTGTCTTTGTCAGATTGTCAGTGACAAACCAAACACAAACACACACACACACACACAAACTGATACTGAGAAGTGGGTTCATTGTTTTTTCCCAGCCTGTATGGCTCAGAAATATATGGAACCAGTTTATGGAAATAGTTTGGAAAGGTTTGGAAATAAAGGCTATAAGCCCTTGAATTTTTAAAATAGAACTAAACAGGCAATTGTGGTGTTAATCAGACCAAAAGCTGATATGAAGGCCAATAGTAAAGACTGTGCCCATGAGGCTAGACAAGAATGAGAACTCTTAGGTATTGGACTATAGATGATTCACGTTATATTCTAACACAGAACTTGTCTACATTTTGTACAAACCCTCAGACTGAGTAAAGCTGGAGTTTTTGTGGAAATTTCAAGGATGAACAACAATCAGATAATACCAGGAGTACTGCTGGCTGCATTTAATCAGATTTACAGTAAGAATTGGAACCTAAGTATAAAATGGAAGGATTTGAAAAACCTACAGGGCTGGGAAGGTGGCTCAGTGGTAGAGCGCTTGTCTTGCATGCCTGAGGCCCTGGGTTCAATTCCTCAGCACCACATAAGCAAAAAGAAAAAAGCCGGAAGTAGTGTTGTGGCTCAAGTGGTAGAGTGCTAGCCTTGAGCTGAAGAGCTGAGGGACAGCGCCTAAGCCCAGAGTTCTGGCCCCACGACCGGACCCCCCCCAAAAAAAAACCGTACAGCTTCAATAGGAAAAAGCTAGTGTTAAATTGGGGCCAAGGAAATAATGGTTATTGAAGAGCCCAATAATAAGTACTTTGCACCAGAACAGTAAGAAAGATGCCTTGAAGAACATTAGGAATTGTCTAGATGCCACCCATTGTAGATTCCAGGGTATAAAAAGTCTAAAACGGATTGTAAAAGACTGCTTTGGGAAAAGATACCTAGACATCTTGTTTCAACAAGGTCTTCCAAAAGTTGCTTCCCTAGGGTTCATTTCACTCTGTTCAGCTGTCCAGGTGGGTCTGGCAACTGCTCGGGCTGGTAGATCTTTGTGGCTTCTGTTTTTCTTTCAGGCATGCAAAATGCAAAACTTATGAGGTCATGGAAGCATCCACTTACATTTCAAAGGTAGATCTGGAAGACCAGGCAATGTATAGCAGGGTCAGAAATCCCACAGCTAACCTCTGAGAGAGTGATACCTGAATCTTTGAGAGCAAAGCCAAAGCTGCAGTGAAGACCCAGGAAAGCAGAGATGCCAAGAACATGGGATGGTTACAAAGAAAGCTGCAAGAAGTGAGTGGAACTAGCCTAAGACAGAGGCTATGTAGACTCCAGCCAGTAAAGCCACAGGAGCAAGGCTCTCATCATACCAATGCACACTCTGGTGCCAAATATTAAGCTACAGAATTTAATGTTTGCCCGGCTACATTTTAGTCTTGCTTTGATCTGATCCTTCCTTGATATTTGGCCATTCTTCTTTTTTGGGAATAAAATTGCGCCTGTCCCACCATATATTTTCAAAGTATAAACCTACTTTTTAAATTTTAATGGAGCTCACGCTAAAACTTTGCTTGAGCCCTAAAGGAGAATTTGGATTTTTGAGCAATGTTTGAACTGTTAAGACTTTGGTGATTCTCTTGGATGGACTAAATGCATCTTGCACTGAGAGACTTTAAGAAGCCTTTGGGACCAGACTGGTGTTTGTTAAGAGTTGATGTTCAATGTGTCCCCACACACAATACACTGAAAAGAAATTTTAAGAGGTGAGGGCTAGCTGAAAGAGATAGACCATTGGAGAAGGCCTTCACATATATATATGATATATATCATATACATACACATATATATGATAAAATACATTGTGTGAATGCATGTATATATAAATGTATTTATACAATGGAATTTTACTAATATTTATATAATTATATATAATTTTAGAATATATGGAATTTTACTACTTATAAAATTATATAATTATATAATTGTACTATATTTATAGTGTTTATATAATTACAATTATAAAATTAAATATATAATTACTATAAAAATTGGACCTATTTACTATAGTTGTATATAAATGCAATTATTAAACTATATAGTACACTTATAATTTATCATTATAATTATATTTTAATTAGATATAATTGAATCATTATATAATCACACATATTGTAATACAATTATATATTTTTATATAATTACATATTCAATTAGATATGATTGAATTATATAATTATACATATTTATATAATTTTGCTATATAATATATTGTTATAGGTAATTATATATAGCAAAATTGCAATATAGGCCAGGTGCTGATGGCTCATGCCTATAATCCCAGCTACTCAGTAGGCTGAGATCTGAAGATCACAGTTCAACGCCAACTCAGGCAGGACTCATCTCCAATTAATGACCTGAAAACTGGAAGTGGAACTGTGGCTCAAAATGGTAGAGCAATAGCCTTGGGTAGGAAAAGGTCAGAGACAGCATCCAGGCCCTGAGTTCAAGCACCATGACCACCAAAAAAAATGCATTATATATCTGTGTGTGTGTGTGTAAATATATATATATATATATATTTACACACACACACACACACACACAATGGAATTCTTTCTGTCACAAAGAACACTATCATTTGCAGGGAAATGGATAGACATGGGGGGGAAATATTTTAAGGAAAGTAAGTCAGGTTCAGAGACAAATGGAGCATGTTTTCTCCCACGTGTGGAAATTAGAGCTAAACCATAAACATACATGAAAACATAGGGTAACATACACACACATACACACACACACACATACAAACTAACTAAAGAATGGTATACTCAGGGAAGGATTCCAATTGTGTAACTCCTTTGAACAAATAACTCAACAGTTTTAATAAAATGAATACTAGGAGGCTGAAACATGTTTTGCCAGGGTAGGAAAAGGGAGTGAGGCAGACAAATAGGACATATGGGGGAATATAATTTATTATATTCAATGTATAAGTGTGAAAATGGAACCAGGTAACTTGAGAGTATGGGTGGGTTTGGAAAGAGGGGGAGAACAAACAAAAGGATTGATACTGATAAACTAATGTGTTCAATTAAAACCCTGTACAAACACATGGGGACTGAACAGAATAAACTTGTGGATGATGGAGGTAGACCAAGTATAAATCAAAACTTTATGCCAAAATAAACCAATACAAAAAGGGACTGGTAGAGTGGTTCATATGGTAGAATGCCTGCCTAGTAAATGTGATCCCTGAGTTCCATCTCCAATGTACACAAGAAAGAAGAAGAAAAGGAGGTAAGGAGAAAAGGAGGGAGAAAGAGAAAGCGATGGGGAGGGGGGAAGGCCAACAGAATAAAAGAAAACTCACCAGCTATTTATCTGAAAGGTATTAATATGCAGAAAATACAGAACTCAAAAAATTAAAGAACAAGTCAGGCACCAGTGGCTAATACCTGTAATTTCAGCTACTCAGGAAGCTGAGATTTGAGGATTGTAGTTTGAAGCCAGCCTGGTCAGTAAAATTCTACAAGACTCTTATCCCCAATTAACCAGCAAAAAGACAGGAAGTAGAGCTGTGGCTCAAGTAGTAGAGTGCCAACCCTGAGTGAAAAAGCTAAATGACAAAGCCCCGGCTGTATTATCACAAAAACAAAAAATATATATGTAGAGAGGATAAGTATGAAAATACTGTATAAGCCTATATAGAAATATCACAATGAACCTACTTCGTACAACATATGTAAAAATAGGAACAAAAACTTTTCAAAATGAATCAAAATAATAAATAATAAAAGAAATTGCGGTATAAATGCTATGCAATATTTTTTGCAATAACAATGAAAAACTTATTTTTATTTACAACATAGAAGACATTATACTAAGTGAAATAAATCAAACACGAACTAATATTTCATGATATCATTCATATATGGAATATAAAAATGTGCAGCTCATAGAAATAGTGGGAGGGTAGTCAGTGAGAAGTTGGATTAGTGAGGGAAATGAGATGTTAGACATAGTATATAGTTACATGAAAAATTTTGGAGACCTAAAGTATTGCATAATTACTACAGTAAACAATAAATATGTTCTATACTTTAAGTTTTCTAAGGAAGTAGATTTTAATATTCTTACTTCAAAAAAGGACTATGTGAGGCAATGAATATCTCAACAAAGTTGATCAATATAATCATTTCACAATATTTGTATATCAAAATATCATATTGTACCTTTGAACATAAACAATTTTTACTCAATACTTATACTACAATGAAGAAACCTTTTTAAAAATTAAAAACAGTACTAGCAACTTGATATTCCCACTCCTAGGGTATTTATACAAAAGAATAGACATCACGATCTTAAAGAGGTATCTACAGGCTCAAATTCACTGCAGTATTATTCACAATTGGTTAAAACAATCGCTCTATCAACAAGTGAACAGATGAAAAAAATGTGGCATACCATTCAACAAGACATTATTCAGCCTTAAAAAGGAATTCTTCACTTGCCACAATAGGGATGTACCTTGAGAACATTATGCTAAATGAAATAAGATAATCACAGAAGAATATATACTGTATAGTACACAGCTTACAAGAGATAAACACAAATAGAAAACTGGTGGTTGCTAGTGGCTGGGGGAATGGGAAGTTAGGAGTGCTGTTAATGGATATAGAGATTTAGGCACACCTGATGAAAATTTTCCAGATCTGATGACACCACTTTTTTATGGGGGTGGGGTATTTGAACTCACCTCGTATATTGGCCAGGGACCCTTAACACTTTAGCATCAACCCAAGTCCTTTTTGCTTTATTTACTTTCTAGTAGGGAATGACTTTTCTTTGAGGGGACAGCCTAAACTGCAGCTCTCCTACTTTATGCACCATTTAGATGAAATGACAAATGCACACTGCCACAGTTTTTTTGTTGTTGTTGAGAGGAGGTCTCACTATTGCTGGTTTGGAACCTCAATCATCTCAATTTTGGAATCTCAAATAGCTAGGATTACAGATGCGACTCATCCTGCCTCGCAAACAAAATTTTAAACAAATTTTTATACAAATTTTAACAAGGTAGATTTCATGTTTTACGTGTTTTGTCACAACTAAAAATAAACAGGAAAAAAAGGGCTGGGCATGGTGGCTTATATCTGTAATCTTGAGGAAGACATCAGGAGTACTGTACTTCCAAGTCAGTATGGGCAAAAAATTAGCAAAATCCCACCTCAACTTATAAGTGAGTATAATGGCATATGCCAATCATCCTAACTAGGTTGCCAAGTGCTACCTAGGATGACTATGATCCAGGCTAGACTAGATAGACACTCAAGTTATTTGAAATAACTAAAGCAAAAAGGGCTTAGAAGTATGATTCAAATGGTAGAGCATCTGCCTAGCAAGTGTGAGGTCCCAGGTTCAAATGACAGAATAAGTGAAAGGAAAGCAAGGGAAGGAGGTAAGAAGAGGGAGAAGAAGGAAGAGGAAGAGAAAGGGATGGAGGGAGAAAAAGACAAAGAGGAAGAGATTGTTTAATATGGACAAGTGACCTACCAAAGTAAAAACCAAGTCAATGAAGAAAAGAAAGTCTACACAAATACTGTTAGAACAATGGGAAAGCAATATGAAAAAAGTATTAGACAAAAAGTATTATGCAAAAATTAGCGTCAAATGGATCTTGTATCTAATTGTGAGAGCTAAAGCGACAAAACTGCAGAAGAGAAAACTTAGTGACCTCGGTCTTTACAGGCTTTTCCTAAGAACACTAACACTAAATGTAAATTCATTAAAATCAATAACTTAAAATATTTGTTTTGTAAAAATTGCCATGATGCAAAGATGACCTAAAAATTTAATTCAATCCCAACTAAGTCCCAATGAAGGTCTTTACTTAGATAAAACAATGCAAAAATTCATCTGGAACAATAAAAGACCTTGAATAACCAAAGCAATTCTAGGCAAAAAAAAAAAAAGCAATGCTTGTGGTATCATAATCTCAGACCTCAAGCTCTACTACAGAGCTATAATAATAAAAACGGCTTAGTATTAACAAAAAATAGACCCTAAAATCAATGGAACAAACTAGGAAACCCCTAGATATGTACCATATGCTTACAGTTATCTGATATTTGATAAAGAAGTCAAAGATATACAGTGGGAAAAAGATAATTGGTATTGGGAAAACTGGGCACCCATATGCAGAAAAAACTAAAAGTAGATGCCTGTTTGTCACCAGGTACAAGAATCAATTCAAAGTAAATCAAAAACCTCAATGTCAGACCTGAAACTTTGAAATTACTGCAAGAGGGAGTAGGAGAAACACTAGAACTCATAGGCATAGGCAGAAATTTTGAAGATTCCCAGGGGCACACCAGATATGAGAGAGACTTGACAAATGGGATTACATCAAAATAAAAAGTTTCTTCACAGCAAAGGACACAGGGACTAACCTAGAAAGACAGTCAACAGACTGAGAGATTTTACCAGCAATGCATCTGACAAAGGCCAGATATCCAAATTATACAAAGAGCTCAAGAAAGTAACCCCTCCCAAAGCTAATAAACCAATCATTAAATAGGCAAAGGAACTAAGGAAAGACTTTTGAGAAGAGGTAAGAATGGCAAAGAAACACTTAAAAGAAATGCTCACCATCCTGGGCCATAAAGGAAATGCAAATCAAAACAACCCTGAGATTCCATCTCACCTCAGTTAGATTGGCCAATATTTTTATTTCAAACAACAAATGTTGGCAGGGATCGGAGAAGAAGGAACCCTATTGTATTCCTACCCTACTGGTGGGAATCTAAACTAGCACAACCACTCTGGACAGCAGTCTGGAGGTTTCTCAAAAAACTAAACATAAGTCTTCCCTACAACCCAGCTATACCACTCTTAGGTATCTACCCAGAATGTCACAATCCAGGATACCATAAAGACATTTGCACATCCATGTTCATTGCTGCATTATTCACAATAGCCAAGTTGTGGAAACAGCCCAAATAGATGAGTGGATCCAAAAAATGTGATAGCTATACACAATGGAATTTAATACAGCCATTAGAAAGAATATTATGTCATTTACAGGGAAATAGATGGACCTAGAAAAAATCATGTTAAATGAGGTAAGCCAAGCTCAGGACCAATGGCACATGTTTTCTCTCACATGCAGAAACTAGATTTAAAATACATTGGGACATGATAAATTATACAAGACTCTAGGCATTCACACACTCATGAAACCAAAGGAAGATGTTCTTAGGAGAGGAACACAAAGGCACAATGCATAGGTACATGTGATCACATAAAATAATATTTATTGAAATGAACTCCAAGAAATGGAAACAAGATTTTTCTTTCTTACTGTTTTTGTTTTCTTTTTGTCTTGTCTTTGGGAGGGAAAGGGGAGCACAGAAATGGAGGGACAAGGGGTGAACCAATGCAGCAGTAGTACTCACTAGATACTATGTTGAAAATAAACTATTTAACTGTAGATGGGGACAGAAGGGAAAAATTGGGAGGGAGCAAGGGAAAGAGTGACAAAAAGAAATGTACTCTTTACTGACTTATGTAACTGTAACCACTCGATACATCACCTTTAATAATAACAACAAAAAATAACATAAATAAAAGCCAATAAAAATGCTGTCAAGAAAATATGCACATATTTGTTATGTGCATTTGTATATGCACGCCACAGACTGGAAAAAATACTGAAAACAAATATCTGGCAGAATTTAAATTACAAAATCTTATACAACTTGATATGTAATTCAATAATATGTATTCAGATATATCACCAAAGAAGATGCATATATGACAAAGAAACACATGAATATATGTCCAAAATTATTAGCCATTAGGAAAAGGGCAAATTAAAACCATAATGTATACCTAAATGTTAGTATACATACTAAATGTTAGTGAGGATATGTAATTATTGAGTAACTCACACTGCTGGTGCAAATATAAAACAAAATAGAACAGTCACATAGAAAAACAGTTTATTGGTTTCTCCAAAAGTGGAATGTATATCATATGAATTAGACATTTTATTCCTGTGAATCCAAAAGAAAGAAAAGCATATGTCCACATACAGACTTACACAGGAATGTTCTAGCAGCTTTATTTGTTATAGCTCCAAACTAGAAACAATCTAAATGTTATGTGTATAGCTATACAATGGAAGAATTAGTCAGTTATAGCAAAAATGAGTTATTTACATGTGACAACAGGAATCTCAATATGTTGAACAAAAGTAGTCTGGCATATTGTTTCTTTAAAGATTTTAGGAAATCTGAACAAATTGTTATGACAGAAATCAAATTACAACAGTTGATTGGTAGATGAGTGAGATTACTGAAAAGCATGAGTAGAATGAGAGTTCAGAATGAAAATACTATTTTGACTGTGGTAATAGCTATAAGGCATGTATAAGTGTCAATACTTACCAAAAAATCAACAAACAAATAGGTGAATTTTTACTATGTATGTCAATTGTACCTTAAATGATTAAGTTTATATTTAAGAATCTCCAAATCATTATACCTCTATTAAGAATATTATAATATATACTAAAATAAATTATAAACTAAAGTGTTTTCAATGGTGCTACTAAAATTCTTCTAATGACATGAGGAAATGCTTATAATATATAATTAACTATAAATATAAAACATATAAAACTATACATATTTATAATCTTAACCCAGAAATATAAGCTTGGAAAGCTTATGTAACAAACATGATAAATTTATGGTTGGAAACAGCTCTATATTATTATTTTTCCCTGGGATCATGAGTGATTTAATTTTTTTCAAACTTTTCTTAAGGTTTTTTAAATTGTTGTTGTGTTGCTTTATAACTTTCATTTTATCTCAGCTTACAAAAATTTTTTATGAGCAAGAATTTTTCTTTTAGGTAAAGCAAAATTTGAGTAATATCTATCCCAACAAGTGATTCCAGCTTATACACTACAGGTCTTGGACAGATAGCGACTGAGAATTCATATACAAACCAAACACTTGTAGATTTAATAATCCATTTCATACATGAATGAACATCCTCCAATTTTCACAGATATATTGAAATATAACCATACTGAATTGGTAGAACCTTTTGGTTTTTGCATCAATGGATAATAAAAGTAAAAATAGTAGCAGATGCTTTCAAACACATTCTTCATACTTACAAGGTATAGACTGATTTGATAGTTTCCTGCTACCATACCAGTATGTAAGAGCTAAGCAATGTACTTAGTATTCAATTAATAGGAGTTCTGTAATATGCTCCTATTTCTTTGTTATGACTTTTCATTATGTTCTAACCCACCCTTTTTTCTGAGCCATTGTCAAAATTGTGTGTTGTGCTTGCTTATTCTGTTCATATTCTACAGTTACAAAAAGTAAATTAAACAAATACCAAAATTAATGTGCTCAGTACACCAAAGGACCTTATACAGTATTTCAGGCTGAGTACTGGTATAATCCTAACTAGAAGACTGAGATCTGAGGATCAAGGTTCAAAGCTATCCTGGACAGGAAAGTCTATATGACATTTATCTCCAACTAACCACCAAAAAGCTGGAAATGTAGCTGTGGCTCAAATAATAGAGCACTAACCTTGAGAAAGAGAGAGAGAGAGAGAGAGAGAGAGAGAGAAGAGAAAAGCTAAGGGACAGTGCCTAAGCCCTGAGTTCCAGATCCTGAGTTCCAGCCCCAGTTTCTAGGAGGAGAGGGGGGGAGAAGAGTATTTCAAGCCAGATGTGATGACTCAAGGTTATAATCCCAGCACTCAGGAAGTTGAAGATTATGAGCACAATGTCAGTTTGAGCTACATAAAATGCTGTCGCAAAAAAAAAAGAAAGCTATTTCAGTTAAATTTGATCTGCAAATATAAGAATAATATTACTAAAGATTATACTAGTCATCTAGTGTTATGACTTCTTAATTGTGTCCTTGCCAGTCTATTATTAATCTTGGGGGAACTATTTCATATGTTGAAGTTTCTACAACTACTCCTTAATAATTCTCTCAGAAATAAAACAAATAATAAAATACTAACAAAAAAGCAAAACTACAACTTACAGTAAACTTAGTTATTTATCGGTAATTTAGTTTACCTCAAAGAATTATTCTCTGCTTTTTGTCTTCCAAGTTCACTTTCAGTGTCCATTGCTTTTCTTGCTAGTGATTTCATTTCTTTTTCCACAGTGGTTATGGTTTCCTTCATCAAAGTCATATTTGACATTTGCTCCATACGTTCATCATCAAGCTACACAAGTAGAATGACAAGGTAGGTTACTGCCATCACTAAAAAAGCCTCAGTAGTCTTTCTTCAGAGACACATTCCCTCTGTACAAACTGTGGTTTCTGGCAAATTGTGAATAACGAGATGATCAAGTTAGACATGAATGATGCAGGAGGATGCAAGGGTAAGGGTAAGAACAGAATAGAGACAAAAACAGGCTATTGCACAGCTTTTCTAAAGGTTTATAATAGTATATTTGTCTACATTTTTCATTCTGGTTCATTTTGAGTATATATACAATATTCTACTTACAAATGATTTCTTGCTATCAAACATTAATAAGTTATACATAAAGTAGAATTATAAAAATAATTGGTTTTCTTCTATCATTTTTCACTTATAACTAAATACTATAAATAGGTTTATAAGTCCATGTAATTCAACCTGACAACAGGAAACAAAATTCTCTTGATTCTATTTATATAGTCATATCATCTCAAATATATATTCATGGGGGCTGGGAAGGTGGCTCAGTGGTAGAGCGCTTGCCTTGCATGCATGAGGCCCTGGGTTCGATTCCTCAGCACCACATAAGCAAAAAGAAAAAACCCAGAAGTGGCACTGTGGCTCAAGTGGTAGAGCCCTAGCCTTGAGCTGAAGAGCTGAGGGACAGCGCCCAGGCCCAGAGTTCAGGCCCCACGACCGGACCCAAAAAAAAAAAAAAAAATTAAAGAGCTTGTGACTTTAACTAAGTACCACTATCCCACATACTATGAAATTTATGTAATTATTAATCTCAATAAAAAATTTAAATAAAAAAAGTAAAAAATATATTAAAGGGCCAGGCACCAGTGGCCCCCAGTAATCCTAATCCTAGCTACTCAAGAGGTTAGGATCTGAGGACCTGGTTTGACGTCATATGTGGCAGGAAAATCCCTAAGACTCTTATCACCAATAAACTTTTTCTTTTTTTGGTCCGGTCATGGGGCCTGAACTCTGGGCCTGGGCGCTGTCCCTCAGCTCTTCAGCTCAAGGCTAGGGCTCTACCACTTGAGCCACAGCGCCACTTCCAGCTTTTTTCTTTTTGCTTATGTGGTGCTGAGGAATCGAACCCAGGGCCTCATGCATGCAAGGCAAGCCACCTTCCCAGCCCTAAACTATTTTTTTTAAGCTAGAAGTAGATTTATGGTTCAAGTCTTGAGCAAAAATGCTCAGGGACAGCGTTTTGGCCCTGAGTTCAAGCCCCAGGACTAAAACAAAACTTTTTTTAATTAAAGAAGAATCAGGTGTTGCATGATACATGCTGATAATCCCAGCAAACAGGTTAAGGCAAGATCTCAATTAACCTGGGCTATAGAGAGATAGTTTCAAAGAGAAAAAGACAAATAAATAAAAGAAGGAGGAAGGGGAAAGAGAAGAGTGGAATGGAAAGGAAAGAAGGAAGGAAGGAAGGAAGGAAGAAAGGAAGGAAGGAAGGAAGGAAAGGCAGGCAGGAAGGAAGGCAGGCAGGAAGGCAGGAAGGCAGGAAGGCAGGAAGGCAGGCAGGCAGGCAGGCAGGCAGGCAGGCAGGCAGATGGGAAAAAAGGAAATGTACTCATTACCTGACTTATATAACTGCAACCCCTCTGGACATCACCTTTGCAATAAAATTTTAAGAATTTGCCAGGTGCTGGTGGCTCACACCTGTAATCCTAGCTTCTCCGGAGGCTGAGATCTGAGGATTGTGGTTCAAAGCCAGCCCAGGCAGGAAAGTCCATGAGACTCTTATCTCCAAATAACCACCAGAAAACTGGTGAGCTGAAGAGCTCAGGAACAGTGCCCAAACCCAGAATTCAAACCCTACGACCGACCAAAAAAAAATTAATAATTAAAAAAATAGCCCTCCCTGAGAATCATCTTAATGGTTTCTAGAAAAGAACACACTTCACAACCTAACACACAAAAAAACCTTACATTTTCGAAGGAAATATTAAGCATAAATGCCATCTTAAATGTTTTAAGAATAAAAACACTATCATAGAAAAATGAATTTCTCTGAATACAGAAAAAGGGGAGAAAAAGTTATTGAGAGTTTATAGCCAAAAGTGATGTTTACGTTATGAACTGTACACTCCAGCTCCTCTATCCTTTGTTCCAAGTGAGCCTTCTCATTAAATGCTGTTTCTTGAGCAATCTATTTAAAGAAAAACAAAATACAGTTCTTTCAGTGTCATGGCAGCATGTTTCACATTAAAAAGAAAGGTGTGACAGATAAAATTCTTTCATACCTTTAGCCTTTCCCTCAGACTATCTCTCTCTGTAGTCATTCTTCTTAAATCGGTAAAGGCTACATCTCTCTCCGTTTCCACTCGTCGAAGAATAGCATGAGCTGTTGTTGATTTAGGAGATTTACAGGTTTTCATCATTTCTCGCCGAAGTCTGGCAATTTCTTCTTGTGCCTATAATTTCAAGACACAGGGTTTAAAATTTTATTAGCATAAATTGTACAAATGGGTTTCATTCTGATTTTTATAACATGCATATATAATGTGCTTTTATCAAATTCATTCCATTTCTTTTTTTTTTTTTTTGTCGGTAGTGGGGGCTGAACTCTGGGTGCTCTTCAGCTCAAGGCTAGCGCTCTACCACTTGAGCCACAGCGCCACTTCCGGCTTTTTCTGTTTATGTGGTGCTGAGGAATTGAACCCAGGGCCTCATGCATGCAAGACAAGCACTCTACACTGAGCAACGTTCTCAGCACCTAGCTTTTTATTTTTAAGACAAGGTCTCACAATGTAGCACACACTGGCCTCAAACTTGTGATCCTCCTAACTCAAGTACTAGGATTACAGAAGTACATTACCACACCAGACTAAATATATTTAAATAAAAGTTTTCTTTATTAGCTTCTTTGGTAAGCTTTGCTTAATTGGAAGGAAATCACTGCAAAAGGGAATGTTTTGCTAAGAAATATTGATGAACTCCATCTATCCATTTTGTGGCATAAATTTTATTTCAACTCAGAATAGTGGTTTAATTAACATTACCATATATCTATGTTCTCTAAGTATTTATGCTGTTTTTATAAACTGGAAACTTTTTCCTGATAAGAAAGGCCCACTAGTCCTTACTGATAGTCTAACACTGTACACTTTGTTCAAGGATTCCTCAGGTCTACTGTTTGTTTGTACATGGTATGGTATTCTACTTTGCTACATAATTCTCCTCCCTCCATCTCAGTTTTTTTTTTTTTGGGGGGGGAAGGCAGGTGATCCGGTCGTGGGGCCTGAACTCTGGGCCTGGGCGCTGTCCCTCAGCTCTTCAGCTCAAGGCTAATGTGCTACCACTTGAGCCATAGCACCACTTCCGGCTTATTTTTTCTGCTTATGAGGTGCTGAGGAATTGAACCCAGGACCTCATGCATGCAAGGCAAGCGCTCTACCACTGAGCCACCTTCCCAGCCCTTTATCTCGGTTTTGCTTCAGCTAGTCTCCAAGCTTCAGAGGAATATATTATTTCCCAGTATTCTAATGAAAACTTCACCAAAACCACAGACATTTAAGTGTCTTCTAAAATCTCCCTAACTTTCCATGAATAGTGCCCTCTCTACTGCCTCTGCTCCTGAACTCCAGGCTCCTACCATACCTTCCGTCATGCAGAGCTTCCTTATGTTGAAAACCCTTCTTTTAATACTGCTCCATCATTTACCATTTAAATGCCAACTGCACAATGCATACCTTCTTAATTCAGTGTAACCTGGATCCACTACCACCACCATTTTGAAGAATTTCAACAAAAAAGTTAATCAAATATGTTGGCCTTTTATCAATTCTTAATTTCCTTGGCATTTTGGTAACATCTAACAATGTTTTCCACTGAACCCTTCTTGAAATTCCTTTCTCCCTTGAGCTAATAATATCATTGTGCACCCCCCTTCCATCTAATCTCTTCTTACATATTTGGTTATAATATTCAATGTACATATCTGAGCATGGAACCAGGTACTAAGGTTAATGGGTAGGGTTGGATGTGGGAGAACAATAAAAGAGGAGGAACAATTGAAGAAGTGACATTGATCAACGTGTCTTGTACTCACAAATTAAAACTCACAACTACTTAAACATAATAAAAATAAAGAAAGCTACTTGTTTAGGGTCTGGCTTTGTGTTACTCTAGTCCCACATTTCTAACAGCAATTACTACCTGATTGCACTACCATCACTCTACTCCTTGAGAAACCAAACTCACAACTTTTCCTCAACCTACCAATGACTTTCTCATTTATCCTCTTATTTTCTCAATCACTCAGTTATGTTCATTTGTCCTTTCCTCCTTCCTAAAAAAAAAATTTGTGTTGTCTTCCCTCACTTCTTTTCCATCAGTTTCCTTATTTATTTCCATGGATAGTACCCTTGCATAATCCCTCAATGCCTCATTCCACAGTAGAGAAGTCTTTCCCTTCTCTACTTCTCTTGAAGGAGAAATATTACTATTATAATATGGAAAAATCACATGAAAGATAAGATTGCCACCAGGATAAACTGGAGAAAATGCTAGTTCGACCATATTTCTCCTGCTTTTAAAATATAATAAATTGTTCATTGCTTAAAAAACAAAATATAACAAGGCACCAATGGCTCATGCCTGTAATCCTAGATATTGAGGAGGCTGAGATCCAAGGATCATGGTTCTAGCTAACCTGGGCAAACAAGGCTGAGAGATTCTATCTCTAATTAATCAGAGGCATGGCTCAAGTGGTAGAGCTTTCGTTGTGAGTGAAAAAGTCAAAACAGAGCATAAGGCACTGAGTTGCCATCCTGGTTCTGAAACAAAAGTTAAAAAGCATAAAACCCTAATTCGTTTCACAAACAGCCCCTACTATTGAAGTCCAACCTGGGCCCAGCACAAAATATAAAAAGCAAAAAACCCTAATTTGTTTAATGAACAGCCCCTATGATTGAAGTCCAGAATTAGCTAACTATATCGAGCTCACAACTAGCACAGATTTTTTTTTTTTGGTGGGTCATGGGACTTGAACTCTGAGCCTGAGCCTTTCCCTGAACTCTTCAGCTCAAGGCGAGCGGCTCTACCGCTTGAGCCACAGCACCACTTCTGGTTCTCTAGTGGTTTACTGGAGTAAGAGTCTCACAGAGTTTCCTGCCCGGGCTGGCTTTGAACTGTGATCCTCAGATCTCAGCCTCTTGAGTAGCTAGGATTACAAGCGTGAGCCACCCAGTACCTGGCTAGCACAGTCTTATAGCTCTACCTAAGATCTATATTTAAAATGGGTCTTATTCACTACTGTTTCGTAGAATGGGAACTTCTTTGTACAACTACTTAAAGATAAAAATAATAAAAAAGTTTAAAAAAATAAATAAAATAAAATGGGCCTTATTGTAGATTTACAGTTTTGTAGATGGGTAAGCCAAGAGTATTTTTGACCTTTAAAATAGCTGAGAAAGGGGCTGGGAAGGTGGCTCAGTGGTAGAGTGCTTGCCTTGCATGCATGAGGCCCTGGGTTTGATTCCTCAGCACCATAAGCAGAAAAGGCCGGAAGAAGTGGTACTGTGGCTCTAGTGATAGAGCACTAGCCTTGAGCTGAAGAGCTGAGGGACAGGGCCCAGGCCCAGAGTTCAGGCCCCACGACTGAAAAAAAAAAAAAGCTGAGAAAAAATGAAGAGCAATTTTTCCTAATAGTAAAAATAATATGAAATTTGAATTTCATGTCCATATTGTTTGACTATAACACAGTCAAAGCTCATGGGTTCTGGCTATTTTCACTCTCAACAGAGCTGAATAGCTGCAACAGAGATTCTTATAGTTGCAACAGCTGAATATTCTTATTACTAGAGCTGTTGCTAGAAAATTATACAGCTCCACTGACACATGCAATCTAATCTAAAGCTTTACCTATGGAATAGGTAAGGGGCCTCTCCCCGCCCCCCTTTTTTTTTTGGTCATGGGGCTTGAACTCTAGGCCTGGGCGCTGTCCCTCAGCTCTTCAGCTCAAGACTAGCGCTCTACCACTTGAGCCACAGCGACACTTCCCTCCTTGCCCCTTTTAAGAAACAGAAGCCCCATTTGTTCAGAGCTCATATCCTACATCTTCCAGCAAAGATTTCCTTGGACATAATAATTCTCTCTTCTTTTAAATCTTACAAAATCTTTTAAACCACTTATCCTCTATTAGCAAAAACTCTATCTCTCCAACTACATTGCAGATTTTTAGAAATCTACTATGAGTCTGCTTAGAAACAAAAGAAATAAGGTCTGCTTATCATTTTTTTCTGTTCCTCTAGAGTAGTAAACTTAAAGCCCAACACATAGTAGCTATCATTCACTAAAGCTTTGATACTTTTTAAAAAATTATGCTATGATTTAATATTTAATATTTTGAGAGTAACATTTATATGATCAATAAAACTCATAGAACTTTAAACTAGAATGTAAAAGTCAACTGCAAAGTGATTTAAATCTTCAAAATTGAGCAAATTAAAAGGTAACTCAAGAAATAATCTTAAGAAGCATTTTAAAGCCTTGAATCCTGATTTGTATTTTTACCTCAAATTCATTATAACATATGTAACACTTTTTTTCCTTGTCTTTTTGTTTTTAAGGTGCTATGGATCAAACCTACGCCCTCACATATGCTAGGCAGGCACTCTATCCCTGACCTACAGCTTCAGTCCCATTTTTTTTTTTGTCAGTACTAGGGTTTGAATTCAAAGCCTTGCAATTGTTAGGCAGGTGCTCTAGCACTTGAGTCATGCACAACTCCCTGTCCTTTTATGCTTTGGTTATTTTTCTCACATTTTTGCCCAGAGCCTATATCAGATCACAATCCTCTTTTCTATGTTTATCTACCTGGGAATGTAGTCATGCACTACTACGCATGGTTTGTATGTTGAGATGAGGATCTCACTAACATTTTGCCTGGGCTAGTCCCAAATTACTATCTTCCCAATCTCTGACTCACAAGTAGCTGGGTTTATAGGTATGTGCCACCACAACCTGGCCCCACCATTCTTATTATTATTCTTATATTCAATAATAAGACTAATTTTATGTATGCATATGACCTTTTATAAATATGGAAATAGTTTCCATGTCTTATTTGTATATGTATATGTATGTACTCATGCACATATTATATTAGAGCCATATTATTTTTCATTAAGAATATTTTAAGAACAGGGATGTAGCTCAGTGGTAGAGTACTTAATTAGCATGCCCAAGTCCCTGGGTCTGATCCCAGTACCACTATAAAAAGTAAAATCTCAGCCAGATGCAGTGGCACTTACCTGTAATCCTTGCCTCTTGGGAGGTAGAGACAGGAAGATCATGAGTTTGAGACTAAATAGGACAAAGTTAGCAAGACCCTATTTCAAAATCCAAACACAAAACAAAAGGGCTAAGGATATGGCTCAAGAGATAGAACACTTGACTAGCAAACTCAAGACCCTGTGTTCAATCCCCAGTAATGCAAAAAAAAATAAAATAAAAACAGCCAGGCGCTGGTGGCTCACACCTATAATCCTAGCTACTTAGGAGGCTAGGATCTGAAGATCATGGTTCGAGGCTAGCCTGGGCAAGAAAGTCCATGAGACTCTTATTGCCAATTAACCAGCAGGAAACCAAAGTGTCACTGTGGCTCAAAATGGTGAGAATGGTAACCTTGAGCAAAAAAGGCACAGGGATAGTACCCAGGCTCTAAGTTCAAGACCCACAACTGAAAAAATAAATAAATAAAATTTTAAAAAATTAAAAATAAAAAAATTACATATATAGCTTCACAACAAATGTAAATGTAAACTGGCAGTTTTAAGCACCCTTATAAAATCTAAGGAAGAATTACATACTCTCAGAAGTAAATGCTGTTATTTACTTAATTGTTCTCTTAAAATTAAGTTACCTGTTCATAAGGATTTTACCTGTTCATAAAGAAGAAAGGTCTTGTCTCTCTCAGATGTAAGAACCTTGACATTACCCTGAATTTCTGCCAAATGCCGCTCATATTTTTCTAACATGCATTTAAGTTCTTCACGATCTCTTGTGGTATTCTTCAAAAGATCGACATCACAGTTGGTACCCTACAATTATTATTTAACAAATATGAAATTCTTCATTTACATATGGTACTAATAAAAAGCTGCTACTGACAGTTGTATACAATTTCTACTTAACTATGACTATATAATCAAAGGAAATAAAGAAAATAAATAAGAAAAACACCTTCCTTTTATAATCTTCCTTTGCATCCCAAAGTGTTCAAAATTTTTCATTTTCCCCAGCAAATTATACTGAGAATAAAGAACCAATATTGTCCACTATGTCAGCAAAGAGACCTCTTGTCTCTCAAACTCATTAACATAGCAATTCATGCCAAAACAAATGAATAATTTCCAGATTAGGTAAATCAAAGGATAAAAGTCAATGCTTAAGCAACAAATTCTAAAATACTTTTCAGTTTCCAAACCTACCCGGGAAGATGGAGATGGACGTCTTGGACTTTTTGATCTACTTCTGATCATTTTCCTCAAATTTTGAGCTTCACTTTTATAGTAATCTTTGTCTGCTTCTAAAGTCTTGACAAAGGAATCAAGTCTAGAAGGAGATTTATTTTGTGCTTTTTCAGTCTCTAAAATTATCTTTTCAAAGAGGAAAAAATTAGGTCATTATTTCTATGAAAATACAGTATTTTTTTCTTTCTTTTTTTTTTTTGCCGGTCGTGGACCTGAACTCTGGACCTAAGCGCTGTCCCTCAGCTCTTCAGCTCAAGGCGAGCGCTCTACCACTTGAGCCACAGCGCCACTTTTGGCTTTTTCTGTTTATGTGGTGCTGAGGAATCGAACCCAGGGCCTAATGCATGCAAGGCAAGCACTCTACCACTGAGCCACCTTCCCTGCCCCACAGTATTTTTTTCTAAATGAAAACAAAGAGGACCTTTAAAAGTATTAAATTTGGTATTTTACAAATACAAATATTCAGTAATAGTTTTATAAAAATAGTTTTCATTATTCTTGAATGTTTAAATTTGACTAAAAGTAGCCCTCCTAAACTGAGTGCTAGAGGTTCATGTCTATAATCCTAGCTACTCACGGGGCTGAGATCTGAGGCTTGAGGCTTGGAACTGGCCCAGATAGACAAATCTGAGAGACTCTATCTCTAAGAAAAAAGTTTTCTAAATTATTTTTTAGAAAAAAGCTGAAACTTCAGGCATGGTTCAAATGGTAGAATGCCCTAGCCATGAGTATAAGCCAAGTGAGATTGTGAGGTCCTGAGTTCAAACACACACATGTACACCCACACACACATGCACACACCACAATTAAATTCACTTGTTATACAAGCATTCTATCACTTGTGCCATCATGCCCCAGCCCTGAAATAATATTAATAATCTCTAAAGTATTTTGTTCAATAATTGGTCAAATGAATTTAATTGGATCCTAGATATTTCATATTTTCAAGTGCATTCTTATGAACTCCAATTCACTTTAATATGTTTTAAACTATTTTGCTATATTTATTATGCAAATACTTTACAGGAGGAAAATTACATGCTTTCTGATAGATTGTTTAAATGATAAGATTAAAATGTTTAAATAGAAGAGTTTTCATTCCACATTGTTAAATAAATAAAACATATGAAAGCGGGGCTGGGAAGGTGGCTCAGTGGTAGAGCGCTTGCCTTGCATGCATGAGGCCCTGAGTTCCATTCCTCAGCACCACATAAGCAAAAAGAAAAAAAACCCAGAAGTGGCGCTGTGGCTCAAGAGGTAGAGCCCTAGCCTTGAGCTGAAGAGCTGAGGGACAGCGCCCAGGCCCAGAGTTCAGGCCCCACGACAGGACCCAAAAAAAAAAAAAAGAAAAACATATGAAAGCAATAAGGGTGAAAACATGCATATTCATTTTTTGTGGCTGAGTAAAAAGTGATTACTTAACTTATATTTTATGGAAAATGTACTTACAGATCTAAGCCTTTTTATTGTATCTTCTAATACTGTTATATTATTTTGCTGGCAAATGATTTCAATCTGAAAAATGAGAATTAGTTTTTGTTATTTAAATACGCTTCAGTTTAATTGGAAAAAGCATCAAAAAAGAAAGAAACCATTTGACAATAAAAACATGAAGGCTTATAGTATCTAAATTCTATACCATCAAATACAATTACTGTCAATACAAAGTAATAACTCAAAAGAGCCAGCCACCCATGAGTGGCACACGTCTGTAATCCTAGCGGGAGGCTGAGGTCTGAGGAGATCTGAGATCAAGGTTCGAAGCCAGTTCAGGTAGGAAAGTCTGTGAGATTCTTATCTCTGATTAACCAGCAGAAAGCTAAAAGTGTTAGTGTGACTCAAATGATAGGAGTGCCAGCCTTGAGTAAAAAAGCTAAGGAGCAGAGGACAGGTCCTGAGTTCAAGCTCCAGTACTGGTAAAACAAACAAACCAAACAAAACATGAAGGCTGTATAATAAAGAAAAGGTAATCTGCTTTATGCTTTGAGGATAAAAGAACTTAGGATAAAATATGGCAGTTTCTTTATCCAGTATTGTACATAAAATCTCTACAAAATCGTTTCTCATACATTGGACCAAATGTTAATGCTAATTATATTTCTAAAGATGCCAATAAAGAAGCTATTAAAAAATGACTTGAATAGAAGTTTTCCCAAATTGCTCATTTGGAAGAACATGCTTTCTACTCAATAGTATTGTAACAACTTAATTCTATTCCACCCACAACATACTTTTTGTATCACTATTATGAATAACCCAGTACCATAGTTACCCATAGTTATATGTAATATATTTATCTTATGTTTCATTTTATATTCCTAAAGAACAAGGCAAGAAGGCTTTATGCCAAAAAGTTTTTGTTAAAAGTATTTTTAAATTCAATGAATATATTTTTAAATTCATTAATTTTTCTCTCATTATTTTAAACTAAGATTTACTATGGTCTTGCCAATAATGTTTTAAAATTGAACTTTCTAGGATTATCACTTTATTTTATTTACTTATTTTTGCTGCTATACTAAGGATCAAACCCACAACCTTACCCATGCTAGGCAAGCAATAGACCACTAAGCTAGACCCACAAATTTACTTTTTCTTTATTGTTTATTCCAAAGTTCTCTTCTAAGATTTCTCTGGCAGTCACAGTTAAGTTCTTAAAAATAGTAAGGAGTTTTATTGTTTGGAACATAACTTACAGTTTAAGTAAACTGTGTATAGCTTTGAATTATTCATATTCAATGTTAATTTACACTACTATGAAGACACTTTTTAAAAAGACATGGGTTGAGGAACCCAAAGGTATAGCTTTTCTAAACATTTAAAATATTATTTATGGAAATGACCTCTAGGAAGTAGAACCATGAATTTTTTGTTGTTACTGTTGGTAGTGTTTGTTTTGCTTTGGGTTTTTTTCCTTTCTTGTTGGCAGGGATATGAGAGGGAACCTGGGGAGGCGAGTGAAGGAAGGAGTGACATTGTCCGAAAAAACAAATGAACTTATTACCTGACTTATGAAAGGACCCCTCTCGCCAGGCACCCGTGGTGCACACCTGTAATCCTAGCTACTCAGAAGGCTGAGATCTGAGGATTTCAGTTCAAAGTCAGCCCGGGCAGGAAAGTCCATGAGACTCTTATATAACCACCAGAAAACCAGAAGTGGTACTGTGGCTCAAGTGGTAGAATGGTCGCCTTGAGCTGAAGAGCTCAGGGACAGCACCTAGGCCGAGAGTTCAAGCCCCATGACCAAAAAAAAAAAAAAAAAGGACCCCTCTGTATAACAGCTTAATAATTATATTTTTTAAAGACATGGGTCTAGTACAGATACTGTGCAAAGATTTCCATATCTAGCATGATAGTTTTGTGTTTTTGTCTTTTTTTTGTAGTCATGGGGCTTGAACTCTGGACCTGGGTGCTGTCCCTCAGCTTTTCAGCTCAAGGCAAGCACTCTACTATTTGAGCCATAGAACCACTTCTGGTTTTCTGGTGGTTAATTGGAGATAAGAGTCTCATGGACTTTCCTGCCTTGGCTGGCTTTGAACTGAGATCCTTAGCTCTCAGCCTCATGAGTAGCTAGGTACCACCAGCGCCTGGATGTAGCATGATACTTTCTAAATTTATAGAGCCAGGAGCCAGTGGTTCACACTTGTAATCCTAGCTACTCAGGAGACTGAGCTCTGAGGATCATGGTTTGAACCCAGTCTGGGCAGGAAAGCCCTTGAGACTATTATCTTCAGTTAACTAGCAAAAAAAAGCCAGAAGTGGAGTTATGACTTAAGTGGTAGAGTGAAGAGAAAGAGAGAAGAGAAAGAGAAACAGAGAGGAAGGGAGGAAAGGAGGGAGGGAGGGAGGGAGGGAGGGAGAGAGACAGGAGAGGTGAAAAGCACATTACATGTACACATTTCCTAGATACAGATGAAAAATAGTAGTATATAAACAGAAGATAATGTATAGACAGAGCAGATGTGATTGTGGTAAGATGTTATTTTCTGCACTATACTATGTGGAGTAAAATCTATCATCATTATGTGTGGCCCTGAGAATTGAACTAAAAGAATAGGGCAAGCTAAGCAAGCACTCTTACAAACTCAAAGTGGTAGAGCACTAGCCTGCACAAAAGGGCTCAGGGACAGCACCTAGGCCCTGAGTTCAAGTCCCACGACTAATTAAAAAAAAACTTTAAATTTTAGTAAAAAGAAATTAAGAAAACTTTAAAGTATGAAATTTTAGTAAAAAGAAACAAGAAAACTTTAAAGTATGAAATACAGCCAGGTACAGTGGTTCATGCTTGTAACCCTAGCTACTCAGGAAGTAGAAATCAGGAGGATCATAGTTAGAGGCCAGCTGGGCAAAAAGAAAGACTCAAGCTCAACCATTAAGACAAACAAAACGTTATGTGCCTGTGAAACGAACTATATGCTCTCAAATATAGGAGAATCAAGGTCTGAGACCAGCCTCAAACAAAAATGAGACCTTTCCTGAAAAATAACTAAAGCAAAAATGGGCTGGACATATGGCTTTCAGTGGCAGAGACCTATCACAAAAAGTATGAAATTATGTGCATGAAAATAATAAAAGATGGAAATAAACCAGTTTGTAAATATCTAAAGAGAGAATTGGGGAGAGGGCTAACATTCTATTTACAGAACACTGCTGTTGCTTTAAAAAATCTTTAGTATATTTAGAAAACTTCCCAGAAAAAAAAATCTTTAAAGAAATAAAATGTGAGGCTGGGAGCCAGTGGCTCACACCGGTAATCCTAGCTACTCAGGAGGCTGAGATCTGAGGATCACAGTTCAAAACCAGCTTAGGCAGGAAAGTCCCTTGAGACTCTTATCTCCAATAAATCACTCAAAAACCAGAAGTGGTGCTGCAGCTCAAGTGGTAGAGCACTAGCCTTAAGCTGAAGACCTCAGGGAAAGTACCCATGCCCAGAGTTCAAACCCCATGACCACCAAAAAAAAAAAAAAAAGAAAAGAAATAAAATGTGATAAATATAATTCAACCCTTAGTATAGATTTGAGTTATGTCAAACCTAAACAACTTTCAAAGGGCAACAAAATTACAGATATAAAACTTTTTTTTTTTAGTGATAAGTTTAGTACCTTTGCTTCTTCAAGTTCCTTGTTGGCGGAATCCACCACAAAAAATTTCTCTTTTTCTAGTTGCTCTGCTAGTTGGTCGATTTTAATTAACTCATTACAAAGATGCTCATTGTGGTTGGTTAAATCGTCTACTTGACTGCTTACCACCGCCTTACTATCCAAGAGTTTCCTAACATATTCTTCCAAGTCATGATTTGTCTGTTTGAGATCTTCAATCTGTTATCATTGAAAAGAAAATAATCACTTTAAAATATTTCCTTAGCTTCCTTTTGAGGAGAACTACTAGGTGGCTGGTGTCAGAAAGGGAGATTTGCTTCTCTGGAAAGGCGACCTAACTACATAATTTTTTGTACCTTCTGAATTCTGTACCAAGAATACATTATGTATCTGAAAAAAATTAATGAATATTTAAAAGAATTTATTTATTGTGGCATTAGGTATTGATTCAAGAGCATGGTAGTCAAGCATTCTAAGACTGAGTCACATCCCCAACCTTCAAATTTTAGAAAATGTATAGACAATTTCCAATTTATTAAAATGAAATAAATAAAAATAAAAGAGCTGGGCGCAAGTGGCGCATGCCTATAATTCTACCTACTCAGGAAGCTGAGATATGAAGAATGCAGTTCAAAACCAACCCAGCTAGAAAGTCCATGTGACTCTTATCTCTGATTAAACACCAAAAAGCAAGAAATGGAGCTATAGTTCAACTAGTAGAGCACGAGTAAAAAATATCAGGGACAGCACTCAGGCCCCAAGTTCAAGCCCCAGGACAAGCGTATGCACACGAGTGCGGGCACGTGTGTGTGCGCGCACACATATACACACACACACACACACACACACACACACACGCATGCACTCACCATAAAGTCAACTGTGGTGGCACATACCTGTATGTGCCTACCTGTATGAGAGGCAGAAACAATAGGACCATAAGTTCAAGGCCAGTCCAGGCAAAGTTAGATTTTATCTAAGCAAAAGGGCTGAGGTTGTGGCTCAAGTGGTAGAGCCTTTGGCAAGCAAGAGGCCCTGATTTCAATCCCCAGTATCAGGGGAAAGTACTATTATTTTTTAACCAAACTACTCAATAGCCAAATAATATCTCCTATAAAGAAACCACAGCTCTGTGCTGGAAATATGGCTTAGTGGCAGAGTGCTTGCCTACCATGCATGAAGCCCTGAGTTTGATTCCTCAGTAACACATAAGCAGAAAAATCCAGAAATGGTGCTGTGGTTCAAGTGGTAGAGTACTAGCCTCGAGCAAAAGAAGCTCAGGGACATGCCCAGGCCATGAGTTCAAGCCTCCTGAGTGACAAATAAAGAAAAAAAGAAACCACAGTTCTGTAATTAAATGACATTAAAGTTCTTTAGAATTAAATTTTCTTTGAGGGTTTTTGTTTGGGGGGAGGAAGTTACGCTGGTACTGGGGCTTGAATTCAGGGCCTCAAACTGCACTTGCCTTTTTTGCTCAAGATCAGTGCTCTACCACTTGAGACACTTCCTAGAATGAAGTTTGTAGTTACTGTTATCAAAGTACATTAACTCTTTAGAAAAGACCTTTCGAACATAGTAACTTACTTGACTAAGCTAAATATCAACTGAATCAAGTATCTGCTGACTAATGTGGAAGATCACAGCTTTCCTTCCCAACCCACTACCAAACCATCAACAGATGAAGAAAGGGGCCTGTTCTATCACGGAGGTATACAAATGCCTTTAAAGGAAACAAAACAAAACAAAACAAATTAGACCCAATGAACAACAATCATGTCAAGAATAATATTAAATTCTAAAAATTCACAGTTAGGTA
>NW_012267263.1:4819385-4828941 GCF_000151885.1 Dipodomys ordii
ACAGTTGGCCTGAATTTTTAAAATATCTCTTACTTTCCTCTCTTTTGGTCTATTCATATAAACTGATTTTTAAAAAGTCTTTGAAAATGCAAAATGAAGTCATTTCTGTAAGCTTATAAGGCCTGGTCATACTCTAAATATGATGAAAATATCATTTATGATTCTAGTTCTACTTACCTGTCTAACCTAACTTTCTACTATCAGCAATATATATTCCTAAGCTCCAGATATACAAGAAACAATCACACTAAACTCAGTTTAGTTAAGTTATTGCGATGCTATACACTATATAGCACAGAACCTTCTTTAGGAATATCTTTGGGAAAACTTCAACATAGCCTCAATTTTAGGAAAACACATTCCTCTTTTGGAAACCTTGTTCTTACTCTAATAGCCACAGGCTACTTAATATTTCCTTTTTATATTGTCTTATAGAACTTAAAATATATGTAGCTCAGCTATAACAACTTGCACAAAACCACATGTAGTGATTGATCTCTTTGCTACTCCTCCCAGTCTGTCACAAATTAGTTTTTTTATCCCATATTTTATAGCTTGCAAAATCTGCTAGTGATGAAAGTAGCTGAAACAAAAAAGGTAGGGTAAAATAAAGAGCCTACAATTTGTCTATCTGCATGTTTTTTGTCTACTATGCCACACTTTTCAACAGCAAAAATACACAAAATGTTTGCTCATCTCTCCCTATAGCAAGAGGGGTTCAAAGGTTCTCTCTTCTCATATGTACTACTACCACAAAACATCTGGCATAGTTTTATCTTGGTATTTTATAACATGTATTAAAGTATTTATTACCTTTTCCCTTGCAATAATTTGTAAGCAATATGACAACATTCATTTCTGTATCATGCATTATATGTTATACACATCTAATACATTATTGTTAAATGAATAAAATAAAGTACCAATAAATAAATGGATACTCCTCTTACCTCTGCAACCAAACCCTACTTTTACTTAATTACAAAACACAAGTACTGTAGAGGTGCAGTCTAGAGTTACAAGGAGGACAGAGACTTTGAATTTTGGTAGTTAAATATAAATCCTGCTCTAACTCTTTACCAGTTATGTAACTGTGGCAAGTTATTCTTTCTTGGTCCTAAGTGATGTATCTGATTTCAGAAAAATAAATGAAGGTTTCTTAATTCTCATCTGTTAAGTGGAGAGAATTCCTAAAACTTGCAGACTGTAGTTAAATAAAAAGCTAATGTAAAGTTTGTGAAATTGTTCACATTTAACAAGTGGATTTTTAAAACTTTTACTGGGTGTAGTGGCTAGTATCTATGATCTAAGCTATTTGGGAGGCAAAGAATGGAAGCATTATAGTTTGCCAACTGTCCAGGTAAAGTTTACAAGACCCCATCCAGAAAGCTGGATGAAATGGTACATGCCTGTAGTTCCAACTATGTGAAGGGAGTGTAGATAAAAGAAATGCAGTTCAGGGCTGGCCCTAAATGCAAGGTCCTACCTGAAAAATAACTAAAGAAAGCAAAAGGATGAGAGTGTGGCTCAACTGGTAGAGTGCTTGCCTAGCAATATTGTATATATGAGAAACACTTCTATATTAGGAATTAGTCTATTTGGGGTCACTGATAACATATTCCTAAATTTATGAGATCTAAATATTCCATATTTGTCAGTGCTGCACACATATTGTCAAGAGTCTACATTTCACACCAAAGGTAAAAACCAAAGTGTTTTACATATACATACATATGAATATATGTATATATAACATCAATGATGCTAACTGTTGCTGGCTTCTATGTATGTTAAATGCAGTTATGTTCTTCATGCATTCATCTTCTAAAGTGAAAATCTTAGGAAAACAATATACCAAACTGGAATCCTCCAAATTAAAACTGCTATTGATGCTAGTCTTTTGCAGGGTTGTGTCTTTGTGTTCCTAAATGTAATAATAACAGCATGATGAACTGGGTGCCAGTGGCTCATGCCTGTCACCCTATCTACTCAGGAGGCTGAGATCTGAGGACTACGGTTTGAAGCTAGAAGAAAAGTCCATTAAGACTCTTATCTCCAATAAACTACTCAGAAAAAGCTAGAAGAGGGGGCTGGGAAGGTGGCTCAGTGGTAGAGCGCTTGCCTTGCATGCCTGAGGTTCTGGGTTCGATTCCTCAGCACCACATAAGCAAAAAGAAAAAAGCTGGAAGTGGCGCTGTGGCTCAAGTGGTAGAGCGCTAGCCTTGAGCTGAAGAGCTGAGGGACAGTGCCCAGGCCCAGAGTTCAGGCCCCACAACCGAACCAAAAAGAAAAAGCTAAAAGAGGCATTTTGGCTCAAGTGGTAAAGTGGAAGCTCAGGGACAGTGCCCAGGCCCTGAGTTTAAGCACCAGGATAGGCAAAAAACAAAGCAAAACAAAAAAAGACAGCTTGATGATGTGATGATACTAATAATGTCCATCATTATTATCCTAAAATGCTTATTAAATCAAAATAACTAGACTTTTATGCAGTTGATAAACTTCTTGAAAATTCTAACCATGGCCATTATAAACTTATTTTTTGCAGTTAGGCTTATTGAGTATGACTCTTGTATTTGTCTCATTCTGTAAAAGATTTCAGTCTTAAGTCCTAGAGTAGGAAATGATAGGTAGCAGTTAACCATACGTGATGGGAAATGCAAAGGAAACCTAAAATGGAGAGTGTTTGGATCAGTGGATATACCCTGTTCTGTTTTCCATTGCCTTCTTGCTTATATGGCACAAGCTAAACTTTACTAGATGTAGGCTTCTGGCTCCACATGCAAAATACCTGTGACATATAAATATGATCAAAAGAGAGGAACTGATAAGGAAAAGGCCTGATATAGCCAGATCCTCTTCAAGAAGAGATTTAGTTCTGGAATGCATTTATGTCCCCTTGTACTTATTCTGAGATGAAAAATAAAGGCTTGGTCTAATCTTGTTAAGATAAGCTGCTTTGACAGAGAACTGCTTTTTCTCCACGTCATAATCTCATAGTACTTTTAAGTTTTCCCCCTCCTCTCCTAGGGTAGGATAATGATATATACAGAGTGATCCACAATATTCTTGGGGAAGCACTTAATGCTTAAATTTCAACAAAAACTTGTGCCAACATAGAAATAATAATTGTTCTAGAACAACTCTGAGACTGGCTTTTACATCTGAATAAATGTTATTATTTTTTGTGTGTACATGGGTGGGTGCATGTTGTATGTGCTTGAACTCAAGACTTCATGCTCTCACTTGGCTTTTTCACTGCCATTTAAGCCACAATGCCACTTCCTGGGAATCTGTTTTGTTTTTCTGGTTAATTGGAGATCATAAACTATTTCAAAGGTTTTCTTATGGGCTGGCTTCAAACCCAATCCTCAGACCTCCACTCCCTGAATTACTAGGATTACAGGCCTGAGCCATCAGTGCTCAACTTAAAACTTTATTACTCTTAATAAACTTTGATATTATTCTTATTTTTAAAAAGATTACATTTTAAAGTCCAAGTTATCATTTTTTTTATTTTATGAATAATGCTTTTGGTGTTATAACTGTTTTGGGGTTTTGTCAGTCCTGGGGCTGGATGTCAGGGCCTGGGCACTGTCCCTGAGCTTCTTCTGCTCAAGGCTAGTGCTCTACCACCTGAGCCACAGTGCCACTTCCAGCCTTTTCTTAGTAGTTTATTGAAGATGACAGTCTCACTGACTTTCCTGCCCAGGCTGGCTTTGAACCATGATCCTCAGATCTCAGCCTCCTAAGTAGCTAGGATTACAGGCCTGAGCACCAATGCCTGACTGAACTAGGTATTCTTCATCTAGCCCAAGATCCTAAAGATGTTTTTCCTGGTATCTTCTAAGGGTTTTACAGTTTTATGTTTTAAACCTAAATGTATGGCCCATTTTTCAGTTAACTTTTGCATAAGTTGTGAAGTTTAGATGGAAGTTCACTTTTTCTTCTCCTAGATACCCAAGTTTTTGTAGAACCAAGTTGAAAAAAACTATCTTTTTCCCACTGAAATGTATCTCTGTATCTGTTTTGGCAGAAATAGAAGCATTCCTAGATAACATCAATATACTTATATTGAGATAAGAGGAGGTAAACCACTTAAACAGATTTACATAACAAATAATGAAAATAAAATGGCAATAAAAGACCTTTCATCTAAGAAATGTTCGGTCCTGATTGTTTCATAGATGAATTCTACAAGTCCTTTAAAAGCAGAACGAAGACCAATACTCTTTAAATTCCTCAATGAAATAGAAAGTGAGGGATCACTATCAAATTCATTCTATGAAGCCAGCATTACACTTATCCCAAAACCAGAGACCCAACAAAAAAAATGAATTGTATCATTTTTGTTTGTTCTTTATCTCCATCAATATAGGTTTTGAGTACTGCAGCTATAAACTGAGTGCTGTAACTGAGAAGAGTGACCCTTTCCAGTTTGTTCAAATGTTTTTGTTGGGACATTTATGGAATTGCATTAAATTTGTGTCAATTTGGGGAGAATTGATATCTTCACTATACTGACAAATCCAATCCATGAACCTGTCTCTCCACTTATTTAACTATTTGATTTTTTTCATTGGTGGCCTGTGGTTTTTCAGAACCCAAGGCCTTCTGTACTTGTTTCCTTAAACCAGGTCATATGAAAGAAAGGGACATTTCATTGCTTCATTTAGGGTCTGCATATCTTTAGGCCTGGTTAATCATCATAATTGATTTAAGCTACTTATTTACAGCCTGCAGCTGTTTGTGATTTATTGCAAGTATATATAAGATTTAATATAAGTATATATGTTAAAGCTTAAGCATGACTTTTGATTTTTTAATTTGTTCAATTTTCTCTTTTTGTTGTCTACACACATGCACACACGCACGACACCCCCCCCCCCGCATACACACACACATTTTTTGGTGGTATAGGAGTTTGTTTGTTTGGTTTTTTTGGGGGTCCGGTCGTAGGGCCTGAACTCTGGGCCTGGGCCAGCGCCCTCAGCTCTTCAGCTCAAGGGTAGCGCTCTACCACTTGGGCCACAGCGCCACTTCCAGCGTTTTTCTTTTTGCTTATGTGGTGCTGAGGAATCGAACCCAGGGCCTCAGGCATGCTAGGCAAGCGCTCTACCACTGAGCCACCTTCCCAGCCTCTGGTATTGGAGTTTGAATCCAGTTTTCTGCTTTCAAGGCAGGTACTGTACTGTTGAGCCACAATTCCAGCCTTGCTTTCCTCTGGTCATTTTTAAGGTCTTACTTCCTGCTCTGTATATGCACTGAGAACATTTTCAAAAATAATTTTGAGCCGGGCGCTGGTGGCTCACGCCTGTAATCCTAGCTACTCAGGAGGCTGAGATCTGAGGATCACGGTTCAAAGCCAGCCCGGGCAGGAGAGACCGTGAGACTCCTATCTCCAATAAACCACCAGAAAACCAGAAGTGGCGCTGTAGTTCAAGTGGTGGAGCGCTCGCCTTGAGCTGAAGAGCTGAAGGACAGCGCCCAGGCCCAGAGTTCAAGCCCCACGACCGACAAAAATAATAATAATAATAATTTTGAAAACTAAATTTAAAAAGAAGGAAATTCTATTGCATTTACCAATGATTTTTATCTCCATGGTGTTCCTAAGTCTTTCCTCTTTTACCAGGAATTACTTTGTTTTGTCTTGTTTTGTTGATGGTAATGGGGTTTGAATATAAGTCCTAGAACTTGTTCAGCTTGCTTGCTCAACTGGTGCTTTACTATTTGAGCCACAACTCTAGCCCCTCCAAGAGTTAACTATTTCTTTCCTCATTACAGAAATTCCTTTAGGTATTGCTTTAGGGTAGCTCTCTTAACAACAAGTTTTCAGTTTCCTCTTCAAGGATATTTTGTTGGTGGTAGAATAACGAAAAGACAGTTCTTTTTTTTTTCTAGTACTTAAAAGGATGATGTGCCACTTTTTTTTTTTTTGGTCAGTCATAGGGCTTGAACTCTGGGCTTGGGCGCTGTCCCTCAGCTCTTCAGCTCAAGGATAGGGCTCTAACACTTGAGCCACAGAGCCACTTCCAGCTTTTTTCTTGTTGCTTATGTGGTGCTGAGGAATCGAACCCAGGGCCTCATGCATGCAAGGCAAACACTCTACCACTAAGCCACCTTCCCAGCCCAATTCCTAAATTTTTATCATATCACAAAAGCAAGAAATAAGTCTGTCTCTTATGAATTTGCCTATCTGAGGTGTAAGTGAAGGCAAAGAATCTTTATCCTGTGTCTGCTTTATTATATTTAGCATAATATTTCAAAACTCATCTATGTTGTAGCATGTATAATAATTTCCTTTTCCTTTTTCTGGCAGTACTAACTAAGGATTGAAAAATTCAAGCCTCTTGCTTGCTAGGCAGGAGCTCTACTACTGGAATCATCACTAGCCCATTTTTGCTTTAGCTTAATTCATGTGCTTTTGTCCTAGGATCAGCCTTGGACAGCAATCCTCCTACCTATGCCTTCAGTGTAGCTTGAACCACAGGCAAATCCCACCCCCTGCCACATGTTCATTGAGATGAGAGTCTTGTCAACCTTTTGTCCAGTTTGACCCTGAACCATGAACCTCTTTATCTCTGTCTTCTGAGTAGCTGAGACAGAAGCATGAAATCACTGTGTCTAGTTGGAAACTGATTCCCTTATAAAAGCTTGTATTCCTTTGTACAGACATAACGCATTACTTAGTTGTTTTTTAGATGGAGTCTTGCTTTACTGACAAGGCTGCCTGGTCTGCCTGGGCTCAGGTGATACTTCTACCTTCTGAGAAGCTGCTAGTACATATGTGCCACCATATCCAACTATGTTTTATTTATTGGTTCATTTGTTGATTCCAACTTTTGGCTGCTTTGAATAATGCTGCTATAAGTATCTGTATATAAATATATAAATAACTGAGTCTCTATTAATTCTTTAGGGTATGTGCTTAGGAATGAAATACATAAATCACATTTAACATTTTGAGAAACACTGAACTATTCTCCAGGATGGCTGCATCACTTTACATTCCTACCTGCAACACATATGTTCCAGTTCTCCCGTTTCCTCACCAATACACTATGTTCATATGTTATAATAGCCATCCTAATGAATATGATGTGGTGCTCATTGTGGTTTTGATTTATACTTCCTTAATATATGATGATGTTGTGGACATCCTTTCATACATTTATTGCCTATTTATATCACTGTTATACATTCTGGGGGTTTTGGCAAATTATGAGATGGTATTTCCATCTCATAATGAATATAACTGCCCTACAAACCCCTAATGCATCATTTATTCATGCCTCCCATCCATCAGATACCTTGCAACCAATGATTTTTTTTTCTGCTCTGCAGTTCTGTATTCAGGATGTCATATAAATTGAATTGTGTGATTTATAACCTTTTTGGACTATATTTTACTTTAAATATGTTTCCAACACTATTTCTTCTTATTACCAAGTCTTACTCCATTATATGGATGAATCACAATTTGTTTATTTGCCTCCTGAAAAACATCTTGGTTGCTTCCAGGTTTTGGCAATTATAGTGTTGCTATAAACATTATTATTTTTTCTTTTCTTTTTTTTTTGCTATAAACGTATGTGTGAAGATTTTTGCAAGTTGTATTTTTAGTTGTAAAACTTCCATTTAGTTCTTCTCTATAACTTTGATTTGCCAGCTAGAACTTTCTAATTTTCTCATTTGTTTCAGTAGGTTCATAATCATCTGTTGAGATATAAGATAACTACTTTAAAATCTTTGTTAAACTGAGCTGGGAACTGGTAGCTCATACCTGTAATCCAAGTTACTGAGAAGGCTGAGTTCTGAAGTTAGCTATTCGAAGCCAGCCTAGGCAAGTCCATGAGACTCTCATCTCCAATTTACCACCAAAAAGCTGAGTTCGAGCCATGTTGGTATGTGTATGCACACATGTGCGCGCGTGCGCGCGCACACACACACACACACACACAATATCTTTGTTTCATTTCAGTGTTAACATCTCCTGATAATCTTTTCTCAGATATTCCTGATTTTGTGATGAATTTTTTTGAGACCAAGTATTACAATACTCTGAATCTTATATTTAGCAAGCATTCTATAATCCAACTCCCAAAGAAAAATACATTGCCTCATTATTGCTAGATGAAAGTAGAAGTCCAATTTCTCTACTTAGTCTTTGCTCATCCCTGAGGAGGATGGGCTCCTTGTTGGGAGGCAGGAGTGTGAGAGTACAGGATCTCCACTATGCCTATGCCACTACCATCAGAAAGAAAAGAGGTGTTTCATTACTGATCCCACATGGCCTCCACTGACACTGCGAATGTGTGGCCTTGTTATGGCTGGTAAGTGGTAAAAGTCTGATCTTTTTGCACTAGACCTCCTCTGATACCACCCTTGCAAGAAGAAGGGAGTACCTGTTATGACAAATTTAAACAAAAGTCACAAGTGCCTCCTTATTATTTGGTCAGGATGGAAGTCCTGATTCCCTACTCAACCTTCCCTGATATCATCTTGTTAAGGAGAAAGGGTGAGAAAAACACCTAGAGGAGGCAAATCCCAAAATAAGTTCCTTACTACATGTTGGTAAAGATCAAATGTTAGCTCTCTATTTGGTCTATGATGGAAGAAATTGTGGCTATAGTTTTCTGTTTGGAGAAGTTATTGTCTAAAAGTCATCTCCTTATGAGATTAGCTCTTTGTTTAGGGAGGGATGACTTTCCCAGGTCCTTTTTTCTTTTTAATTTTCCCTTGTCATTTCCAGTTGCAAGTTATTTTAGCACTCTAGAATATATGAAGAAAGAATACAAGAACTCACTAGCATGTCATTCTTTATGTCATGAGGTTCCTAAACTCATATATATATACATATACATTATATGTATATCTACATATGTATGTAGATATACACATACACATATACATATATGTAGATATACATATACACATATACATATATGTAGATATACATATACACATAAACACATATACATATACATATGCGTATATGTATATCTATTAAATATGTATACAGAATGTACATATACTCTATATAAGTATAGTATATATATACTCTATATATATATATACTCTATATAAGTATAGTATATATATATACTCTATATAAGTATATATATGTATATATACATTATATATACACACTGTATATGTATATAGCATGTATGGACACACATATATATACTATATGGTATATATATACATATACATACTGTGTATTATATATACAGTATATAGTATGCATCATATATTATATATACTATGTATATAAAATACATGTTATTATATGTATAGAACATACATATACACCCATATAATGTATATGTATAACATGTATATATGATATACATATAATATATACATATACATGCACACAAATACTCATATATATAACTGAGTTTTGAATTGTATTATCATGGAAAAATGAGGAAAAATTAAGTCTACTTAGTTTTCCCAGAAGTTCTTTTTAATAGCCTTTATTAGTAGTTACACTATGTTAGGCAGCAGAGGAACAGAAACAATACGGAACATGGAGCCCAGAGAACTAGGTACA
>NW_012267263.1:4832808-4846094 GCF_000151885.1 Dipodomys ordii
TTTGGCATTTCTACCCAGATCTCAGAAAGTGCAAGTGTAACTTTCATTCTTAATTGTGAAATAAACATAATTCAGCATGTATTTTGACACCAGACTACCTACAGTCATAATCCTAATTCTTTTATTTTTTCATCGTATGACCGTGGACATGCTACTCCTCTGGATATGGTTTCCTTGATTACTAACTAGAAATGATTATTGTGCTTACCTCATAGAATTGAATGAGAGTTAAATAAGTTACAATAAAGACCGAAATTAGTAGTTAGCACATAATAAACATGATACATATATTGTTTTCCATTACTATTATTACTAATTTGGATTCAATTTATCAAATCAGCCATCAAGTTCTACTGATCTTGTCATATAATCTGACTCTCAAATGCATTTTTCTATCCATATTATCACTACTTTAGTTCATGCTATCTGATACAAAAGTGACATATATTCACTAATCAAATTTATAAACAGCTAGACTAAAAACCAATCATGCTAGCATATGGAGATAAAAATAAAAATGACACTCTGCCATTTCAACTGTCAATTAGCTCAATTAGAAAAGACCGCAACAAATAAGTAAAAAATTATAGCACAAAGCTGGGAGCTGCTAGCTTATGTCTATAATATCTTCTCAGGAGAGTGAGATCGGATAATTGAGGTTCAAAAGCAGCCTGGGCAGGAAACGATGAGACCCTTATCTCCAATTAATCATCAAAATATGCCAGAAGTAGAGTTGTGGTAGCCTTGAGGGAAAAAGTTAGTGCCAGGTCTTGAGTTCAACCCCAGTACTGGCACAAAACAAAACAGAAAGAGATTATTACTATAAAAGCAAGGATTACTGCTATGAGTAATATACTAGTATGCTAAGGGAACACAGAGAAAATTTCTATAAAGAAGTATTTGACTTCTACTAAAATGGATTTAGGATCTATGCTCCACTCCCAAAAAGCTATGAACATACCCCTACTGGAGCACTTAACACATTATATTGCTTTTATTGGATGTCCACAGTCATAGCAACTTTAGTAAGTCTAAATAACCCTCTTAAATCCCTTATATGCATCTTTGCGCTCAGTCCTGCCTCCACTACACCCTTTCCAGGTTTTCTCAAGGTAAAATGTCACTGTCATTGGTGTACATGCCCACAGTCAAAAAGTAAGGTATTATGTTGATTTCTCTCTTTCCTGACTCATATCTAATTTATCAACAGAGCCTTGTTGGTTCTAGCTCCCTAATATAACCTAATATAACCTAAATCCATCCAGTTGTATACATTTTCATTACCACTTCCATAAGCCAAGTAACCATCCTTTCCCATCTAGTTTACTGCAAGTTACCTATTGGTCTTCTTGCTTCTTCTTGATCCCTACAAGGTCTTCCTTGGCATTTTACATATCATAGCCTCTTTCCTAATCCCTCTCTATTTGGACTATTTTTATTTAGTGCCATTTAACATGACATAATTTATTTATCATCTGCCTACTCCTACTTGGAAATAAACTTTAAGATATTTTGGGTCTTTTTTGATCATTATGATGTCTCAAATGCTTAAAAACTGTCCACTACAAAGTTACTTACTAAAATGCTTATTTCATATTTACTCAAAAAAACTGTCCACTACAGGGCTGGGAAGGTGGCTCAGTGGTAGAGCACTTGCCTTGCATGCCAGAGGCCCTAGGTTCGATTCCTCAGCACCACATAAGCAAAAAGAAAAAAGCCGGAAGTGGCACTGTGGCTCAAGTGGTAGAGCGCTAGCCTTGAGCTGAAGAGCTGAGCGACAGTGCCCAGGCCCAGAGTTCAGGCCCCACGACTGGACCCAAAAAAAAAAAAACTGTCCACTACAAAGTTACTTACTAAAATGCTTATTTCATATTTACTCAAAAAATGTTTAAAAAATGTTTAATTCATAAATATTTATTATTGAATAATAATAAAAATAAATAAATAATCTTTAAGTGATAAGACTAGGGTAGAAAAAAGCATGAAGAAACTAATAAAGATTAATGAATAAAGATTAATGAAAACCAATTAGGAAATGCAAACCTCTTCTAAGAAGCATGATTGTAAAAGGAAGAAAGTTAAAATTAAAGTAAGTTAGAGAAAGGTCAGAGTTGTAGAAGGGTCATTACAAGAGGTGAAAAAAAAAAGTTTCTGAGTTCTCTTTCAGTTAAGGATCCCTTTCAGAATCAAACAAAAATCTCTGGATCCTCTCCTGAGGAAAACACAAATACCAGTTACATATCCTATATAATCTGGATATCTAAACCCTGATATGCTTTGAAATCCAAGATTTTCTGAACTCCAAATGGAAAATTCCGCATCTGACCTCATGTGAGGGGCTGCTGTCAAAACCCAGAAGTAGTAAAATTGCCTTCAGTCTAAGTGCAGAAATTGATGATATAAAAGAATTTTATGAGGGCTGGGAAAGTCTTTCAGTGGTAGAGCGCTTGCCTTGCATTCATGAGGCCCTGGGTTCGATTCCTCAGCACCACATAAGCAAAAAGAAAAAAGCAGGAAGTGGCGCTGTGGCTCAAGTGGTAGAGCACTAGCCTTGAGCTGAAGAGCTGAGGGACAGCTCCCAGGCCCAGAGTTCAGGCCCCACGACCGGACCCCCCCAAAAAAAATATTTTTATGTTTACATTTGTATTCTATCATTAAGATATCTCATGCAAGATTCCAAAACCTGATATCTGAAATATTTCTGGTATAGTACTCTGGATAAATAATACTCATTCCATACACACAAGACTTTACAATTTCCCTCAGGTATTTGCAGGTGAAGAAGTTTTAAAGCACAGAAACAATTCCAAAGACATGTGTTAGTGCTAATTAATGGAGAAAACCAGCTAGGTAACATAAGAAAAGCCAGGTTAAAAAGTATGCATGGGGACTGGGAAGATGGCTCAGTGGTAGAGTGCTTGCCTTGCATACATGAGGCCCTGGGTTTGATTCCTCAGCACCACATAAGCAGAAAAAGCCAGAAGTGGTCCTGTGGCTCAAGTGTTAGAACACTAGCCTTGAGCTGAAGAGCTGAGGGTCAGCGCCCAGGCCCAGAGTTCAGGCCTCACAATGACCAAAAAAAAAAAAAGTATGCATGGTCCTCTGAGGTAGGGGTGACAAAAGAAAGGGCAGATAGAAATTTGGTGACTTCCTATCTAGGATTCTAACTTTTCAATAAAGAGGTAAGACTATAAATTAGGGCCAGGTGCTAGTGACTTACACCTATAATCCTAGCTATTCATGAGGCTGGAATCTGAGGATTGAGGTTTGAAGCCAACCTGGCCAGACAAATAGAAGAGACTCTCCAACTACCAAAACAAAGCTGGGACTGGAGGTGTGGCTCAACTGGTAAGAGTGCCAGCAGTGAACAAAAAGCAGCAAAAGCAGGAGTTCCACTGTTCAAGCCTGTTCAAGGCATGAGCACAGACAGAGGCACAAACAGACAGGAAGGCAGGCAGGCAGGCATGCATGCATGCACACAGGCACACACGCACACAGCATATTAAAGGGTATTACAATGTGAGCAAAATAATGAAGCATTTAACACTTGCTCTACAAATGTCTACTGAAAATATTGGCATGCTTTGTATGCAGTTTAGAAATCTTGTTCCACAGGATCTCATCTAGCTTTTTTGTTTGTTTTTTTAACAGTCTTTAAGCCAGGCACTAGTGCCTCACCCCTATAATCTTAGTATTCAATAGACTGAGGTATGACAGCAATTCGAAGCCATCCCAGGCAGGATAGTATATGAGACTTCTATCTCCAATTAACCACCAAAAAGCTAGAAATAGAGCTGTGGCTTAAGTGGTACAACACTAGCCTACTACAGCTAAAAGAGCTCCTTGGCTGAGTTCAAGCACATATACACAAAAATAAAAACAATAAAATTGTCTTTAAAAGTTTAGATTTAGATCCCCACGCTGCTGATGACAAATATGGTATATAACATGTGAACACTGTTATATATTACAGACTGTGATAGACAATTTGCTCCAGGAAAGTTAGAATGAACTAGTGACTTAGAAATTATGTAATCACTTAATCACAATAAAAAAAAAAGAACCTCGGGGAAGGGAGGGAGGGAGGGGATGGTAGGGGGAAAACAATGGAGGGGGTAACAATGTTCAAGAGGAAGTGTACTCATTACCTCACTCATGTAACCCTCTGTATAGTATCTTTACAATAAAAAAAAAAAGTTTAGATTTAGGAAGTGGCACTGTAGCTCAAGTGGTAGATCGCTAGCCTTGAGCTGAAGAGCTGAGGGACAGCACTCAGGCCCAGAGTTCAAGCCCCACAACCAACAAAACAAAAAAACAAAGTTTAGATTTAAAGACATTTTCAAATAGGAACAACCTCCTTATCAAAAGGTTATTGAACATCATACAAGTTTATAGCCAGGTGCCAGTGGCTCATGCCTATAATCCTGGCTACTCAGAAGGCTGAGATTTGAGGATTGCGGTTTGAAGCCAGACTGGGTAAGAAAGTCCAGCTCTATGAGACTTTCTTTTCCCCTAATATTTCTTTATTGAGATTAAGTGACCACATATATTTCACAATACTGTTGCATAGTTATACTTAGCTAAGGTCACAAACTTTAACAATAAGACTATTCCAAATCAGGTGCTATGTACTTCTTTTTCCTTTTGCTTAGTATCAGCTGTTCCCTCTTTATCATTCCTTCCTTCTGATCACAGCCCTTGAGTTGCTTAGTTCATTTTCACCAATGTCCAGTGAAGCTGATAAGACTCATCTCCAATAAACTACTCAGAAAAAAAATAGGAAATGGTGCTGTGGCTCAAGTGGTACAGCACTTGTCTTGAGCTCAAAGAGGCTCAGAGCGATCAGGCCCTAAGTTTAAGCCCCAGGACCAGCCAAAAAAAAAAAGTTTATGAAGTTTATGAATGGCTGGGTGCTGGTGGCTTGCCTATAATCCTATAGCTACTCAGGAGGCTGAAATCTGAGGAAAGTGGTTTGAGCCAACCCAAGCAAGAAAATCCTTGAGACTCTTATCGCCAATTAAACACCAAAAAGACAGAAGTGGAGCTGTGAGCCCAGTGGTAGAGTGCTAGCCTTGAGCACAAAAGCTCAGTGACATAACCTAGGCTCTGAGTTTATGAATAATTTTGAAGATCTTTTATTTATAATAAAAAAGTGAATAAATGTTGTGAATTTCAATTGGAACAAAATAGTAAAGTTGCAGTTTAGCTTAAGAAGAACTCATCATTCCAATCATTCCATCCAAACACCAAACTCTGTTTTCTCTGTTTTTCTCTTTTATAGTATAAAGAAACGTGTCTTTTCAATGCAGCATGAAACAATGCCCTAAAGAGAGGTAGTGTTTATCAAGGAACACTTGGAAATACAAGAAAGGGATAGTTGTTTCCAGGAAGCTTCTAGACTAAAAGGATTTAGTAATATGAGAGTGACAAAAAGAACCAACTTACTAACTAGTTCACTTCAAAAGATTCAAAATGTACAAGAATGTTCAATTATGTTGTTTATAATTGTCCCTTACTGTCCACTAACGGTACAATAAGTCGAGTTGATCCTTACAATGGAGCACTAACCAGCAAAGTACAAGCAATAATAAGGTTAACTCTAAGCTGAATGCTGGTGGCCTACACCTGTAATTCTAGCTACTTGGGAGCCTGAGACTTGGGACTGAGCTTCAAGGCCAGCCCAAGCAAAAAAAAGGGCTGGACAAGGTGGTGCACACCTTTATTTAGCTACCATGGTAAGCTTAAAATAGGCAGATCATGGCTCAGACATATGCCAGGCAGGAAGGCTGAGCCTATCTGAAAAATAAACAATGCATAAAAGACTTGGAGGTGTACCTCAGAAGAATGCCTGCCTACCAATAAAAATGCTCTGAGTTTGAACCCACTAATTGCAAAAATAATAAGGTTAAGAATAAATCTTAAAAACACAATGTTAAGAAACAGCATGCCACAAGGTGCTGATGGTTCATGCCTGTAATCCTAGCTACTCAGGAGGCTGAAATCTGGAGATAGAGTTTCAAAGCCAGCCCACTCAGTAAAGTTGTGAGACTTTCATCTCCAATTAACTACCAAAACGCCCGAAATGGAGCTGTGGCTCAAGTCGTAGTGTGGTAGCCTTGAGCACAAAAGCTCAGGTCCAGAACACACAAAAAAAGAAGCAACTTGCTATAAAATATACAATACCACTTACATACAAAGGATGTAAAAACTATAAGATATGTGTTCTCAAAGATGGAGAAACTAGAAGGAAAAGCAAGTAAGTATCTATCATAGAAGTCAGCAAAGTATGGAGGAATGGGTATGTGATCTGTTAGATCTGTGATACACTAAATAACAACATCCGCTGTCTAAACAACTAAACAATCTAAAACACCTAAAACAAGACAGAAGAGAAAACATAGAGAATCTCTACACATGATTATATGCTGTACTAAAAGTAATCTTTCTTCAGAAAGTAACCAAAATGAAGTATATTTGGGGAATTGTTGCTATTAGATAATAGCAAAGTTTAGAGTTCTTTTTTCTTTTGTCAGTCCTGGGGCTTGAACTCTGGGCCTGGGCGCTGTCCCTCAGCTCTTCAGCTCAAGGCTAGCGCTCTACCGCTTGAGCCACAGCGCCACTTCCGGTTTTCTGGTGGTTTATTGGGAATAGAGTCTCACTGACTTTCCTACACTGGCTGGCTTTGAACCGTGATCCTCAGCTCTCAGCCTCCTGAATAGCTAGGATTACAGGTGTGAGCCACTGGCGCCGGGCCAAAGTTTAGAGCTTTAAGTAAATATTTCATTAATGCAATCCTCTTCCTACTTCCCAATAAATAAGACTGACAGAGTCCATTGCGCAATTGAAATACAAACAAACATTAGTTTTACCCTGGAAACAGAGTTGAATGTAACATCTTCCCTTATGCTATTTATTCTATTTTCTTCAAACCGATCGTTGTTCTGTTTATTTCTTCACAAGTAAACAAGTACTTGAGAAGCTGAAAACCAGTAGAGGAAATTTAAACAACAAATAATTCTGGGACGTAAGGGACTGAGGTGGGAGGAAGGAAAACACCGGAACGCTGTCATCTATGCAAACTTTTCCTGAAACCACAATTCTTACTTAGGAATGGAGATGATCCGATCGATCGATCACATATTCATATCCATAGATTTACATACATAACAGATATAATAGATTCAGGAACGTATATACACCCACCCACACATGTGTTTTTAGGGTAATCAGCTACACCACCACCACAAAATTGAGACTTCGGGGGCTTTCCAGACAAAAATCGGGCATGCCCTGTCTTTCTTGTGTACAATATTGAAATTGTTGAGAATCTCGTGCAAATGCCTACATGAGTTCCGCCTTTCGCCTCTCCAGGTCCGTAAAAGAGAAGTGGCTCAAAAGTGAGCGATTGGGGGGGGGTCAGATCTCGGATTCCAAATTCCTCAGCTTCACTCCAAAGAGTTTCTACTCAGCAGAACTGAGTCCCAGCACCCGCGAGCCGCGGCAGGGAGCGGAGCGGTCACCATAGGAACTAGGTTTAACCCTGACCCCCTCAGGGCACCGCAACCCGGGGAAAATCTGCTCCCGGTGGTCTTCCCGCGCCCGCGCTCCGCGCAGCGGGCTCCAGCAGACACACCCCACCCGGGGCGACCCTCAGACCCCACCCCACCCACCCCCACGCCCCCTCCTGCAGTCGCCTTCCGGCCCACAAGTAGCTTTCCCCCACCCCGGCGCGTCTCCTCGACGTCTACCTGGAGCTCCGGGGCCCTCCCCGAGCTTTCCGGCCCACCGTCCACCTCGGAGCTCATCCCGGCGACTGTCAGGTTGCGTCCCTCGCTGGAGACCCAGGTCCCACCCCGTCTCCATCCTCCCGCCCCTTTCTCCTCCCTTCCCTCCCCCAAGTTGACCTGGCTCAGGCCCGGCGAAGGCGGAGTACAGGCGGGGCCTGGCGGGAAGGAGGTGGGGGGCGGTTAGCGCCGGCCCGCTTGCCGTCGGCCCCGCCCTCACGCTCTGTACCTGAGGGGGGCTCTTCTTCCACCTCCCCGGCGCCTTCGCTCCACTTCCGTCCGGCGCGCCCCTAGGCCCCGTGCGCACGCGTACCTGGCTCGACTCGCACTCTCGCGGGGACTACGAGCCGTGCGCACGCACCTAAGCACGTAGCGACGCGAAGCTCCACCTGCCAGCCTCTTTCAGGGCTAGGAGAGTCCTCTTCCTGGCCCATCGGCGCCGCGCAGGCGCAAGCCCACGCAGCGTCGAGGCGCGCGTCCGAGCGTCCTGTCTCCTAGTAACCATCCTCACGCTCACTTCCCCTCACCTGACCCCCGCGGCACCGCAGAACGCGCATGCGCAGGGCTGTTACTCGCGTGCCTCTGCCCAGCTGCTCTGGAACATTTACTGTTTGGAGGCGGTGGTCTTGTGCTGCTTCCCCTAGGGTTTCGTATCGTTCTGGACCCACGTTCAGTGAAACGGTCACTCCCCAGCGCTGATCTTGGGAGCAGTTCCTGCTTCACCCGGGAAATGTTTTGACGGGGTGCTCCTGGTCCGGTACCCCTTCTCCTGCTGCTGTCCCCGGGAGAGAGCCCACCTTGCCTGGTGAGCTTGGGCAGCCTCCAAGCCTGGGGAGCCCGTAGACCCGACGGTCTTGGTCAGCACGATCGGTCGACCCACGATGGAATCGCCAGATGGCAAAACTAGCAATAAAAGGCCAGATTCCTTCTCCAAGTCACTTCCCCCCCTCCAACGCCCCACTACAGAAAAGGTCGCCACCATTAACAAGGAAAAAATAGCCCCAAGGGGCTAACAGTGTGTCGATTTTGGTGTTTTTTTGTTTTTTGTTTTTTTCCTTTTCCTGGTCCTGGGGCTTGAACTCGGCCTGGATGCTGTCCCTGCGCCTCAATGTGTTCAAGGCAAGCGCTCTACCACTTGAGCCACAGCTCCACTTCCGGTTTTTTGGTGGTTATTGGGATGTCAGAGTCTCACTGACTTTCCTTGCCCGGGCTGGCTTTGAACCACGTTCCTCAGATCTCAGCCTCCTGATTAGCTCGGATGACAGGCGTGAGCCACCAGCACCCAGCTTCCCCCCACCCCCAGCCCCCCAATACTATTGAAAGTTGCCATCTCAGAAGCCTTCAGTCTGGGAGCACTGACTTCACTTGAACGCTGTACTGTGTTGGATGACCCAACTGCTTTAAAATTGTTGTCTCTTTTAAGATATTGGAAAAACACAAAAAGATTTTTTTTCCTTCGAAACATTTTTTGATACCTGTGCAACCTAGGATGTTGAAACACTTTAATTTCACATCTTGCCTTTCGTCTGTGGCATTTTGTTTTCTTAGGAGTCTGTAATATTTCATGTATTTTCCTCATACCTTATATAACGGTTACTCTGCTGTTAGAATTGTATTTACAGATTTTAAGGGTTTGGAGGCGTGGCACAGGTGATAGAGTGCCAGCCAATGAGCAAGGAAGCACTTGGGGGGAAAATTTATTATTGCACACGACGTTGTGATGGGTTACCTTGTGACAGTTGGCCACAAATTTGATTTTTTTTTAAAGCACATTCTGGAAATATGTTTGTTTGATTGAAATAAATTGTTTATTTTTTTAATTATGTTACCAAAGGTGGGGAAATTAGCTTTTAGGTGAAAAAGAATGAGCACTGCATCATTCTGTGAGTTGTTTTGGAGTTCAGCTTGAAGAAGAAATATTTCCTGATGTTTAGTATATAGTTAAATAAGCAGAATTTCTGAACTTATAATGATGACATTAAGTTTCCTGTTTTTTCCTCCACAGGTGACACTGACAGTAGGTTTTTATGGTGGTCCTCTGATAATCTAGACATGGTGTAAGCCTATGCATTTCAAAAAATAAGGTCACATTTGAGGAGACTAAGAGTTCCTGTTTTACTTAGGTGAGTATTCTTTTCCATAAAATATTAGGCATAAATAACTTTTATGGTAAAACATTTTCTCAGAAAAGCACACTTAAATGTAAGTGCCTTGATTTTCCAGCCTCTGAATTCTTTTACGATATTTCTGTCATTATATAGTATCATACTTAATATTATTTAATTTTCATTTGCCATAAACCTTGTAAACATAACTAGACACTAGAAAATTTAAGTTGAGTGTTCCTCAACTTAATTGTGTCAGAAAATCAAGAAGTACATTTCCTCTCAAATAGAATTACACCTAATTGATTAAGTAAGGAATGAGGAAGCATGGGCTCTCAAGGCCCCACCTGAAGTGTTAGGCAAAATAATGTATAATCCAGTATCCTCTTAGAACTTTAAGATTATTTTGAGTTTACAAAAAAGAATGTGCTAACTTTAATACTTGGGCTTGAGGTGTGCTCAGGAATAGAGCTAATTGTTTAGGAGAGTGAAGGCTATGATCCCCAGCACCAAAAACAAACGAGCAAAAAAAACCTGTTAGTTGAACATTTAAAGGTTAAAAGAAAGATTCTTCACAGAGAAATTTAGAAGTACTTCCCTTACAAAAAGAATTAGTAAAGTTTAAGCCTGTATGTATGCTACCCAAGATGAGGCTTGAAAGGAAAGACCAGGGAGATTCCTTTTGTAACAAGACTTTTAAGGGAAATTATAAACCTTGCAAACCCTTCCACAAAGAAAATGTAGCACTTGGAAAAAATTGGCAGTTTTACTTTATATTTTTAACATTACTATAATGTTTCCTCTAAACCAACATTTCTGTGAAGTTGTTGAAATTCGTATTGTATTCACTTGTTACTTATACCTCTTTTTTTTTTTCAGTAATCAAATTGAAGAAACATTTCCGCTGTTTAAACTACTTGTTCAGCTGTCCCAATGGGATTTTGGCTTAGTAAATCTGCTAGTCAGATATCTGCTATGGAAATGAATTCAAAAGTGGATGATCACTTAATGAGAGTGACTGAGCAAAGCAGGCTGGAACCCGTGATTCGGTTATTTCAAAACACCAATAAAATAAGACTAGAAGACAGAAACCAAGAAAACTTCACAAGAACTGAAGGGACTGGCACAGAATGTTTTTCAGAGAAAGATTTGGGCCCAGTAATATATGTTAAAGAAAGTGATGGAATAGAAATGACTGACGTGGAATGAAGTAATTTGTACATTTTACCAAAGAAACCAAAAATTGCTTTTGATTAAGAGGAGGTTTGCGTTAGGTCTGAACAATATTACAGAAACATAACAAAATGAGTTCATAAATCATCTTAAACTATATTTTTGATAGTCCATATCAAAAAGCAGTTGCTTTAGGGAAAAAAAGCCTTCCCAAAATTCAAAATATGTCTCTCTAGGATTATGTTCTATCCTCAGTAAAAACCAGAGGTTTTTTTTTTAATAACAATGTTTGAATGTCACCAAAACATCCAATTTCTTTAAAAAGTAGTTTTTTTTAAGTGCCTAAGTAATTGATGAGTGTTTCACCCTATTTCCAGTACACTACTTTTGTATGTTGCATTGACAGCTTGGGATTTTTGTGTTAAGATAGTGTATCTTTGTACATTTTACATTTGTAGTATAAAAGATCACTACAGATAATCTGCAAAAGACAAGTTAATTATCCATCAGGAATATTTCACATTTTAAACCTCCTATTCCCCATGTTGAATCTATTTCCAAATTAGGAAATAGCTTTTTCCAAGTGTAATAGTTAATCTTTCAGATGCTACCGTTTTATACTACCTTTAAAGAAAGAAAAAAAAAACTTTTGAAGAAATTCTTGTTATATGCCAGTGTTTGAAATATCTGGGAGCTTGAAACAACAGTATTATACTATGTAATGTTAGATGAAATTAAAGCTATTCTGTATCTAGATATATACTATTTGTATTCTGTATGATTTGTTGCTTTTAGGGTTTTTTTGGGGGGGACAAGGGAGTGCTAGGGGTTGAACCTTGGGCCTGGACATTCTGAGCATGTGCTCTGCTACAAGCTAAATTCACCCAGCATATCTTATGTATATTTTGTAACATGTTCCTATAATCTAATATATAGTTACTGTCTCTATTACTCAATTGCTTAATCTCCTTAATACTTAAACAGGAAAGGGCATCTTTGAGGAAAAATATTTTATAATATTTTATAAATCAGAAAAATACTAAATGTAGTTGTAGGGAATAATGATCCTAAAGTTTTTTTTAATGTTAAATGGAACATAAGCCCAAAAGACACAATTTTTTTAAGTTCTTTACAGAAGATAATTCTTTTGGAATGAAAAAAAAATCCGAAAATCATTCATTGTTCACCTAGCCAATAGTACGCTTGTTGCTGGAGACATGTCAATGAATAAATACTCAGTGCCTTCACAGTGCTGCCTGTCTGCCAAAGAAGACAGAACAAAACCATTGATTACATAGGATATAAACTGTGGTATACTGGGGTTGGGAAGGTGGCTCAATGGTGGAGTGCTTGCCTTTCATGCATGAGGCCCTGGGTTCGATTACTCAGCACCACCTAAGCAGAAAAAGCTGGAAGTGGTGCTGTGGCTCAAGTGTTCGAGTGCTAGCCTTGAGCTGAAGAGCTAAGAGACAGCACCCAGGCCCAGAGTTCAGGCCCCACAACCGGCAAAAATAAACTATGGTGTATTATAAAGAAAAAAAAAGTATTCAGAGAAATGAATAACATAGTTATTGGAGGACAGCTAATTTTTGCAATCCCATGATTGTCAAGTGGATGATGATGATTATGATGATGATGGTCATCCAGGAGATGAGAAATAGCTAGTCAGGTGAAGCTTGGTCCATTATCCTACTCTTAACTTTAGGTTGGCTTTGTTGTTTTGCACACAAGAATGTGGCTGAAGTGCCTGAACTGAGCTGCTCCAGCAGCCAGCCAGCACCATCTGCCACAGTATGCATACCAGCCACCTCAGACAGCCCAGCTCAACCAGCCCTTGCTCAGTGAAGCCACAGAATAAGTCTTGTTGGAACTAGCAGAGAAATCACCAACTTGCCCATAAAATGGTCACTGCTAATAAGTCATTGTTTTAAGCACTAACGTTTGAAGCAGCTTATTACAATAACTAGTAGAAACCATTACCTTGCTCCTTGACTACTAGGAGAACTTCCCATCAGGCTGAGTCTTGGGATTTCTCTTGCCAATTACAGTTAATTCCAAGTATACTAATCACTGTCTTGAGTGATCCACTCGGTCCAACTTAACTATAAGTATAAAAACATCTCTTGGGGCTGGGAAGTTGGCTCAGTGGTAGAGCGCTTGCCTTGCATGCCTGAGGCCCTGGGTTCGATTCCTCAGCACCACATAAGCAAAAAGAAAAAAGCCA
>NW_012267263.1:4846144-4847739 GCF_000151885.1 Dipodomys ordii
CAGGAGGCTGCAATCTGAGGATTGCATTGCAAGCCATGCAGGGCAGGAAAATCCATGACACTCTTATCTCCAACTAACCACCACAAAGCTGAAGTAGAGTGTGGCTCAAGTGATATATTGCTAACCTGAAGCAAAAAAGCTCAGGGACAGTGCCCAGGCCCAGAATTAAAGCTCCAGGATAGGTACACATATGCACAAAAAAGTTATTAACATTCTTAGGTATGTTTTGAACTATACTCCACCAGTGAAGAGGATTTTATTGAGCTTTAGTTTCTTAAAATTTTACATTATAAAACTTAACTGTGTTTTTCAAATAAAAAAATTTAATATTGAGTATTTTATTCAAAGATATGCTCTAATCCATCTCTCCCAAAAAATATGAGTCTGGCCGGGCACCAATGGCTCACGCCTGTAATCCTAGCTACTCAGGAGGCTGAGATCTGAGGACTGCGGTTCAAAGCCAGCCTGGGAAGGAAAGTCCATGAGACCCTTATCTCCAATAAACCACTAAAAAACCGGAAGTGGCACTCTGGCTCAAGTGGTAGAGCACTTGCCTTGAGCTGAAGAGGGACAGCATTCAGGCCCAGAGTTTAAGCTCCACAACAGACCAAATATATATATATATATATATATATATATGAGTCTGTACTAAATTAAGTAATCTACCTCTAGGTGTTTTGTCCAATATGGTTATCATTATCTACAGGTTTGCTGTTCCTATTGTATAGTAACTAAAAGGTTGTTAACCATATCATAAAGAGATAATTCCCCTAAATGTAAATAATTCTTATAGAGAAATAAAATATTCTAATAGGAAATTTGGTAAATTACAAAAATGTTCAATTTTCAGGCTTTAAAGTAATACAAATTAAAATAATACTGAGCCAGTGCAAGTGACTCACACTTGTAACTCTAGTTACTCAGGAAACAGATCTGAGGATCATGGCTCTAAGCCAGCACAATAAACTATCAAAATGCAGGACTAGAAGTATGGCTCAAGTGAAAGCACCAGCCATGAGCAAGATGAACAAAGAGGACAGGGCCCTAAGTTCAAGCTCCAGAACTACCATAAATAAACAAGCAAATTAATAATCATGAGATACCTTTTTTAAATCGTTACCTTGGCAAATAAGTTGGACATGTACTTAGTATTTTTATACATTCCTGGTGGTAATATAATTAATAAAAGCGTGGAGAAAATCTGTGCAAAATCTATTAACATTAAAAACTATATGGAGTTGTTCAGAGCTCACTATGTGGCATCTGGAATGAAAGTTGCATAAAGTCAAAAGTATTTGAAGTGTGAATTGAACAATGTGATATCTCTCCATATCCCTTGGGGATCAACTCCTGTGTTACTACTTTCTCTATAAAGTTACCACCTACCCTAAAAAAAAACCATACTAGAATGTTCTTTTGGTCTCCAATCCATTCCTGTAATAAAATCTATCATATTTTGTTATTGTAACTTGTAATGATAAACTAATCTGCCCTGTAAGTTCTGGGACAGGGTGACATTGATCATGATTTATTGTAATCATAAAATGACATGTAGAATTAAAATTCCTTTGTTAGGAAGATATTCCTTTTTTTTT
>NW_012267263.1:4852581-4862623 GCF_000151885.1 Dipodomys ordii
GCGACTGTCAGGTTGTGTCCCTCGCTGGAGACCCAGCTGTGGCTCAAGTGGTAGAGCGCTAGCCTTGAGCTGAAGAGCTGAGGGACAGCGCCCAGGCCCAGAGTTCAGGCCCCACGACTGGACCCAAAAAATAAAAAATAAAAAAAAATAAAAACATCTCTTCCTTGGAATCCACTTTCAAAGCTGATCTTAAATTCCTATATTAAAAGGGTATAGGTAAAGACCCAGCACATGTTCAATAAAGGGTACTGTACTCGCTGGTACCCTGACTGCTCTGGGTTTCTGGAGACTCCCTTCAAAACTCCATAAAATACTCCGCTGCTGCCTGGCACACTGGTCTCTGCTACCTTCACACCTGGGTGGCCTTTATTTAGGAAGTTAGACGAAAGAACTCCCAGCTGCACTAGGACTTTGTCTTCCACTCCAGGTCTTGAATCTGGCTCGCCTTGTAGGACCCTGAAGAGACCAGCAGAGGGCGGAAATCCGAGGCGGGAGTAAGGCACGGAGGCGGGGCGTGCTCGCGGCGTGGCCACGCCTCTCGCCCGTCCTGATGGGGGGAGCCCGACTCTAAACCCGCCCATGGGTGTGGCCAACGGGGGGAAAGACTGGGCGGGCGCGTGCCGCCGGAGGGTGGAGCTGAGACCGACGCGTGCTTCCGCCGCACCGTCCGGCAAAAAGTGAAAAAAGAGCAGTAGGCGTGACCGGAAGCTGCAGGTGAGTGAAGCCGGAAGCAGGATTAACCCGGGCTTGGACGACCCGCGCGGAAGGTCACGCTGAAGTTGGCGGGAGAAACGCACGCCGCGGGGAGGCCCGGTCCCCGCAGGCCCGCCTGCCAAGGCCCGCCGGCCCACGGGGCCTTAGCTCTCGGGACGACGAAACCTCACTGTTAGGAACGGTTAAACTGTGCGGGCCCACAGCCCAACAGAAAGAGGGATGAGGTTCCAGGTAAGTTACTTGTCAGAAAGGTGGCCAGGAAATCACAGGGTTTTATGGAGGAGCCGGGCCTGCTCGGAAGAATGGATTCGATTCTGTTGTTGTCTGTGCTCTTGTTTGGAGTGTACTTTTTTCTTCTGCCCAAATGAGAAGCATAGATGGCCGTGCATAGTGTCAGTGGAGGGTTCCTGTGAAAGTAAACCTAAGAAGGAAATCGTTAGGAAACAGGCATGAGGGTATCGCAATACAGATCAGAAAGTGAACTCGACAGACCGGATCCGCTTTCATGGGAAGTTGAAGAAGAGGGTCGCCATGGTGACCTGAGAAGAGTCAGGAGGACATGACCGGGCCTGGAAGCCTCTAAGGAAGGTGATGCTTAAGGTAGCTCGGATGTTCAGTTTCTCAAGCAGGTCTGGCCCTGGGAACCCATTGTTTTAGCAAGTCTCCTGCCCCGCCTGTCAGGCACTCATCATCTGAGAGAGTGGGAGAGTGGGCTTTCCTATTTCGATTTAAGATGCTGGGCCTGAGACTGGGCTAGCAAAGTTCAAAATATTTAGTTATGAGAACAAAGCAGATTCCCATCAAAAACTAACCGTAATTAAAAGATGCGGCTCAGTAACACCTGCAGTGCCACACTCTTGGTTGCATCTCCTACAAAACAAGAATGTGGGGGGGGGGGCTGGAAGCTGGGCTCAAGTGGCTCACATTTGAATTCCTACTCAGGAGTCTGAGATCTGAGGATCAAGTTTCTAAGCTAACCTGAGCAGGAATGTCTTAGAGATTCTTACCTCTAATTAGCAAAAAGCTGGATGTGAAGATGTGGCTCATTTATTAGAGTGCCTCCCTTTAAGCAAAATAAATAAAGGAGAACAGGAGACTTTTTAAAAATGATTTTATAGAACAATTTTTTTGCCAAGCTTTCAAAGGCCTGACTGTATCATGACAACTAAAACAAGACATTATGTATAATTCTGCACCTGGAGCACAGAATAAACAAGATGAATCCAAGGCTCCTCTAAGAGTAGAGTATACCCTGGCCTAAGACTAGGGTAATCTCAAATCCATACATTGAGAGGAGGAGCTCTCCTTGGGGTCCATAAGACTTAGGAGAATTTGGCTTATTAGTGATCCAACAGCTAGTAATTGGACAGGCTGATCAGAACGTTTGGTTGGTAGTCCCTGGTTTCACTAAGTTGGCATTTACATTTGTTTTAGATATACCTTTGTTTCTACTTTTTCTATGTGGTATGATTCTTATCATTTAGGGTCAGTTGAAATGCTGCATGGTCACCAAGGCCAGTGTTTTGGTTAATGTGTGAAATTGTTTCTGGCACATATCAGATACTTGCTGTAACTCTTTGTTCTTGCTTACACCATTTTCATGAGACCTAGCCTAAAGTTTTCTCTCAGATACACATTCTCAATCATCCCTTACCTGGTCCTACTTTTTCTTTTTCCTATGGTCCTTATCACCTTTTGATTCGCTGATGAATCCGAAGTGCCAAGTGCAATGCATGCCTTGTAGTAGATGCAGAATTGTTGAATTAATACCTTTATTATATGTCATTCACACTATACACACAGTGCTTGAGTGGAGATGTCTTGTGTGTTATCAGAATATTCAAATTAGACCAAGACACAATCTGTGATCCACACATTGGACGAATACATGAACTGGATCCATTCTGGAACCCTACCAGGATTCCAATTTTAGCCAATATACTGTAGATGGTGGTTACTTCATCAAGGTAAATACCAGTTTGAAATGTCTTGGTTGGAGATCCTTGTATATAGAGCGAATTCAGGTTATCTGACCAGAACAATATGAACAGAAGAATAAGAGATGGGAAGGATAGGACCCTATAACAAGTTAACTTTTCAACACATTTCGTATTGGCAAGATATGAATGGTTTATACATGATAATATTTAGTTCTCTCAATTATGCTATGAGTTCTAAGGCTATTGCAGCAAGTAGCAACTAAACTAATTCTCTAAAATTATTTACATTGTAAATGGAAGAGCCACTATTGAAATTAAAACTCTTAACTACTTTGCTATCCTACCACATTTTACATATGCTAAACAAGAATGAGAGCCTTAATCTTAGGAAAGGATATGTTCCAAAGTCTTTGAGAATCTCCATTTCCACAAATACTTTTAAGTTTAGTAGCATCCAACACAATTGCATCTATTCATTTCCCCCTTGAATCACAATAGAAGAGGATCCTATCTGCAGATAAAGGCTGCCTTCCTTTCTGAATTCTGAATCCCTACACCACTACTTTCTCAGGGACCTCCCTTTACTAGTGTTGGCCTCTCCTACACCTATCATCATCTAAATAACTACAGGTTCTTTATATCTTACATCCTTTCCTAATTGGATTTCTTCTAACTATTGCCCTACCTTTTCTACTTCAGTAATGAAAAAAATAATTCATCTGCCCTTAGTCTCCCATTTCCTCAGGACATCTGGTTCATAACTTTCTTCATGATAATCTATTTTCAATATCTTCTGTCATTGAAGCTTTCATAATATCACATTTTCATTTTTTCATATGAAATTTATATATATGAAAAGCTGCCCTCACATTCCTGAACCTTGTCCTCAGCTACCCTGTGCTGGAATTACAGGCAGTCATTACTACCCTCAGCAAAATTCTCAAGTTTTTGTTTGTTTAGCTCTCCCTTCTCGCTCTGCGTATCTCTTCATCTTCTCAGGGTTATATTGAAACCTCTTGTCCGTTGATGGAACCCTCTTTGGACATCTCCCATAACCTCATTTACCATCTATTCATCTTGGACCCATAGACTCTCAAGTCTAAATGAACTAAACACAGTCAAAATAAATGAAATATTTTCATTCCCTCTCTCCTATAGATCTTTTCTAGGAGGTATGGGTTGAAAATATTTAATATTATGTACTTTCTGTGTGCTCAGCACTCTTCTAAGAACTTTTCTTGTATTTGTTCATCTAACCTAATATACTGTTGAGTCCTTATCCACAGGTTATATAATAAGAGAGCAGAACCAGAAAAGCCAACTGGTTTGCTTTAGGTTATCCATCTGGGATGTCAAGAGTTGGGATTTGAATGCTGTCAGATATGAGTGTGTAAACTTGTCATTAGGACATGATCCCTTCTCTTCCTTCCCTTCTCCCTCCCCCATATCTCTAATCACTCAGCCAAGTACCAAGTACTGTAGATTTTCCATACTTAAATCTATAGGTGGTGATGCTAAAGTGTGACTTCCAGTCAGTCCCTGGCTTCTTTAAAACTGTGTAGCACTAGGCTGGGCACTGGTGGTTCATGCCTGTAATCTTAGCTACTCAGGAGGATGAGATCTGAGGATCACAGCTCAAAGCCACCGGGCAGGAATGTCCATGAGACTCTTATCTCCAATTAACCACCAGAAAACTGGAAGTGGCGCTGTGGCTCAAAGTGGTAGAGTACTTGGCTAGAGCTGAAAAGCTCAGGGACAGCGCCCAGGCTCAGAGTTAAATCCCCATGACCAACAAAACCAAACAAACAAAAAACTGTGTAGCACTTCCCCCATGATTCTCTGAGTACAATTCAAACATTAAACATGAATTTAAAGATTCTTCACACTCTGACCTCTTGCTGTTCTTCTTTGCTTTTGCAACTCCCTATTCTTAACACTCATCAGTATCAGTACCAGCTAGTAGAATTAAATACTATGTGAGGATCCTGGTTGAAATCCTTTTCCTTACCTGTTACATCTGAGCTGTGATGTCATTTCAACTAATTAGATGATTGGATGGCTCTTATCACAGCACTTGAACTATATTTAACTTATTGCATTACATGTTGTTAATGCCGTTCACTGGATTGTAGAGACAGTAAAATTTCCTTAAAGGCACGCAGAGTCCAACTCCTTAATGTCTGTCTTAGCTATTCCTCTCTCTTTCTATGTCTGCTAGCCGAATTTGTACTCTCATTTTCTCTAGCTTGGGCAATTGGATCAGTCAATTTCTTTTTTTTATCTTTTTTTTAATTGTGAAAATACCAGATAGAGGGGTTACAATTACATGGGCAAGATAATGGGTACATTTCTTACCAAGCATTGTTGCCTCCTCCTCTGTTTCCCCTTTCAAACCCTTCCAATCTCCCACTGCCCCCAGTCAATTAATTTCTGTCTTTGGCCCTAGTCTCTCCTTTAATACATGTTCAATATTGCAGAGACATTATGGTGGCTTACTTAACACTTTCCTGCTTGAAACTTCTGTAGGTCGTAGCTGCTCTTAGAATCCAAATGTTTAGGACTACATGGGCTAGTTTCCTGTCTTCTATATCCCCTTGCTTCCGGTGCCTAGTAAGCATTCCAAAAGTATTTGTTGGATCATCAAATCAAGATTCAAGGGTGAAAAGTATGGCTCAAATGGTAGACTACCCTGCCTAGCAAATATGAGGCCTTGAGTTCAAACCCCAGTATCATCAAAACAATAAAAATAAATAGAAATTAACCAAAGAAAAGCAGTCTGGGAATATAATTCCTAGGACAGTGTACCTATAGGCTTCTATGGAGTCAGAATATTGGTAGTGTAACTTTGTCCTTAGGAGGGAATCCCCAGAATATGCCTGACTATTTGATGACTCCTTACTTTTATATGTGAGTGGAACACAGAGCTCTCATCAACTTGATAAACTATCAGATTTAAGACTCAATTCAATATTTCCCTTTTTTTTGGGGGGGGGGGTCCGGTCGTGGGACTTGAACTCTGGGCCAGGGCGCTGTCCCTGAGCTATTCAGCTCAAGGCAAGTGCTCTACCACTTGAGCCACAGCACCACTTCTGGTTTTTTGGTGGTTAATTGGAGATAAAAGTCTCACAGACTTTCCTGCCCGGGCTGGCTTTGAACTGTGATCCTCAGATCTCATCCTTCTAGTGGCTAGGATTACAGGCATGAACCACTGGCACCAGGCAAGACTCTCCAGATCTTGGACAGAGGGAATGTAAGCTAGTTCAACTTTTCTGTAACATACATTTTAAAATATGAATGATGAGAATGTGGATTCTTTAACCTAGAAATTATAGTTTTAGGTCATTATAGTTTAGGTCCTAAAGTAGGATTACAGACATCTTCAAAAAAAAAAAAAAAGAATTTGAGCTGGGAGCTAACACCTGTAGTCTTACTCGGAACACTGAAATGAGGATTGTGGTTTAAAACTAGTCAGGACCGAAAAATCCATGAGACTCTTATCTTTAACCACCAAAAATGTGGAAGTGGAAGTTTGGCTCAAGTGGTAGAGAGTAGTAGAGTGAAAAAGCTAAACAAGAGCTTGAGGCCCTAAGTTCAAGCCCCAGTACCTGCATCAAATAAACACTTAAAAAAAAAAAAGGAAAAAAATGATTTAGTTACAAGGTAATCAGAGTACACTTTTTTTTGGGGGGGGGGAGGGATAATCGCAGGGCTTGAACTCTGGGCCTGGGCGCTGTCCTTGAGCTCTTCAGCGAAAGGCAAGCATTCTACCACTTGAGACACAGTGCACTTCCAGTTTTCTAGTGGTTAATTGGAGGTAAGAGTCTCACAGACATTCCTGTTCTGGCTGGCTTTGAACTGTGATCCTCAGATCTCATCCTCCTGAGTAGCTAGGATTACAGGTGTGAGCCACCATCGCCTGGCTAGAATACTCTATTTTGATAACTAGTATTTTCTGCCTTTTCTCATCAAATATTGCTGACATAGTAACATGTAAAATTATCCAAACAAATTTTTCATAATCTTGCCATGTAATTCTTCCTAATATGATTGCTTCTCTCTGACCTCAGGGGCTTTATTCCAGTTTAAAAGCAGTAAATCAAATATCCCAAAGTCAAATAGGAATTATTTTAAAACATTATATAAAAAAATGAACATCTCTTTGTCCATAAAAATATTCAGGAAGGTTTGGGAAGGTAGCTCAGTGGAAAAGTGCTTGCCTTGCATGCATGAGGCCCTCGGTTCAATTCCTCAGCACCACATAAAGCAGTAAAAAGCCGGAAGTAGTGCTATGTCTCAAGTGGTAGAGTGCTACCCTTAAGCTGAAGAGCTGAGGGACAGCGCCCAGGCTCAGAATTCAGGCCCCATGACTGACAAAAAACTAGCTAACTAAATATATATATATATATATTTTTTTTTTTTCAAGAAGGGATTGTTCATAACACAGAACAAGTAGGGGAATACTACTAAGATACTGATAGGGTAAACTGGTATATTTAACAATGAAATTACATAATAATTAAAGCTGATGTAAAAATAGATTTAATATTGAGTGAAAGCCAGGCTCACTAATGTACACATGTAATCCTAGCTACCTGAGATGCTGAGGCAGGAGTATCATCTGAACCTAGAGCTCAAAGCCAACCTGAGCAACATAGTGATTCCCTATCTCAAAAAACAAAGGTTTTCTAGGGAGTCCGTATGTGTATGGGTACATGCATGTATATATAGTCAGACATAAGATTGGTTGTTTATACCAAAGTATTAATTGTGATACTCTCTAGGTGGTGTGATTATGGATTCTTTTATTTTCTCTTTTTAGCTTATCTGTTATTTTCTCATTTGTGAATTTATAATATTTGGCCTTGCTATATATAAAAATGTAGTTGGTACATACTTCTTGAAGTTAATCTCATTTATTTCCATTGAGTACCCTGCTGTGATAATGCTAAAAGGCAAGAAAAGCAGATGGATTTGGGTGCTTAGATAAGTTTGGATCAAATACAAATTATTGATAGCTAGAAAATGAAACTAATTTTATTTTCCATTCAATTAATATGTTTGTCTTCCATTTTTAAAAGCATGCTGATCCCATTTTCAGTGAAGAATTGCTTCCAGTTACTTTGTAACCACAAGGTTCCAGCAGCTGGCTTTAAAAACACAGCAAAAAATGGGCTCATTTTACAGTCAATCTCCAATGATATATATCAAAACCTGGCTGTAGAAGACTGGATCCATGATCATATCAATCTAGATGGCAAGCCCATTCTTTTCTTTTGGAGAAATTCTCCCTCTGTTGTAATTGGTAGGCATCAGAATCCTTGGCAGGAATGTAACCTGAATCAGATGAGAGAAGAAGGTATAAAACTGGCTCGGAGAAAAAGTGGAGGAGGAACAGTCTACCATGATATGGGTAATATCAATTTGACCTTCTTTACAACTAAAAATAAGTATGATAGAATGAAGAATCTAAAATTAATTGTGCAAGCTCTGAACTCTGTCCAACCCCAGTTGGATGTGCAGGCTACCAAAAGATTTGATCTTATACTTGATGGACAGTATAAAATCTCAGGAACAGCTTCTAAGATTGGCCGGACTGCTGCTTACCACCATTGCACCTTACTGTGTAGTACTGATGGGGCCTCTTTGACTTCTTTCCTGAAGAGTCCTTACCAAGGGATTAAGAGCAATGCTACTGCTAGCATTCCTGCTGTAGTAAAAAATCTTTTGGAAAAAGATCCCACACTAACTTGTGAAGTACTGATGAACGCTGTTGCTGAAAGTTATGCTACTTATCATCAAATTGATAGTCATATTAACCTAATAAACCCAACAGATGAGACACTGTTTCCTGGAATAAAGAGCAAAGCCAAGGAACTACAGACTTGGGAGTGGATATATGGCAAAACTCCAAAGTTCAGTGTAAACACTTCTTTTAACGTATTATATGAACAGTCATGTGTAGAAATTAAAGTGTTCATAGACATAAAGAATGGAAGAATTGAAATGTGCAATATTGAAGCACCCGATCATTGGTTGCCACTGGAAGTATGTGATATATTATGTTCAGGTTTTATTGGCAGCAAGTTTTGCCCAATAGAAACTACTTTGATGACAAATATGTTACTTAAAACATATCCAGAAGACTATGAATTACATAGTAAATGGAATATCCTCTGTGAAAAAATGAAAGGAATAATGTAACTCCAATTAACTTTCATTTACTGGAATTCAAAGTGGGGTTTGAATTCATGGCCTCACACTCTAGTTTGTCTTTTTTACTCACAGCTGGCACTCTACCTCTTGAACCACACCTCCAATCTGCCATTTTTGCTAATTAATTACAGATGGAATCTTGCAGACTTTTCTGCCCTTTCATCTTAGAACCAAAATCCTCAGATCTCACTCTGCTGAGTAACTGATTACAGGTGTGAGCCACTGGTACACAGCTGGAATAATAAAAAATTTTAACTTCATAATAATAAAAGGCTTAGTCTCTTGGTGCTTCCCACCTGAAATTGTTTATCACCTAACGTAACCTTTTCTGTTGTCCTCTAGGATATGCATAACTGTGCATTGTTTTAATATCTGGCATACATTTATATTTTAGCAGCTTTTATATATCATACTAGACAGTCTTAACTACAGAGTTCTTTGGGGTTTTTGTTTTTTGTCAGTTGTACGGCTTGATCTCAGGGCCTGGGTGCTGTCCCTGAGCTCGTCAGCTTATGGCTAGCACTCTACCACTGGAGCCACAGTGCTATATCTGGTTTTCTGATTAATTGGAGATAAGAGTCTCAAGGACTTTTTTGCCCTGGCTGGCTTTGAACTACAATCCTCAGATCTAAACCTCTTGAGTGACTAGGATTTCAAGTGTGAGCCACAGGTGCCTGGTCAGTTCTTTGTTTGTTTGTTTTGTATGGGTATTAGGCAGTTTTTTAGAGAAACAGAAACTTACAGTTTCCAAGGTTTCGGTTCATGGTTGACTGGATCCATTGTTTGTAGAGAGGCAAAATGTCATAGCTGCTTAACTCAGCAGACAGGAAACAGAGTGAATGTTCATTTTAGTAGGTTTCCTCCTCTTCACTATTTGTTCTATCCAGATCTCTGGCCTTTATTGTATGATACAGCCCACATTACATAGTCTTCCTTGTTTGCAGATGCATTCACAGACATACCCACCAGAGGTGTGTTTTACTAATCTAGGCATTTCTTACTTCATCTCTCAATCCAATCACTTGACAACCAAGACTTTCAGTCACAATATTCCTCTGCCCCTCTAAAGTTTTTGGTTTTTTTTTTGGGTCCGGTCGTGGGGCCTGAACTCTGGGCCTGGGCACTGTCCCTCAGCTCTTCAGCTCAAGGCTAGCACTCTACCACTTGAGCCACAG
>NW_012267263.1:4874263-4882782 GCF_000151885.1 Dipodomys ordii
ACCTGTAATCCTAGCTACTCAGGAGGCTGAGATCTGAGGATCACGGTTCAAAGCCAGCCTGGGCAGGAAAGTCCATGAGACTTTTATCTCCAATAAACCACTCGAAAACTGGAAGTAGCGCTGTGGCTCAAGCGATAGAGTGCTCGCGTTGAGCTGAAGAGCTCAGGGACAGTGTCCAAGCCCGGAGTTCAAGCCTCACGACCAAAAAATAAAATAAAATAAAAGTTTGTGAGACCATCTTAGTAGCAAAGGCTAGACGTAGTGGCATGCACCTGTCATCCCAGATATGGCAAGTAGCAATGAATAGTGGGGTTGCAGTACAAGCAGGCCCAGGCAAAAAGTGAAACCTTGTTAAAAAAATTAAAGCAAAATAAATTTAATGAACAAGTATCACAAATGGATTAAAATTAAAAGTTACTTTCTAGCTTCAGTGTCTATTATTTCAAGCAAATGAAGAATGTTTTAATATGAACATAACAATTTCATCCTGTCTTCTTAACTGTTTATTTTATCTCATTACATTTTGAGACAGGATCTCTTACTATGTGGCCTAAGTTGGCCTTAAAATGATAATCCTTGTGCCTTGCCTCTGGAGTGTTGGGATTACAGACATATACCTCCATGCTCAGCTTCCTTAAATGCATTTTAGCAATGATGTTTACTAATCCTAGTGGGGCTGCCTACTTCTCAAATTAATCATGGAAACTATTATTTAGAAGGATTACTAATTTTTGTCCAAATCAAGACAGAGATACCTACTATCATGTTATTAATCACAGATATAAAGGGTAAAGAGATAAAATGACCAACAGTATCCAGGAGACTAAACTAACTACTTAAACAAATTGAGCCTAACAAAATGGCCAAATACAAGGTCAACATCTTTCTCAAGATGTACTACACTTATTATAGCTGATAAGTTTATCCTCAAAGAAATAAATCTAGCTGAAGTACCTCATTCAGGTTTTCCTTGATTGGACTACTACATCTTTTAACTGAATAAAGTCAGTAAATTACAAAAAAGATCAATTCTTTTAGATACTTACTGCATCCAGAGAGGTAAGAAGGTGAATAGTTTTTACTTTGCAACTCTTAATAAGCATCTCACAAAATCGAAGGAAGTTATAGAGCTGAAAGACATTAGGATGAGGTATTACTAACTGGCAGGGTCATCCTCTGTGCCCATGGGGCATTGGGTCCAACTTCCCACCACAGATGCTTATCCAAAGATGATATAACATTATTCAGCATAGACCTTGAATATATTCTCCTCTTAAATCACCTCTGGATTACTTACAATATCTAAAATGATGTAAATGCTGTACAAATAGCTAGCTATTATACTGTGTTGTATAGGGAATACTGACAAGAAAGGTCTGTAAATGTTCATATAGGTTTAACTTAAAAAAATACTTTGGATCCCCAGTTGAGTCTATGGATAAAGAATCTGCTGATATGGACAGCCGACTATACATTTAAAATTCAATTTCATTACATTTTAATACATCTCACTTACCTGATGAGTTTGTCTAATATAAGGATCTTCTATCCACACTTCTGTAATTGTCTCATTAAGGTATTCTTTTAAAAGTGACTCATAACTGAAACCTGTTGCATTCTCTTCTATTTTAATTTGCTTGTGATATTTCCCATCTACAAAACAGTTTTCAGTAATACTAGTGTCCACTTTCTTTTTATACATTTTATATTTCTTATACAGTGATTAATCAGGATCAGTTACAAATTAATTTTTAGCTTATTCACTCATTATGTATTAAGTGCCTGCTCTAAATGTGTTATGCAGTATTGCAAAATGCTACACATATAGAAGAAGGCCAAAAGTACTCCATGGGTGGTCTTTGCCTTGGCAGGGTAAGGGGGATAGGCAAGATTTTCTGGAACAGATCGTGACCTGGACCCTTCAGACCAGGCAGTTGTTTTTGTTGTTGTTGTTTTGTTTGTTTTTTGTCCGTAGTGAGGCTTAACTTCAGGACTTGGATTCTGTCCCTGGGCTTTTTTGCTCAAGGCTAGCACTCTGCCACTTTGAGCCACAACTTACTTCTGGTTAATTGGAGATACGAGTCTCATGGACTTTCCTGCCCTGGCTGGCTCTGAACCGTGATCCTCAGATCTCAGCCTCCTGAGTAGCAATATACAGCAAGACCAGGTAGTTTATTCAAGAGAAGACTGTGTGTGCAAAAAGTATCTGGTAAGTTCCTTTTACTATGGAAAAAACCACAGATATAATCAGGGAATCTGGTCCTTCTCTTTATACTTGTCTTTTTATACCTGCAGTTTAACAGATAAACTATTAAACAAAAACACAACATAACAGTTAGGAAGTCTTTCTTATTAATACTTAATTTATTTCAGGGTTTTTTTTGTTTTGTTTTGTTTTAATTCTTTGGTTTTCGTGTTAGGGACTAAACTCGGGGCTTGTAACATGCTAAGTTTGTTATAGAGCACTCTGCAGAAATTTGCATTACTATTTCTCCCAAGCTAACAAGGGGATTGTCACATGATCAACAGGATAGTTCTACTAGTTTTGTAAATTCAAAATGAATAGCTGAATAAATTTTCAAACCCCTTTTTGGTTTTTAAAAAATATGACCTCTAGTGGACTGTTTCTGCTTTACCAGATAATATTTACAGGCACCTAGAATGGTTCACGGTTTGCTGTACCATAATGGGCACTCCTACAATTCAGCTTCTAATAAAACTAGGCTACTGTTTACTTTTTCACCAAGAAAGCTGGAATAACATCAAGAATCTGCATGTGGTTTGTGCTTAGTCAAGTCTTGGAAAGGCTTATGCTATGAAAACTAAACAATTTGTGTGTGTGTGTCTGTGTATGTACTGTACCAGGGCTTGAACTCAGGGCCTTGTCCTTGGTTGGCTTGCTTGCTCAGGACACTTGAGCCACACCTCCAATATAGCACTTTGCTGGTTAGAAATGGAATCTTGAAAGCCTACATACACTGTCTTTGAACTGCAATCCTCCAGGTTTTAGCCTCTTTATGATTACAGGTATAAGTCAATGGTGTCCAACTAAAATAAAGCTTTAGAAACAACTGTGTGCAGCTTTCTCAGCTTTGTTTACTCATCTGGCACTGCTAGGTGAGCCAGGTCTCCAACCCTTCTGTTTTATAAGGTTGTCTGAAACAAAAAAACATGCCAGCAGGCCCAGTTAGTTCCTTGTGTGCTAAATATGTCTGCCAAAAGCAAGTATTTTTCTTAACAAGGTGAAAACAATTATGCAAGTGATGAGAGCACAAGCACTATCAGAAAGCTACATATTTAAAAATGGCTGGGTGCCGGTGATTCACACCTATAATCCTAGCCGCTCAAGAGGCTGAGATATGAGGAAGTCCAATTAACAACCAGAACATTGGCAATGGTGCTGTGGCTCAAAGTAGTTGAATGCTAGCCTTGAGCAAGAGCTCAGGGACAACATCCGGGCCTGGAGTTCAAGACCTATGACTGACAGGGAAAAACAAAAGAAAGCTTTCTGGGCTGGGAAGGTGGCTCAGTGGTAGAGTGCTTGCCTTGCATGCCTGAGGCCCTGGGTTCGATTCCTCAGCACCACATAAGCAAAAAGAAAAAAGCTGAAAGTGGCACTGTGGCTCAAGTGGTAGCTTACTAGCCTTGAGCTGAAGAGCTGAGGGACAGCGCCCAGGCCCAGAGTTCAAGCCCATGACCGGACCCCCCCACCAAAAAAAAAAGAAAGCTTTCTGAGTAATTAAAAAAAAATAAAGCTCAGCTGATAATGTAGCTCAGTAATGGAGCATTTAGCTAGCACACATGAAGCCCTCAGTTCAATCCCCATGACCACTAAAAAAGGGAAACACACATGTTCTGTTCAGAGCATTTCCACAGAGATGTTACCAACTATGCATCAACTTTTAAAGCCAAGCCAGCCAAATTAATTTTCTTATTAATCTATAAGCATACATTAATTGTTCAAAGGGGTTTGTTTCATTGTGCACATCAGTGACTAGGGGAAAAACACCCAAGGCTAGCAACAGTATCTTTGGTTGTAGAAAGCAGGAGTGTGAGGATGGCAATGCCCACATACAGATATCTATGAAACTGCATGCTTTTTGAGTAGGGAAATACTAATACATAGGGAAAAATACCTACCTCACCTCTAATGGCTAGGAATAGGCTCTGATTCACAACAAAATCTGATAGAAGTCTCAGGAGTTTCTTTAGCTACTGTAATGACCTTGTTCCTTTTATTAAGGAATTAAAAATCAAAGACAGGATTCCACATTCAGTATTCTTCTAGCAGTTCTTATCTGGGGTTCACACATAAGCTTCATGGGATCTGCAAATTCTTTAAAAATGCCAAAGTTCTACATAATGCATAGCATTTATCAAATGTTCGAAGGGGTTTTGACTCTACCCTACATTCACTTAAAAAATAAAGGGACTAGAGGAGAAGAAATGTATAGTAAATTGGAAAGCCCCCAGGTTCAAATGGTCTACTCCATATAGAACTAGACAGAAGCCAGCAATAATGAATGATACCATATGAACACATTTTCTTTCTACCCCACCATCCCCCCCCCCTTTTCTTTTGTGGTACTGGGAGTGAACCCAGGAATAAACATCAATACACATTAACACCATATACCTCATCAAAAATAAGCAGTTCTACTTGTCTCATTTGGGTTGAAGTAATTAAATATTGGACTAAATATAGCAGATTAATTTTTAAGTTGGTAATTTTGTATGGTCCATGAATGATGTTATATCTAAACGGCCCTTGGCAACGAAAAGGTTCTCCATCCCTGGTAAAACATTCTAGGCCAACTACTTAGCTTTTGAACTATATCCCCAGGCCTGGATACATTTTCTAAAACAGCCCTTTTACCTTCTTTTTCTTGGTCCAAGTATTTCTTTATATTTTCTGCTCTATCCATGTAGTGAGAAAACTTTGCTTTGAGATTACATTTCTTATTATTATCTTTAATACCTATAAATTAAAAAATTCAAGTTAACATTTTTTTCAGTTTAATTCAGGCATTATTTCCATTTTTTCAAGTTTTCTACAAATGTCCTATCCTTCAGAATGCTTTGCTTCAGTCCTAAAAACTACAAATATAAAGGTCACTGTGACTGGATAGCTGGGTTTAGGAATGAGGTTCTAATACCTTGTCAACTCTGGGATACCAAATCTGGCAGTGTGAGAAATGAGAAAGGTGGCTTACTATAGGTCAACCTTAAGTCTGAGTACTACTTTACCCTAATTCTAATTTTGTATATTTAGAAGACAGCAAAGAGTAGCAGTCTTCCATAAAACCAGCTTCTCCTGCAGATACTCCCATTGTAATTAATGCTCAATTCCAGCCAGCAGATGTATTCGTCCTAGGGCTTGAACTCGGTGTCTGGGCACTGTCCCTGAACTTTTTTGCTCAAGGCTAGCACTCTACCACAGCTACAGCTTCACTTCCAGGTTTTGGGTGGTTAAGTGGAGATAAGAGGCTTATGAACTTCCCTGCCTTGGCTAGTTTCGAACTGCAATCCTCAGTCAGACCTCAGTCACTTTAGTAGCTGGACTACATGTGTCAGCCATAAGCATCTAGAAGTTATTCCTCAATATTCATTATCTATTAAATGTTACTATGCATCCACAATATCATTTCTGGTTCTCCTTTTCTTCTTTTTACATTATTTATATTTTCTGTAATAATTTCATCTTTAATCCTCTCTCTCTCTCTCTCTCTGTTCTGGGCCTGGGCTCTGTCCCTGAGCCTCTTTGTTCTCAAGGCTAGTGCTCTACCACTTGAGCCACAGTGCCACTTCCTACGTTTTCTGAGTAATTTATTGGACTTTGCTGATCTTCAGGTCTCAGCCTCCTGAAGGTGTGAGCTACCAGCACCTGGCCTAATCTCTAATTTTTAAAAACATTTGAATTTCACTGTTTTTTTCCTCTCAGGAAGGTTTCTCTGGTCCAGGATGCCACTGTACATTTACTTGTTACTTATCTTTAATCTCTATCTACTGTAGTTCCTCAGTTTTTAATCTTTTATAACCTTGCTGATGGAAGATTATTATGTGTCATAAAATGTTTCTTACTTTGGCTGATCTGATGTTTTCTCATGTGGCTGTGCCTTTGAAGCACTAAAATCACAGAAGTGACATGATGTTTTAGGGATACATGATGTCAGTGTATCTCATCACTGATACATATATATCAGGCGTGAGCCTCCGGCGCCCGGCTGCTGGGCTATATCTTTTAAAGCTCTTAAAATCTAGAGTGGTATCCCTTCCTTTCCTGGAGTAATCAATGAATCTGCTACCCAGGAGTGTAACTTCGTCTTCCGCTCCGGAGTTTGGAAGAAGGGTTCTTAAGTTTCATTTCCCCTCAGCCGCCTAGGAAAGCAGGTCCTCCCTCGGGTCCTCCCCTTCCTCCAGGACTCCCCACTCACCTTTCATAACCCGCAAGAGCAGGTCGAGCCCCTCCTGGTAGCACACCAGCGCCTGCTGGAACTTAGACTCCGAGTCCAGTTCCGTTGCCCGCTTGAGCATTGTGGCTGCTGCTGTCATGTCTGGATCCTGCCCCGGCCCGGACTTTGCCATCCTTTCCACAAATCGAGAATTCGCCTCCACCCCTACCCGAAGTAAACTTGGGGCCGCCTAGAGCGCTTCCGGGGGGCGGGGCCACGTGGCGCGCCTGCGCACCCTCCCCTCAGTCCTCGGTGAATGGGCGGGACTGGGCCGGAACTGAGGTGCTCGCCCTCGGAACCGAGGGCCGCGCGCGCGCTGCTGCCACACGGACTGACTCGAGGGTAGCACGTCGTGGTCTGACCTCTGCTCGCCTTTCCCCTCGGTGGGAAATCGAGGCTGGACCTTTGGCCCGCTGCACGCTGTAAATGCTGCAGTCTTCACCAAGAGTGAGTATCTGGGAAGACTGCCGACGCCGAGCAGTTTGCCCTATCCATTTGAGTTGGCGGATCCCGGGGACCTAATGGGAGCACGTACGGATCTCATCCCAGGCTTCCGAAAAGCCCGCCAGCGGCAGCGCCTCCTCTGGGGTGGTTGAACCCTGAGTCCCCAGGGGAGACAGCTTGGGAATGGGAACCCACGTTTAGCGTTCACCATTTTCTGTGTATCTGCTTTATTCATAATCTGGAACCGCGTTGGAGATCAGTAGAACTTTATTATTATTATTATTGTGACGGTCGTGGGGCCCGAGCGCTGTCCCTGCGCTCTTCAGCTGTAGGCGAGCGCTCTACCACTTTACCCACACCGCCACTTCCGGTTTTTTAGTGGTTAATTGGGGGAGATAAGAGTCTCAAGGCCTTTCCTGCTCGGGCTGGCTTGGAACTGCAACCCTCAGATCTCAGCCTCCTGAGTAGCTAGGAAAACAGGCGTGAGCCACCGGCACCGGGCTTAAGAAATTATTTTTTTAAGAACTATTTACATGAATAGGCGTTGTAAATTATTAGGCGCTATGGGAGCAATACAAGAAAAATTATCCTGGTAGTCTGCCAAAACAGGAGTATATTCATATGTTTTTGACTATCTATGCATGAACAGTTTTATTCATTCAAAAAATAGACATGGAGCCACGGACAATATTGCACATCTGTAATCCCAACTACGAGGTAGAGATTGGAAGGATCAACGTGGGAGGCCAGCCCTGGCAAAAATTTAGCAAGGTGGTGCACCACTACTGTATAGGCCATAGGTAGGAAGATGAAAGCCTGAGACTGAGCAAAAAACATTGCTTTTCAAACAATACCTGAAGCAATAATGAACTTAGGGGCATGGCTTAGCTTCTAAAGCATCCTGGAGTCCTGAGTTCAAACCCAGAATCACCACAAATAATAATAATAATAATTAAAAATATTGAAATGGATCCACATTTCTTATGTGATGCATAGTGTTTTCCTGATTTTGCAGTTGCACAAGAGTTCTATTAGTTCTCCATCTTTTGGCTAAGACCAAGTGGAGAAAAGTTATTGCATAGTAGAGGACAGTACCTAATAAGAGAAACTTCTATTTTATTAAAACACATCCTTTGAACTGTGTGCTGATAGCTTATGCTTGTAATCCTAGCTACTCAGGAGACAAATCTAAAGAGCTAAGTTCAAAGCCGGCGCAGATAGGAAAGTGTGTGAGACTCTTTTACCTCCAATTAACCATTTAAAAAAAAAAGCTGGAAGTGGAGCTGTGATTCAAATGGTAGAGTGCTGGCCTGGAGCAAAAAAAGCTCAGGGACAGTGCCAGGCCCTGAGTTCTAGAACCAGGACCAGCATACATATACATAACCCTACAACATTTGGATCTGGGGTGCAGCTCGCTGGCAGAACATTTACCTAGCGTGAATGAGACTCTGGATTCAGTTCCAAGCACAGAAAAAAAAAACAAGGGCTGGGAAAGTGGCTCAGTGGTAGAGCACTTGCCTTGCATGCTTGAGGCCCTGGGTTTGATTCCTCAGCACCACATAAGCAAAAAGAAAAAAAGCCGGAAGTGGCGCTGTGGCTCAAGTGGTAGAGCGCTAGCCTTGA
>NW_012267263.1:4882832-4887170 GCF_000151885.1 Dipodomys ordii
AAAAAAAAAAACATGCCAGTTGGCTTCTGACAATGATCCTGATCCTTCCTGTAATGGCTGGCGCCTAGTCAAATTCTGAGTCAGGTCTAGTAGAAAATGTAGAAAAACAAGTCAGTAAATAATTACAAGCCAACAGAAGCTATGGAGGAAGAGGAAACAGGCAATAGGGGATAGAGCCATCAGGAAGAAGACATTTAAACTGACACGAAAGAAGAAAAAGTATTCCAGGTTATACTGGTCATTGGTACATAATAAAGTTTCCCAAAACTTGGTGGCTAAAAAGAGCAGTCATTCACAAATCTACAGTTTAAAAAGGGCTTGGTAGGGATATCTCCTTTTTTGGGGGGGGAGGGTCCAGTCGTGGGGCCTGGACTCTGGGTCTGGGCGCTGTCCCTCAGCTCTTCAGCTCAAGGCTAGCGCTCTACCACTTGAGCCACAGAGGACTTCCGGCTTATTTTTTTTTGCTTATGTGGTGCTGAGGAATCGAACCCAGGGCCTCATGCATGCAAGGCAAGTGCTCTACCACTGAGCCATCTTCCCAGCCCATCTCCTTTGGTCCAACAGCATTGGTAGGAAACTTACCTGAGGCCACAAATACCTGCTTTCAAGATGGGTAACTCAGGTGGCTGGCAAATTGATGCTGGTCATTGTCTGGTGCTCCTTGTGGGTCTGTGGGCTGAGAGCTTCAGTTCCTTTTCACTTGGACTGCGTAGGAGCTAGATTCTCAGAACATCTAACCCAAGAAAGCAAGGCTATATCCTTTTATATCCAGCCTTGGAAGTGGTATAGTAGCACTTCAGTAGTCACAGGCACACTCAAGCTCAGTGAAAGGGAATGTAGATAAGTATGTATCTATTTCAAAGTCATTAGTAAAAAAAGAACCAGAATGGGAAATTTTATTGTAGTCCATTTTGGAAAGTACTTTTACCACACAGAACAGTGTATAGAAGGGGGACCCTAAAGCATGGAGGAGCTAGGCTTCTTGCTCCCACTGTAGGAAGTACAGGCAAACTCATTGTGAGAATAAGGAGGATGCAGCAAGATGAAGTTGTTTGGGCAAGAATCAAGATCATCTAGAGACTGATGTAGAGTTTGATTTTAAACACACAAAAAAAGATTATTGGAGTGGTGAACAATAGGTAGTAGTCACTTGAGAGACTATAAAGGAGTCCAGGCAAAACATGGTGCTGGCAGCGGCTATGGAAAAAAGTGGAGAGAGTGTCTGGTAGTTGTTGAAAATTATCAATAGCTGAGTGTAGTAGCACACACCTGTAATCCTAGTACTTTGAGTCTTAGACTGGAAGCAGTCTGAGGCCATTTTGGACAAAAAGTTGTGAGACTCGGCATGGCAGTGCAAACCTGTCATCCCAGCTCCCAGGGGAAGAATAAATAGGAAGATGTGGTCCACACCAGCACAAAGAGCAAAACCCTGTCTCAAAAATAACCAGAGCAAAATGGGCTATGGATATATCAAGTAATAGAGTGCCTAAGTTCAAATCCCAGCATCACTCCCCAAAAAGGGGTAGAAGGCTAGTATGGCTCCTGTTTTCAGGGAGTGGCTTTATTTGGACTCAGGTGAAAAAGGAAATATTGAAGCAATATACTGACCCGCAAAGGATGTCATAAGACCCCACAGGCCAGTGACAGTGTAAGATGAAGGCCCAAGGCCAGCAGGGTTTTTTTGTTGTTTTGTTTTTCTGTGAATGCTCTCCTTGGCTTGCAACCACCTTCTTGCATCCCTAATTGATTATCCTCTTTGTACATGTATATTCACGACCAAGTTTCCTCCTCATGGAAAGACTCCAGTCATACTGGAATACAGCCTACACTAAAAACTTCATAATTACATTGTTAAAAAATGGATCACCAACTATAATGACTTTCTAAAGGACTTCAACATATGTCGGGTAGGGAGACACGATTCACCCCACAACCCAGGAGTTTCAGGACTCAACATATCTACAAAACATTTTACTTGAGGCAGTGTAACACAGTATTGGGACTTCACATTGATTTCAGCCCTCTTTTATAAATTATTTCCTTTTAGATACCTAAGTGGAACAGATCCCATGCTTTTTGACAGGAAAGAGCAGGACAGGACACAAGGTTTTGCCTACAACTGGGCATGGCACAAGTGAGAATTTTAAGTTTTAGTTGTTTCAAACATGACTGGCACCTTAGCTGATCTTCCTTTGAGACAGGTCCTTTTGTGTGGTTTTAGCAATTATTAAATCATGTCTGACCATAATTCATTTTGAAGATTTCTTCTGGATATTAGAAACACACTTGACAGCACTGGGGTTTGAGTTCAAGGCCTTGCCGTTGCTATATAGGCACTTTACTGATTGAGCTACACCTCCAGACCAGCTCATGGGCATATTTTTAAACATATCTGTTGAAATGTGTGAAAATTACTTTCTGAGAAAGGCATTAAAACCCCCAATGTGATGTGTTCAATGCAGTAATTTTGCTTCTCAAGAGAAAATATGGTCACATTACAAACAAATGGACAAAAGAATAGTACAGATAAATTCAAAATATGTGGACATACCACAAAACTTTGTGAAGTTTATATACTGGGATGAGAATGACAGAAATGACTGATTTCTTATTTGAGCAACTGGACTAATGGGAATAAACAGAATGAAGAAGTCTAGGAAGAGTCCAGTTGGGATATTGTTCTTGAAATACTTCTGAGATGCCATAGAGCAACCTAAATTTAAACTCTAACTAGAAATCTTGGTTAACATATTTGAGAGTTGGGAGCATATGAACAGGACAAGAGAATGCTTCTAGACTTTGGGAATTCATCTGAAGTTTTACGTTTTGTTTACCATCTGAATATCAGATTCTTGGGAAATTCTCTACCAACTAAGACTTGGTAGGAAGTAGAGTCCATGTTCTACATGGAAACTGAACATCTCACTGTGTGCTATATGTATTTTCTCAGCCTCAGGATTTCTCAGGATTTGAGCACATGACTTAGGCTCTGCCAATTAGAAACACTGGCTCCAGACTTTGAATTGCACAGTAGTGTTACAGAGAACCTGGGGCTTGACTGAATTAGAAGCCTTCACTACTGGAGTCCAGGAGCTTGACTTTCTGGCATTAGTAAAGGCTAACACTGCCAGTGAAAGTGGTGCGGCCTACCCCACCAAACCTCTATCCATCTGAGGCAGCAGGGTAGCATATGTTTAATCTGGGTCACGATATTTCTCTGTAGGCTACACATCTCAGTCTATAGCTCTTGTGATTGTTCAAACCAATTAACTATCATTACAAAAGATCCCTTTGCTTTCATTAAGTATTAGCAGTTTTTATTTTTACTGAGAATATTGAAAGGTACAATTATTAAGGAGATTAGTACAGGTTTAAGAAAAAAAGACTACCTCATTTAGGGGAACTCTTCCTATTTTTGTTTTGGTTTCAGTTTTAGTACTGGGGAATTGAACTCGGGGCCTCATGCATGCTAATTACCACTAGACAACCTCAGCCCAACAAATTCCTGTATTTTAAAGGGAGGATAGAAGAAAAATATGCATTACATGAAAGCTGCAAAAAAGGGGAATTGGTAACTGGGTAAAATACTCCTGAAAAGTCAAGTAATATGAATTTTCAAGTTTCTCTTGAACCAGGCACAGGTGGCTTATGCCTATAATCCTAGCTACTCAGGAGGCTGAGATCTGAGGATCATGGTTCAAAGCCAGCCCAGGCAGGAAAGCCTGTGAGACTCTTACCTCCAAATAACCACCAGAAAACTGGAAGTGGTCTGTGGCTTAAGTGGTAGAGCACTTGCCTTGAGCTGAAGAGCTTAGGGACAGCACCCCTGCCCAGAGTTCAAGCCCCACGACTGACAAAAAATCAACAAGGTTTCTATTGGCACTTTTCATAATGGAACCCACTGTTTTGTACAATTAATATTCACTAACTTTTTTAGTGTATATTATGTCCACCAAGGAGCTTCAAGGAGTTTCAAATATGCATGTTATATTTTATTTAGAATAACTTTCTGTATTGTTTCTCTTTCCTCACCCCCATAGCTCCACATTGGTCAACAGCTTTCATTGATATTCATTTTGTTACCTTCACATATAGTTATACTGTTTTAAAATTATTCATCCTCCATCTTCCAATTTCCCTTTTCCCTTTCCCTCATCCTCCTAAATAGTCCCACAGGGCTGGGACGGTAGCTCAGTGGTAGAGCGCTTGCCTTGCATGCATGAGGCCCTCGGTTCAATTTCTCAGCACCACATAAGCAAAAAGAAAAAAGCCGGAAGTGGCGCTGTGGCTCAAGTGGTAGAGTGCTAGCCTTGAGCTGAAGAGCTGAGGGACAGTGCC
>NW_012267263.1:4888893-4925804 GCF_000151885.1 Dipodomys ordii
GAGGGACAGCGCCCAGGCCCAGAGTTCAGGCCCCACGACCGGACCCAAAAAAAACAAAAACAAACCAGTTTTTTGTTTATACCTTCTGATGTCTGTAATTTCATTCAGCTCAATAAGTTGAGTGCCTACTATGGAGCAAATACTTAGATGATTGGGATACATCTGTGAATATAACAAATCAAAAATTTTAAAGCCTTCTTCTATAGAACTATTGTGCTTTGAGTGGAGACAGACGTACTAAACAAACCCAACAAATAATTAGGTTAGAACATAATAAGTACTATGAGAAAAGAAAACAAGGTGAATAACAGGGACTAGAAATGGAGTTATATTGGCCAGATTTTTAAGGAGTGTGATCAAGATAGACTTCACTGAGATGAAATTTGAGCCAACAACTGAAAGAAAAAGATTAGCTAGGTTAGTATCATTCTAGCCAAATGAGTACTCTGCTGTACTAGTTTGAGGTCAAGCTTTTTTAGTAATAAAGACAGAGTAATAAAGGCCGAGGGGATGGGACAGGTGGCTGGGGAAGTTGACAGTGATGTGCAGGGGAATGAGATGTGGAGACATAGGGCATTGGTTCTCATTGTAATTAAATGGAAAGGCACTGAAAGTTTTCATGTTGTGATGATGACAATGTACTTGTACAAAGAGGTTACAATTCCGTAAGTCAGATTATGAGGACAGTGCTTCTTGTTCATTGTCACCTCTTCCATTGGTCTCCCTTCTTCCCCCTCCCATTCCTATCCTCAAATTATGTAGTTCAGAGTTTTAAATAAACTTTTTTTTGTCCATCATGAGGCTTGAACTCAGGGCCTGGGTGCTGTCCCTGAGTTCTTCAGCTCAAGGTGAGCACTGTACCACTTGAACTACAGCACCACTTCCTGTTTTCTGGTGGTTTTATTGGAGATGAGAGTCTGGGGGACTTTCCTGCCTGGGCTGGCTTTAAACTGGGATCCTCACATCTCAGCCTCCTGAATAGCTAGGATTACAGGCCTGAGCCACTGGTGCCCGGCTAAATGAACTTTGTTTGAGCTACCTTTAGATTCCCAGTAAAATTGTGAAGATAATTCCTACAAATGCCACACCCAATTTCCCTTTTAATGATACATTTTATGATACATTTGTTACAACATGTGAACCAATAATGCCTTATTAACTAATGTTCATACTTCTTAAATTCATATTTCCATAGCTTTTCCCAATGCCTTTTGTTTACTAGGCTCCTGCCCAGGATACCCCATTACATTTGATAATTCAAGTGTTTTTCACAATGTTGTCCTGAACAATGTGGTTTTCTCTTTAAAATGGGAGGAAGATCTGGGCACTAATGGCTCACGCCTGAAATCTTAGTTAAGATCTGAGGATCACAGGTCAAAGCCAGCCTAGGCAGGAAAGTTTGTGAGACTCTTATCTCCAATAAACTACTCAAAAAAGTTGGGTTGGGGGGCTGGGAAGGTGATTCAGTGGTAGAGCGCTTGCCTTGCATGCATGAGGCCCTGGGTTCAATTCCTCAGCACCACATAAGCAAAAAGAAAAAAGCCAGAAGTGGCACTGTGGCTCAAGTGGTAGAGCGCTAGCCTTGAGCTGAAGAGCTGAGGGACAGTGCCTAGGCCCAGAGTTCAGGCCCCACAACCGGACCCCCCAAAAAAAAACTTGGATTGGCACTGTGACTCAAGTGGTTGAACCCTCACCTTGAGCTAAAGAAGTTCAGAGACAGCACCCAGACCCAGAATTCAAGCTTCAGGATGGGGGGAGGGGTACACTTTCAGTATGTACCCTATTAAATATACATGTTACCCACTTGACTTTTATCAGTTTATGTTAATTAATCCTAATGGCCTGACTGAGGTAATGTTTGTTAGCATTCTCTTCTGTACTTTACTATTTGAGAGCAAGTTATTAACCATAACTCATATTAAAAGAGCTTTGCTATACTTCCTTGAAAGTAGAGAATCCACACAAATAATGTAGAGTTCTTCTGTACAGGATGTTTCTATTCCCTCATAAATTTATCTACTCAGTTGGATGCTGTGGCCTCATACCTGAAATAGTAGTTAACTCAGGAGGCTAAGATTGGAAGGATCACAGTTCAAGTCCAGACTCCCCGCCACCCCTCCAAAAAAGACCCCCATCCCAACAGATAATGCTGGACATGGTGTATGCTTCAGACTAGAGCAGGAAGCATTAATCAAAGGATTGATCTATTTTTGCATGGGTAAAAAGTGAAATTCTTCTCAAATATAACCAAAGTAAAAAGGACTGACAGCCTGACTCAAGTGGTATAGCTCCTACCTAGAAAGCCCAAGACCATAAGTTTGCTTTTTAAAATATACTTAGTCATATCAGTATGGCCTTAGTGGTTATTTGTAGTTTAGACAATAAGCTAAATACTTCATTACCTTTTTTTTTTAATGTTTTAATTGTTTGCTGTTGGGAATTTTTCCAGTTGGCTTCAGTCTCTCTTTAACATATTCCTGGCATTTTGCTTTGTAGTTCTGGTACTACAAGATGCATCAGACATTACCAGCCATTTCTTGAAATCCTGGTTCCTTTTATTAGAGAATGCTGTTAAAGACCAAAATTTGGTCAGGTGCCAGTAGCTGCCAGTTAAAAGGAGGAAGATAGTGGCTTAAAGCCATCTTAGGCAGGAAAGTTTGAGAGACTCTTGTCTCCAATTGAACACCAAAGAGTCAGAAGTGGAGTTTTGGCTCAAGTGGTAGAGCGCTAGCCTTGAGCAAAAAAGGACAGTGCCCTAGCCCTGAGTTCAAGTCCCAGGACCAGCACAAAATAAAACCAAAATTTGGATGCTGTGTTTATTATTACTAGATGCTACTGATTTAAATCTTCTCAGCTAAAAGAACTATTTCATATATGCCTACATATGTATGATGATTTCCATATCCATTAGTAGCTCTGGAAAAGTAAACATGAGTTCTACCTCTAATGAAGTATACAAGGATTGTTCTAGCCTTTCTTTCTTACGTGTTACCTACTTTAGCTGTGAGAAACCTGGCTCTTTGGAAAGTTTGTATCAGAGTAACCTGATTCAATGAGGTGACTTAACTGCTGTTACAGAAAAAAGTTATTAGGGGATTAGAAGTAAGAAGCATAGTGCAGAGGATTTCATTGAAGTTAGGAATAGGAGGAAAATTTAAGGAAGTACGAAGCTAAATGAGTTGAATTAATATATAAGGCTGAACTTTGGAGGAAGTATGGTAAAAATAGTATTAGATTGGTTCCATTGCTGAATGTGGTTGAGTTTTTTTTTTGAGGTCTAGGTCTTTTAGGAAACATCTTGGTTAGTTCTTACAACTCCCTGCTTTGTCTACATCACAAAAAACTCACAGAGCTTGAGTGAGCTAGAATCTGGTGGATACTAACTTCATAATCTAATAATAAAGTATTATTTATCAAGGGTTAGTGTATTAGGTGCTTTGTAAAGCGGCTCATTTCCAAACTAGGTGCTATGATCTTTTTTACATAAAAAAATTAAAACACACAAATTAAGTATCCTATCCAGGATAAAATACAATTTGTGAATCTTATTGTTATGTTCTCAGAGCACATCAGCATGTGGACTGCAGCTGTTTTGGTGTATCTAAATAAAATCATTTAGACTACAGAAGCAATACAAATATGTTAAGAATTGATTTAGAAATAAGCAAAAGAGTAAGCTCTCCTTTGAATAGAAAGGTGTTAAGACTTAGGGAAAATGCACTAGATTAAACTATATAGAATTGGGTTCTAGAGCATATAATCTGCTTCTTGAGTGATAGATTACAGTCGTGTGCCACCAATACCTAGCTGCACAAACTTCTTCATAGCCTGATATGCTTGGATAAATGAGAATTTTCTAGGATTTATTTTTCTTGTACATAAAGTTAAAAGGATAGTCAATTATATGAGTTGGGATCTTTTTCAGATTGGATTTTCTGTGGTACCCTTATAGCATTCTCTATCTGCCCTCATTGTTGAAGATGTTTAAAGCAGTAGAAAACTCCCACTTCCTAGTTATATGGGAAATAGGATGTGGTTGATATACAATTACTACCTGTGTTTTTAACATTAAAAAAGCATGGGGAATCTGTCCACTTTTAAGATATATTTGACTGGTGAGTCTGTTTTCTACTTCTCACAGCCTCTACAGAGAACAGGACTACCTTTATGGCAGGGATTTTGCGTTCAGTAGTCCAGACACCCCCAGGCCGACTGCAGGTAAGTGTCTATTCAAGAATTCTTTTCCTCCCTTATTCCTTAGGATTTTTGGTTGTTTTTGTTGTTGTTGTTGATGATGGTGGGAAGTTGTAATTACAAAACTTTCATACACATACACACACAGACACACACACACATATGTATAATCTTTTAAAATGTTAGTCTTTTTTAATATTGAGGGTTAATTTTGTTAGGTTTTGTTGTTTTATTGTCCTAGGGATCAAACCAAGGGTCTTGCTCATGCTAGTCAGATGCTACACTACCTAACTGTAACCCCAGTCCTTTTTGTTTGGTCTACTTTCTTCTTAAAGACTTTCCATCACAAAACATCTTTTTGTAGAGAACATGCCAAAAAAAAAAAATTTGAGTGGCTACCATGGCTTCCCTTTGGTCAGTCTTAATCTTCCCCTAAAGTTATAGGGGATACCCTTGAATTAATGAAATTTTCATAGAAAAACAGTAAAATTTAGTAAGACAGAATAGAAGCTCCCAGAGAAGAGAGACATGCTATTATTTTCATGTATTTCCTTCTTATTGACCTTTTATCAAATGTACCTGTATAGACTGATGTCCCCCTAAGGACCAGGCTGGATACAAACAGCTACATACTGGGCCTTGATGTAGACCTGTTACTGGCTATGGATTATAATAATGTCAGCTACTTCAATACATTATCTTCACTTCAGATTAATCCTATGGAAGAATCAATATTGTTTTCTCTTCAGTGCCATAGAAACTGAGCCTCTAAGAGTTATATTTCAAAGCTATAAAGCAACAGAACCAGGATAGAAACTCATGTGTCCTCTGTCTCATCCCAGTCCTGCTTCTTTTCTTTTCTTTTTTTTTTAATTGTGAAAATACCGTATAGAGGAGTTACAATTACATGGGCAAGATAATGAGTACATTTCTTTCTTTTTTGAGGGGGGGGGGTCCGGTCGTGCAGCTCTTCAGCACAAGACTAGCACTCTACCACTTGAGCCACAGCGCCACTTCCGGCTTTTTTATTTTTGGTTATGTGGTGCTGAGGAATCGAACCCAGGGCCTCAGGCATGCAAGGCAAGCACTCTACCACTGAGCCAACTTCCCAGCCCATGAGTACATTTCTTATCAAGCATTGTTGCCTCCTCCTTTGTTTCCCCTTCACATCCCTTCACATCTTCCTCCACCCCCCCCCCGCCCCCAGCCCAAAGTTGTAAAGTTCATTTTTCGACATAACAACTTGTACATCTCATTGTTGCAATGGGTCCACCTGTATCCCTATTTAAACGATTTGTTTTTCTGTTTATGCCCTCTCAGCAATGCTGGGAAGATTGGAAGGGAATGATTATTCCCCATGCACAAAGTGTCTAGCTCTATTATGAGGTTGGTAGTGAGTGAGAATAATAGGATTGTAAGAATATAGAGCAGGCATGAAATGAGGAAGAATTGCATTGTGGTGGCATTGTTAGGACTAGAAAGAAAACAATATCATTTTGTGTTTATTTTGTGTCTATTTGGGTTTATTTTGTCAAAGCTGTCAAAGCAAAAATTGGTAAATCATGATCTTCAGTACAAATACAATGCCATTTGATTTTATAAATAAGGTTTTAGTGACACATAGGCCCATTTGTTTGCAGATTGACTTTGACTGTTTTTTCTCTATGTGAGCAGAGTCAATTCTTGAGAACAGACACTGGGTAGCTCCAAACCTGAAAGTATTTACTGTCTGGCCCTTTATAATACCTCAGTGGGTTAGATGGGATATGTTCATTTACCTAATAAGCTGAGGTAAATCTATAGATTGTAGGTTAGATCAGAACAGACTTGTGTTACCTAAAGGTTGGTAAGTATAGATTACCACACAATATAGATTTCTTAAAAACACACAAACATGTTTTATATCATATTTGTGATAAAAGATGTTCTAAAAGTACAAATGTTTTATATCTTATTTTAGACTGTGACAAAAGGTGTGGAGTCCCTCATTGGTACAGATTGGATTCGTCATAAATTTACCAGATCAAGAATTCCAGATAAAGTAGGAAATGTTGTTTCTATTTCTGTTTTTCAATGATACTTTTTTTTAAATGAAATCTTAAGGGATACCTGTTTTGTATTATCGAACTCTTAATGTGAAATAGTATATGGATATAGATTGTAGGGCAGAATAAAACATACCAGATTAATGAAAATGATGACTGCAAATAAAAAGTGTGACCAGGCACCAGTTGCTCACACTTAAAATTCTAAATACTCAAGAGACTGTGATTCGAGGATCAACAACAAGCCCAACAATCCAGACAGATAAGTCCGAAAGAATCTAATCCTAGTTAACCAGTAAAAAGTGAAAGTAGAGGTGTGGCTCAACGGTAGAGTACCAGTTGTGGGAGGGAGAAACCAAGGCAGAACACAAGACCCTGAGTTCAAGCCCCAGCATGGGCAACCAATTACTCAACCAATATAAACCTTACCTGTCCTTGCTGGCCTTGAGCACAAACAGGTTTCTATTATTTCTTAGTTTATTTACTGTTCATGGCTTTTTTTTTTTGTCGTGAGGCCTGAACTCTGGGCCTGCGCAGTATCCCTCAGCTCTTCAGCTCAAGGCTAGCTCTCTACCACTTGAACCATAGCTCCACTTCCAGTTTTTTTTCTGCATATGTGGTACAGAGGAATCAAACCCAGGGCGTCATGCATGCAAGGCAAGCACTCTACCACTGAGCCACCTTCCAGCTCCAGGATTTTTTTTAATCCTTTGGATTCCATGCATTTTTTTTTCTTCTGGTCCCTGGGGTATGAACTCTGGGCCTAGGCACTGTACTTGAGCTTCTTTGGCTCAAGGCTAGTGCTGTACCACTTGCCACAGTGCTACTTCCTGCTTTTTCTGAGTATGTTTGACAATAAGAGTCTCACAGACTTTCCTGCCCAGGTTGGCTTCGAACCGCAATTCTGAGATCTAAGCCCAAGTAGCTAGTAGCTAATAGCTCCTTGCATTTTTGTCTCACCATTGTCCTGAGAAAACAATGGCCTCTCCTGCCCACTCAGTTGTTCACTTTCCCTTTCCATGTCAATATTTGCTACTTAGAATCTTTCAGCTTTTCCTTTTATCATTCTTTCAGAAAACACAGACTAAGCCCTCCATTGATTTTGGTTTTCATTTTGTCTTATTATTTTTTTTAGTTTGCATTTTAATTATAGGCCTTTTTCTTTTTTATAAAGCCATTTAAGTTTAAAGAAAAATTAACCAGAAATGATGTAGAATTCCTATGTACTTTCTTCCCCCATCCTAAACAGTTTCCTTTGGTATTTAACATCACTTGTATTGGTATGGTACTATCATTAACAACTCTGACACATTATCAGCTAAACATCATAGTTTACATGGCATGACAACCACTAGTGTTTTCACTCTGGCTATCATTTTATTTATTTTCATTTTTTTCGTGCTGGTACTAGAGAGCTTAAATTCGGATTCATGGCACTGCCCCTTGGCTTTTTAGGTTTTTTGTTTGTTTGTTTTGCTCAAAGCTGGTGCTCTAACTTGAGCCATAGCTTACTTCTGACTTTTTGGTGGTTAATTGGGGATAACACTCACATGCTTTCTTACCCAGGCTGGCTTTGAACCATCATTCTCATTTCTCAGCCTCCTGAATTGCTAGGATTACAGATGTGAGCCCCCAGTGTCCAGCTATCCTTTTGCCCTTATAGAGTATCACATCATTGAAATCACATAGTATGTCTATAAAGGATGGTTTTTCCGTGGCTTTTTATGTCTTATTTCTTATTGCAGCATAATATTCCAGTGTATTGTTCACCTAGCTTATTTATGCATTTAACTCTTAAAGGGTTTCTTAATTGCTTCTATTTTTGGTAATAATAAAGCTGTATGAATACTTGTGTGAAGGTCTTTGTGTGGACTAACTTTCCTACTCTTGGGGCAAATACCTAGAGCCCATTGATGGGTTGTATAGTAAAAAGTATGTTTAGGTTTGTGAAACCTGAGAGGGAAATCGGTTTTTAGGAAGGGAGTCTTTCAGTTTTGTGGTTTTTGTTTTTTGGTGGCTCATGCCTATAATCCTAGCTACTCAGGTGGCTGATATCTGAGGATCGCAGTTCAAAGCCAGCCATGGTAAAAAAAAGTCTGTGAGCCTCTTATCTCCAATATAACAGTAGAAAACCGGAAGTGGTGCTGTGGCTCAAGTGGTAGAGCACTGGCCTTGAGCTGAAGAACTGAGGGACAGCACCCAGGCCCAGAATCCAAGCCCCATGACAAAAACAAAAACAAAACAAAACAAAATTATAAGATTTACAGAATAAGATTCGACATTTTAACCCTTAATTCCAGATTTTGGAAGATTTGCATAGACTATATGAGTTTAGTATACTAAATTGAAAGCCTAAAATCTGCATTTCTCTGAATTTAGTGGGCTTTAGAACATTTCAAATTTCAGATTTTCAGATGTAATATTCTAAGTCTGTAGTCCTTGCATTTGAATTCTTTAGTACATGTGGTTGTTTGCTTTATGATTCAGTTTATGAAAACAAGATCCTTAACTAGGTGATATTTTCTTAGCATATGGAACTCTTAGACTCTGTCTGAGGAATCAGTCTATATTGGTTGAAGTGTTTGAGGTTGAAGATTATGTAAGGATTCTGAATGAAGAATGAAATGTAGATGTGTGTGTGTCTGTGTCTGTGTGTGTAAGGAGGTACAAAAGAAATTTTCTATTTGTAATTGTCTTTCTAGGTGTTTCAGGCTTCACCTGAAGACCATAAAAAGTATGGTGGGGATCCACAGCACCCACATAAATTACACATTGTTACCAGAATAAAAAGTACACAAAAACGTCCATATTGGGAAAAAGATATTATAAAGATGCTTGGATTACAAAAGGTACATAACTATTTTAGTCATTAGTGTTAAATTTCCTTTAAATGTTATGCTTTAATTTTATTTTTTTTAACTTTATGGTATATATTCATTGTTTCTTGAATGTAAGTGATTACTTAACATACTTATTTGTAAGTTTGGTTTAGACAAAATGAGCATTGAGTTCAATGTTTTCCTAAAACAGAACCTTGTGCTTTTTTTTTTTTTTTTGGTACGGTCATGGGGCCTGAACTCTGGGCCTGGGCACTGTCCCTCAGCTCTTCAGCTCAAGGCTAGCACTCTACCACTTGAGCCGTAGCTCCACTTCCGGCTTTTTTCTTTTTGGTTATGTGGTGCTGAGGAATCGAACCCAGGGCCTCAGGCATGCAAGGCAAGTGCCCTGCCACTGAGCCACCTTCCCAGCCTCAAACCTTGTGCTTTTTAAATTAACACATATCATTGTTCCTTCTGTTCATAGGCACATACCCCTCAAGTCCACAAGAACATTCCTTCAGTGAATGCAAAACTGAAAATTGTCAAGCACTTGATAAGGTTTGTTGTTTATCTTCTCAGCAGTTTTTAAATATGTTATTCCATGTAATTCTAAACCCATTTTTCTTACATCACAGAATCAAGCCCCTGAAGCTGCCACAAGGACTTCCAACAGAAGAGAATATGTCCAGCACGTGCCTCAAGAGCACAGGAGAGTTAGTAGTGCAGTGGCACCCAAAGCCTGTTGAGCAAGGAGCAAAATCCTGATGCCACAGCAGCTTCAGATTAAACGTGCAATTCTCTTTTGTCCAAAGTCAGTGACAAAGTATTCTCATTAAAGTGTTTTAAATCCTAGTCATTTTCACTGGCTAAAGCTGCCATGATTCTTTTTGCTATTTTATAGACTTCCAGGTTTTTTTTTTTTTTTTTTTTTTTTTCGGTCGGGGGGCCTGAACTCTGGGCCTGGGCGCTGTCCCTCAGCTCTTCAGCTCAAGGCGAGCATTCTACCACTTGAGCTACAGCGCCACTTCCGGTTTTCTGGTGGTTTATTGGAGATAGGAGTCTCATGGTCTCTCCTGCCCAGGCTGGCTTTGAACCGCGATCCTCAGATCTCAGCCTCCTGAGTAGCTAGGATTACAGGTGTGAGCCACTAGCGCCCAGCTAGACTTCCAGGTTTTAACTATTACTTAGTCTAATGGTCTCTCCCCTTTTCCCCTAACCGTTTTACTCCAAAATAGGCAAGAATCACTTTGTTTGAATATCTAAATTTAGATCCACTGACATATTAACGATTGCTAACTTTTTATATTAATTGTTTCCCCATTTAACCAAACACTGCAACTTTTTTGGCTTTATCTTAGTCCATTTCTTGTTAGAACAAAATACCTGAGACTGGCTTCTTTATAAGGAAAAGAAGTTCATTTTAGCTAACAGTTGGGTTTGCTGAAAAATCCAAGTTCAGGAAACTTCTAGTGAGGGCCTCCTGCAGTGTTATAACATGGCTGATGGCTTCTTGCATATGGAAGAGTGGTGAGGTGGTGGAATAGAGGAGGTGAGGGAGCTAGCCAAAACAAGCTAAATAATAATAATCTAATTCACTTAACAGTAACCTGCCCTCACAAAGTGGATATGAATCCTTTCTGTATATGGTGGTCCCATGATGTCATGAGCCTAGCAGAAGACCCTTAGTCACCTTCCATTAGGCCCGCCTTTTTTTTTTTTTTTATCAGTCATGGGGCTTGAACTCTGGGCCTGAGTGCTGTCCCTCAGCTCTTCAGCTCAAGGCTAGTGTGCTACCACTTGAGCTACAGCGCCACTTCTGGTTTTCTGGTGGTTTATTGGAGATAAGAGTTTCACAGACTTTTCCTGCCCGTACTGGCTTTGAACTGCTATCCTCAGATCTCAGCCCCCTGAGTAGCTAGGATTACAGGGGTGAGCCACTGGCGACCAGCTTAGGCCCACCTCTTAAAGATCCTACTACTTCTCAATATCTTTATATCAAGGACCAATCTTTCAGCACATGGACATGTGTGGACAAACTATATCTAGACCATAGCAGTCTCTATTGAATACTGCTCTGTGTTGGAGCAAATCCAAAACTGAGCAAACATGCTCCCTGCCTCCATGAGCCTAGTCTTCCAGAGAGAGCATAGAGATGCAGGAAAAGTAAAGACACATAGAATGTGATACTAGAATGGCCTAGACTGCTGCTCCATGCCTCTGGCTGTTAATATGTGGGTACATATGGATTCATATTATTCCTAAACTTGTATCAGAAATAATGTTTATTTTGTTATTTTAGATGAAATTGGGCCTGAACTTTGTTATTATACCGTGCCTGGATAAAGCATATTCAATTCTATGTAATTTATTTAATTAATTTATTTATTTTTGGTGCTGATGCTGTGGCTTAAACTTACGGCCTGGATACTGACCCTGAACTTTTTTGCTCAAGACTAGTGCTCTACCAATTGAGGCACAGCTCCATTTCTGGCCTTTTTTAGCTAATTATACAGGAAAGTCTCATGAACTGTCATACCCAGGCTGGCTTCAAACCTGCACCTTCAGATCTCAGCCTCTTGAGCAACAAAGGCATGAGCCACTAATGGCCAGCCAATTCTCTGTACATTTTTAAATCATGGATTAAGAGTATAGAAGCACTGACAGAATTATTCAATAGATTATCCCTCCTTTGAGCATTTCAAAATAACTGCTCCTTAAGTTTTAAAGCAGCCTCTGTCAGTAGTTGAGATAATATTTAAAAGAAGAAAAACACAGACGCTAGTAGCTCATGCTAATAATCATAGCTATCAAAAGGCTGAGATCTGAGGATCATGGTTCAAAGCAAATATAGGCAGGAAAGTTGGTGAGACACTTAACTTCCAATTAACCAGCAAAAAGCTGGAAGTGGTACAGTACTAACCTTGAGCAAAAAAGCTAAGGAACAGTGCCCAAGCCCTGAGTACATGCCCCAGTACTGGCATGCATAAATAAATAAACAAACAAATAATTTGTCTTTAAGGGAGAACTTCTGTTTTCTTGTATTTCTGATATCTGGGGATGGGGGAGTAGGAATGTGAGAAGAATTTAAACCCTGGGAAAGCCTATGGCAGCTCACTGAAGATGCAATATCCCTGGATGGTTGGGGCCCTTTCTTTCCCCTTATCTTTTCTGCAGTTCAGCACTGAAAGCACCAGCACTGACCAACCGGCCCAAATGGCTTTACCTAGGTGTTGATTTTGTGTGAGTGTGTGTGTGCTGGTCATGAGTCTTGAACTCAGGGTCTGGGCTATGTCCCATAGAGCCACAGCTCTACTTCTGGTTTTTGTTTTTGTGTGTTGGTATTTTATTGGAGATAAGAATCTCATGGACTTTCCTGCCTGGGCTGTTTCAAATTACAGTCTTGGATCTGTCTCCTAAGTAGTTATGATTGCAGGTGGTAGTCACCAGTGTCCAGAAATGAGCACTGCATAGCAGAAGTGTCAGGTGAAATGTGGGTGTGGAATGAAGCATAGTCTCATGCATTAATAATCCTAAATGCAGTTCACTTTGGTTGGTTGGTTTTTTTGGCAATTACCATTTTAATTAAACAATTACTGTATACCCAGTATGTATAAGGCCTGGAGGATATAGAAACTCAGAGGACTTTTTTTTTTATTTGACATTGCCAGGGTTTGAAATTAGGGCTTACATTTGCTAGGCAGATGCTCTACTATTTGAGCTATGGCTCCAGCCCCTCTAACTCCTTTTACCATGCTGGTCGTAGGGCTTGAACCTAGCACCTAGCACCCAGAACCTGGGTGCTGTCCCTGAGTTTTTGTGCTCAAGGCTAGTGCTTATACCACTTGAGCCACAGTTCTACTTCTGGCTTTCGGTGGTTAATTGGAGATAAGAGTCTCATAGACTTTCTTGCCTGGGCTGGCTTTGAACTGAAGTCCTGAGATCTCAGTCTCTGAGTAGCTAGGATTACAGGTGTGACCCAACAGCACCAGGCTATGTAATGACCTGGGAGTGAGAAAATCCACAGAGGCACAATTAAGGGTGACAAGGAAGTTTTATTAGTTGGTCTGCAACTGCCCTATCCTAGGCTACCTCAGAACCAGGAGCAGCTGCAGCCTCCAAAGGGGTGAGTTTGTATTTTTTTCCTTTCCCTCCTTCCTCCTTCCCACTGGTCTCACCTCTCCACTCTGCAGGCCTCTCCGCCTCTCCTAGACCTTCCATGGGCCTCTTCACTCTGCTCTGGGAAATGCCTCTTGCTGCTTCCCTACCTGCATTTGTGTTTCTCTCTCCCCCTCTCCCCTCCAAACGCCCTGCCTGTCTATATCTGGTGGCCTGCTCCACAAGCCACCCACAGCCTATCCCCCTTTGACACCCTCCCCTGCAGTGGTAGGCTGGAAGGATGTGACATCAGCGCACGGCAGTGACATTAGCATGGGACAGGTCTTCCTGCCCCACTTGTCCTTACAGCTACATTCTAGTTATTTTTTAAATAGGGCCTCACATTTATACCTGGACCAGCCTGCACCCGTGAAATTCTTATTTATTCCTCCCAAATAGCTAAGAGAACAGGTGTTTACCACCACGCCAAGCTTTTTCTGTTGAATGGGGTCTTGTGAAGTTATTCTTTCTTTGTTTCTTTTCATCTCAGCAAGTGCTCAGTCTAGCTGAAGTCTGTGCTTCCACGTGTCCTTGCCTGTAGTTCGGTTGAAGAAACACGTCTGTGAGAATAAAAATAACCCCGTCTAGTTTAGTGCCTTCTCTTTTTGTACTAATGTGAATGTTCTATAGACACTGGTTAATTTTCACCCAAAGATAAAGGTTTGATTAAATAACTAATCTCAGCAGCTCATAGCTGGAGGAACATATCTAAATGTTAAGTTGCATTTTCAGAGTAGTCTAGAAAGGAAAGGCTTCAGAGATACATCTTTGTTTCATATTGCTGTAAAGCCAGTAACAACAAACATAAAACTGTCTTATTTAAACACACAATTACTTCAGTTTCTGTGGGTCATAAGTGTGGATACACATTAGCGGGGTGTTCTTAGGGTCTCCAATGCTGCAAATTAAAAGTTTCCTCCTGGTACCTATTAGGGCCTCAACTAAATAGTTTGCCCTCACACTCTGAGGTTAACAGAATCCATTTCCTTCTGGCTGTAAGATCGATAGAATATTGCATCCTCAAAACCAGCTTTGGAGAGGGACAAACAAGATGTATACTGAGGCATCTACAAACATGTAGATGCCACCATCTTTGTGTTCTTTTGGCTGGAGGCCCTCTCTTGAAGAAGGGCAATTACACAGTGACTGCCAGGAGGCAGGGATCATGAGGGACTTCTAGTCTACTAGGCTAGACTGGGAGGTCCCTTCTGGAACTTACCCTAGAAACTGTGGATGAGTGGGATTCTTCTACTGTTGTTCCTTTGCCTCTCATAATCTTTTCAGAACACTAAGGATTTCTCAGAAGAATGGCCAGAAAACATATAAGGAAATGCTCAACATCCCTGCCCATAAAGGAAATGCAAATCAAAACAACATTGAGATTCTATCTCACATCAATATCATTGACCAACATTGATAAATGCTAGCAGGGATGGTGGGGGAGGGGCTGATACACTGTTGGGATTGTAAACTAGTGCAGCAACTCTGGAAGGCAGTTTGGAGGTTCCTCAAAAAAACTAAATATAAGATGGGTGCTGGCGGCTCATGCCTATTATCCTAGCTACTCAGGAGACTGAGATCTGAGGATCATAGTTCAAAGCCATACTGGGCAGGAAAGTCCATGAGACTTTTACCTCCAATTAACCACCAGAAAACTGGAAGTGGTGCTATGGTTCAAGTAGAGCACTCACCTTGAGCTGAAGAGTTCAGGGACAGCAAATGCCCAAGCCCAGAGTTCAAGCCTCACGACTGACCAAAAAAAAGACAACTAAACTATTAAACATTAACTACATTAAAAATAAACATAAACTACCTTATTATCCAACAATACCACTCTTGGGCATCTATCCAGATAAGTCGAGATAAAGTAGACACTTGCACATTTATGTTCATTGCTGTACTACCACGGTAGCCAAGTTATAGAAATGGCCATTGCCCTACAAATGAGCAGATCAAGAAAATGTGGCATATACATACAATGAAATTTTATTCATATATTAGGATAATGTGTCATTTGTAGGGAAATGGGTAAACCTAGAGTAAGTTAAGTCAGACTGAGAGAGATAAAACGGTACATTTTTTTCCTCACGTGGAAGCTAGATCTAAAATACAGATATTCATGATAACATATTCAAGGCTCTATGTATTTACACACAAAGTGACTAAAAGTACGGTGCACTTGGGGAAAGAGTCCAGTGGTGTAACTGAACTAATGAATGGTTTAACAGAATGAATACTAGGAAGCAGAAATGTGTTTGTGGGGGCAACAAGGTGGAGCACAGGAAGGCTAAGCAAATGTCATATTTATTGTACATTAGGGAAAGTTGAACTATAATAAGTATAGGGATGAGAGGAGAATAATGGGGAGAACCATGGAAGGACTAGCATTAAGATGCAGTGTACTGATTATGTAAATATGACCTCTTATACAACAACTTAATACTAAAATAAATAAAAATAAAAGCCAGACATGAGGGCTTACCATGTAATCATAGCTAACTGGGAGATAGAAGTAGGAGAATGATGGTTTGGGGTCGGCTCTGGCAAAAACTTTAAATATTTTTTTTAAGCTAAAAGAACAAAAGGACTAGAAGTCATACATGGCTCCAGTGGTATAGTGCTTATCTAGCAAGAGTGAGGCCCTGAGCTCAAACCCCAGTACTGCAATCAATCCATCAGTCAACAGATTTCTTTTTAAGTAGTTTTACTTACATGGAGATGCCATATGAAAAAGCAGTTTATGAATACAATTTATCTTGCTCAGTGGGGCCCTTTGAACATTCTCATCCTTCTTTGACCCACCCCTTCCCTTTTCTTAATTTTGTGCTATTTATAGTAAATTCTTGACTGCATTCTCCCCTGCTTTCCCCTTTCATCTATCCCTTGCCCCTTGGTGCCACCCCCCCTTGGATGTACCCATTTTCTGGTGTTGATTTTGTTGGGTTTTATCCTTGTCTTTCTAAAAGATTATAGTATTTGAGCTCTCCATAGAGTCTTCTATACTTAAGTCAATTCATTTGTAAACACATCTCACCCAGTGTGTTTACTTGTAGCTTTATAAGTGTATTCTGTCTACCAGAAATAAAGGAAGCCATGTAACCTTTGTTTCTCTGGGTCTGCCTTACTTCACTTAATATAATTTTTTTCCAAGTTTTTTCCTTTCTAATAGTACAGTATCATTCTAAGACATTGCTTACATATGCCACATTTTCTTTCCTTTCTTCTCACATTTTCCTTCCTTCCTTTCTTCCTTCCTTCCTTTCTTTTTCTTTCTTCCTTCCTTCCTTCCTTCCTTCCTTCCTTCCTTCCTTCCTTCCTTTCTTTCTTTTTCTTTCTTTCTTTCTTTCTTTCTTTCTTTCTTTCTTTCTTTCTTTCTTTCTTCCTTCCTTCCTTCCTTCCTTCCTTCCTTCCTTCCTTCCTTCCTTCCTTCCTTTCTTTCCTTCTTTCTTCCTTTTCTTTTTTTTGCCAGTCAGAGGGCTTGAACTCAGGGCCTTGGAGCCCTAAGTACTCAAGGCTAGCACTTTACCATTTAAGCTACAGCAACATATTAGCCTTTTTGAGTCATTATTGGGGATAAGTCTCACAGGGACTTTTCTGCCCAGACTGGCTTCAGATTGTGGTCCTCATATCTCAGCCTCCTTTTCAGCCACATTTTCTTGATCTATTTGTCTGCTGATGTTTTAGAAGTATATTTTGACTCATTCTTGGGGATTTTAGTCCTTGATTGGCTGGCCATTGTTTCGTGGCCTGTGACCAAGGCAGTACGTCATGACGGAATATGTGTAGAACAAAACCATTCACCTCACATAACAAGGAGAAGAGAAAGGGGCTGGGAACCTACCCCTTTCAAGTGCACACTGCACACCTCTCATAAGACTTCCTTTTAGGTACTCTCTCTTGAATAGTCTATCACTTCCCAATAGCACCAGGTGGGGAACATAGGCCTTTGGGAGCATTCCAAACCCAGATTATATTGGCTCTATTTGCCCTAGGAGCAATTTTAAAATGTGGAAGGCAAAGTTTACAATGAAAAATCTATTTTATAATGAAAATCTACCCTAGCAATCACTAGGGTTGTAGTAAGACAGATTACTTAAGATAGAGATGGACAAAAAGACAAGAGTCCTTTAGATGGTATTTTCCCTGGGAATCCAAAGCTGAATGTGCATAAGGGGGTAAAAGGTCTGTGAGGTGAGGTTCCCAGGACTAAGTGATTTTGGAGACCCATGGTATCGAAACTCATTGATTAAGCCCTTGCATGGGCTACAGTCAAATTGAGAGAACATAGAGATGTAAAGGTCAATAAAATTATGAAAGCCTTTGAGTAAGGAAATTGTGTCTCCTTTACTTGAATGTTTTATGAGGATAGTTTTATCTGACTGGGTAGCACTTCTGTTATTGCAAATCAAAATTTAGAGACTGGAGGAAGATGGCAAAGGAGAAGCTGGAGGCTAAACAAGCTCTCGCAAAGAAAGCAGTTTAGTGTTCCAGTGAACAGTCCTAAGCTAGAGAATCACACCAAGTGTGCCATCATGGTACAGAGAGTTTGGCCAGAGAGGGAAAATCCAGGCAGCTTGGTCAAGGAGACAGATCTGAGCACTTGCCAGTAGTCTCGGCTGCAACGGCTGTGGGGCTGTGGTGGCCGCCATACCAACAGAGAAAGTCTGGGACAAAGACGTCAGATGTGGCATGTGAGCAGATTTACTACCAGCAAGAATTGATAAGGAGCAGAACTCTTCATCCTGCTGATTGCAGACAAGGGATGGCCCAGGAACCAAGAGTCTGGTGTGAGTAGAACCCTGATATCCTCACTCCTTCTCACAGAGCCACAGTGGGAAGGCAACTCCTCCCCCAGCACTGGAGAAGATCCCCATCTTTGTACTAACAAAGACCAGACTGAGCAGCTGGCTCCAACTCAGGCCTTGGAAGGAAACAATTGGAGCCATTAACCAAGCAATTAGAAGGAAAGGAAATAAAAATCAAAATAGAAAGTCTTGACAGTAGGTTAGATCATGCAGAAGATGGAATCTCAGGGATTGAAGACAGCCTAGATATTATAGAGAAAGAACATACAACTATCCAAAACAAATCCAAGAAATATGTTAGATCTATTCAACATTTGGAAGATACCATCAGAAAGCCTAATCGGAGGATGATGGCTGTAGAGGAGCACCTAGAGACAGAAGTTAATGGTCTAGGAAATTTATTTAACAGGATCCTAGCAGAGAACTTCCCAAACATGCAAAAAGATAGGCTTATTCAGATACAAGAAGCTTTTAGAACCCCAAATAGACCAGACCGGAACAGGATATCTCACAGTCACATTTTAATCCACACAGGATCAATTCAGACCAAGGAAAGGATCCTTAAATCTATCAAGGAGCAAAGATCAATCACCTATAAATGGAAACCAATTAGAATAACCTGAGATTTCTCAACATAGACAAAGCAAGAAGAGCCTGGAATGATGTATGCCACTCCCTAAAGACAAACAACTATCAACCAAGAATACTGTACCCAGCTAAACTCTCCTTCATAAGAGAAGGTCAAATAAAAACCTTCCATAGCAAAGAAAAACAATTTATCTCCACCAAATCAGCCCTACAAAAATACTTAAAGATGTTCTACACATAGTAAACCAGCAAGACCACAATGAAGGCCAAGAAAACGCATCCAAACTGAGAATCCAAGAACCATAGGAAGAACCCAGTCATCACAGCCCCAAAGAAGATGGATAACATGGCAGGAACTACCAAATACCTCTCAGTCCTAACACAACATTAACGGACTTAACTCTCCAATTAGGCAACATAGACTGTCTAGTTGGATTAAAAAGCAAGATCCTGGCTGGGAAGGTGAGTCAGTGGTAGAGTGCTTGCCTTGTATGCTCGAGGCCCTGGGTTCGATTCCTCAGCACCACATAAGCAAAAAGAAAAAAGCCAGAATTGGCACTGTGGCTCAAGTGGTAGAGCACTAGCCTTGAGCTGAAGAGCTGAGGGACAGTGCCCAGGCCCAGAGTTCAGGCCTCATGACCGGACCCAAAAAATTAAAAAAATAAAAAATAAAAAGCAAGATCCTTCTATCTGCTGCCTTCAAGAGTCACACCTTGCCCATAAAAACAAACATATTAGGGGAGCTCCATCTTGCCAAAGCCACTTGGCCCCATGGCAGGAACCCTAGAAATACACAGGTCGCCCACAGAAAGCCGGGGCAGAAGAACTGCAAGGTACTGGTGCTGATCTGGAGAGCACAAACAGAGACAAACCCCAGCGCTCAGAACCTGCACAGAGACCCCTACCACACCCCTTGGACACAGGCCAGATGCCCATCCCACAGTACCAATCTGAACAGCATCAACAGAGGCAGAGACAGAGGAGAAACACAGAGCCACCACTGCCCGGCCCAGCCCACAAGCATGTCAACGGAACTCTGATTGCAGCGGCAACCAGCTACCTACATCACATAGAAATAACAACTAGCTCCTGGGTGAATACCCCACAGGGGACAGTGTACCCATCAAGGGAGACCAGACGGTGGGAACCACAGTCCTTGACCAAGACCCTACCCCAACACCTGGACTACAGGACCCACTAAAACTGGGAACTGTTTGTGAGCTCCACCAGCCTGTGGAGCACATCTAGCCAGCCAGGCTACATCAAGAATGCCCCTGGAAGGGAGCTTAAACACCCAAGCCAGGAACAGCACCCTGGGTCACAACAGCAAACAGTGGAAGAAACTTGAACTGTGTACTCCAGGCTGTGTAACCCAGGCAGGATACACAACAGCACAGGTCCAACTGGCGTGCCCCAGGACGGGGACTGGGAGCCAGGACCAGGCTTGGGGATCCGGTGCCTGAGCAACACAACCAACTCCTCCCAATTGAAGTCAGAAGCTGAGCATACACCTCAGCAGAGGGGGGAAAACAGGGAACTGCACCCCCTGGGAATCACGCCCATGACAGCAAAAGATCTGGTGTCCAGGGCAAGAAAACCAGAAGCCCAAACCCCACCAGAACCTGACCCATATATCCCAGTCTGGGAATTGGACAACTCAGGCTGCCAGCACCTGATAATAGGAGCTCAGTTTGGTAAGGTAGCTCAGCAGTACAGTGCTTGCCTTGTGTGCATGAGGCCCTGGATCTGATTCTTCAGCGCCACATAAGCAGAAAGGGCCAGAAGTGGCGTTGTGGCTCAAATAGTGGGAAACCAGCCTTGAGCTGAAGAACTGAGGGACAGCGGCCAGGCCCAGAGTTCAGGCCCACAACTGGCAAAAAAATAAATAAATAAAATAAAATCAGGAGCCCATAGCAGACTTCAGCAACTGGGAGACTACATCTAGCACATTCAATCTCTCCAAGAGTACCTGTAGGAGTAAACAGAAGTGGTCTAGGCTACTCAGTCCTTCTAAAGGCAGGAACCCTCAGTGATCTACAACAGACAGCCAAGAGCCCTTCATGGGCCAGACCAGCAGCTGGAGGTCGGCCTCTCCCCCTACAGAACCGGGACCAGGTACAGACTCTCTCCACCAGCCCAGAAACAGAAACCAAGCAAAGACAGACACCTATTGACCAAAACAAAACTTCAGATTAGCCTCCAATAATCTCTGAATCCCCATGTGAAAATCACAGAGAAAAATTAAAGGTTTATCAACACCCAGGATAGCAAGCTACCCCCAAAATCCAGCAGCCACCTAGGGGAGAGCCCTAGTGGGAGCAAAGCAGGAATGGAAGACAAAAGCTACATCCAAGAGATGCTGGAGGCAAGGACTCAATAATTAAAGTGAGAAATAGACCAGAAATTTAAAGAACACAGGGACGAACTATCGAAAGAGATGCAGGGTCTCAAACAGGAGGTGCATGCAAAAATAGAGGCAGTACACAACTTACTAAGAGGTGATATTAGTACAAAAATAGAGGCAGCACACACCTCACTAAGAGTTGAGATTAGTACTTTGAGTACCAACATCGAATCCATAAATGAGTCCATTTCCTCCATGCAAACCACAATGGAAGCCATAGTTAACAGAGTGAACAAAATGGAATTTAGAGTGTCAGCTACAGAAGACAGAATACACCAACTGGACCAAAACATCACAGATATGGAAAAATCACTTAAATTATGCCAAGGGGAAATCCAGAGCAAGCAGATAGTGCCAAGAAATTTCACCTTCGTATAATTGGAGTGGACCAAGGTGAGGAATAACAAAACTAGAAAGTGCAATACCTATTCAACAAAATTATCAATGAAAATTTCCCCCATCTTAAAAAACATCTTACCTATGAAACAGAAGCATATAGAACACCTAACAAGCAGGGTTCCAGGAGAAACACTTCTAGACACATTATAGTAAAAACGATAGATCTGAATAATAAGGAAACAATCCTGCATGCAGCAAAAACGAAGAAGGAGCTATACTACAATGGGAAAAAAATTAGAATCACTGCAGATCTCTCCACACAGACACTGAATGCAAGAAAGGCTGGGGAAAGTACCATCCGAGCCCTGAGAACCAATAACTGCCAGCCCAGACTGATATACCTGGCAAAGCTAGCATTCACACTCGATGGAAAAATGCAAATTTTTAATAGTAAAAAAAAACCTAAATGAATTCATAAACAATAAGCCAGCATTACAAAGAATACTATGAGGGGGAACACAACCTGAAGAAAGCAACCAGGAATGGGGACACGCACCAGGCAGGTATTAATAGAAGTGTACCTTAGTAAGCACAGGAGGAAAGGAAAGAAGGAAAACAGGGAATGACAGGGACCACAATGCATCTCTCTATAATAACCTTAAGTATTAACGGACTTAATTCACCAATCAAAAGAAAAATAACTGCAGATTGGATCAGAAAACATGACCCATCCATCTGTTGCCTTCAGGAGACCCACTTCTCAGCCAAACATACAAAAAATACTCAGAGTGAAGGGTTTGAAAAGGATCTACCAATCAAATGCCCCCAGTAAGGAAGCAGTAGTAGCTATCCTGATATCTGACAAAACAAACTTTTCATTAAAATCAATACAAAAAGACAAGGAAGGACCCTACATATTAATACAAGGAACAATCAAAGAGGATGATATTACTATTATCAACTTATACTCCTGAAACATTGGAGCACCCAAATATGTTAAGCAAATACTCTCAAACTTACAGAATAAAATAGATCCAAATGCGATAATACTAGGAGACTTTAACACCCCACTCTCACCAAAGGACAGGTCTACCAACCAAAGGATTGGCAAAGACGCTACCAAATTAAGTGAGGCAATACTTCAAGTGGAACTAACTGACATCTACCGACTATTTCACCCTAAAACAACACAGTATGCGTACTTCTCAGTAGCCCATGGAACTTTCTCCAAAATAGACCATATCACAGTTCATGCAAGGAACTAAGCAAATACAAGGAGATTGACATAATCCCAACCACAGTGGAATCAAGCTAGTTCTCAAAAACAAAGCATACCGCAGAAATTATTCAAATACATGGAAATTGAACAGCACACTTCTAAGCAACACCTGAGTAACAGAAGAAATTAGAGAAGAAATTAAAAAGTTCCTACAATTCAATGAAAATGAAGACATCACAAAGAAACTTGTGGGACACAGCAAAACCATTCATGAGGAGCAAATTTATCACTTTCAGTGCCCACATCAAGAAAATAGAGTTCTTGATTATAGCCATTCTAACTGGGGTGAGGTGGTATCTCAATGTTGTTTTGATTTGCATTTCTTTCTTTCTTTTTTTTTTTTTTTTGGTCAGTCGTGGGGATTGAACTCTGGGCTTCGGTGCTGTCCCTGCACTCTTCAGTTCAAGGCACTCTACCTATGGAGCCACAGCACCACTTCAGGTTTTCTAGTGATTTACTGGAGATAAGAGTCTCACGGACTTTCCTGCCCAGGCTGGCTTGATTTGCATTTCTTTTATGGCTAGGGAGGTTGAACATTTCTTCACGTGTTATTGGCCATCCTTCTTTCCTCTTCAGAGAAGTTTCTCTTTAAGACTTTAGCCCATTTATTTATTGGGCAGTTGTTTCTTTGAGATTTTGTTGTTGGGGATTTAATTTTTTGAGTTCCAGGAATATTTTAGATATGAGACCTGTCCATTGTATGGCTAGTGAAGATCTCCCAATCTGTGGGCTTTCTATTGATCTTGTTACCTATTACCTTTGCCATGCAGAAGCTCTGCAATTTCATGCAATCCTATTTGTCCAACCTTTTTTTGATTTCTTGTGTTTCTGGGTCTCTATTAAGAAATTTGGGCCTGTGCCAAGGAGACCTAGGGTTTCTCCTATTCCATCCTGTAATGTTTTCAGAGTGTCTGCTTTGACATTGAGGTCTTTGATCCATTTGGAGTTGATTCTGGTACAAGGTGATATATAAGGATCTAGCTTTAGTTTTCTACAAGTGATTATCAATTTTCCAGCACCAATTACTGAAGAGGCTATCTTTCTTCCATTCTATTTTTTCAGCTCCCTTATCAAAGATTAGATGGCTATAGGTCTGTGGGTTCATTTCTGGGTTTTCAATTCTATTCCATTGGTCCTGAGGTCTGTTCTTCTGCCAGTAATAAGCTTTTTTGATTACTATGGCTTTATAGTAGAGTTTGAAATTTAGTATTGATATTCCTTCAGCACTGTTGTTTCTGTTAAGAATTGTTTTTGCTATTCGGGGTTTTTATTGTTCATATGATGTGGAGCACATGGGCAGCAAAGATGGCGCTGAGAGGGGGTTGAGTGGGCAGAGCCTAATTTACTGTAGAGCACATGGGCAGCCAAGATGGCACTGGGAGAGAGTTGAGTGGGCAGAGCCCAATTGATCTGCCGATCAGTGCCTAACCAGCCCGTGAAGGCTCAGGTGAATGATAGGGTGTGACCTTGACAGTGATTGGTTCCTCTTCCTCCCTTACCATGCCACCCACCCTTTTTGTCTTTAAAAGGGGCTGCTCTCTGTTAATAAACGAATTTTCTACGGCTGAGGGAGGCTGGGGAACGGACAAGCGCCGCACTTACCTCTCCTCGGACCCGGTCCGTCTTTTGTGGGACGGACGAAGACCCAACAATATGAATTTTTGGATTGTCTCTTCTATTTCCTTGAAGAATGAAGTTGGAATATTGATAGGTACCACATTGAATTTGTAGATAGCCTTGGGAAGTATTGCCATTTTCACGATGTTGACTCTTCCAATCCAGGAGCATGGAAGGTTTTTCCACTGTCCAAGTTCTGTTTTGATTGCCTTTTTGAGGTTTTTAAACTTTTCATCATAGAGGTCCTTCACTTCTTTGGTTAAGCTAATTCCTCTTTGGTTAAGCTAATTCCTAGGTATTTGATTTTTTCTGGGGCTATTACAAATGGAGTTGCTTTTGTGATTTCAGTCATGCTTTTCATATTGTTGGCATACAGAAAAGCCATTGATTTTGAGGGTTAATTTTATACCCTGCTACTTTGCCAAAGTTTTAAATCAGCTTGAGTAATTTGGGAGTATGGACAGAAGGGAACCTTACTGCATTGTTGGTGGGAGTGTAAACTTGTTCAACCACTTTGGAAAGTAGTATTTTCACAATAAAAAACTTAATTTAAAAAAATCAAAATTTATTATTTAAGCCCAAATTGAAGGAAAACTAGGAACATAAGGGTTAATAAAAGTATAGTAAAATTTTGTAGGAAAATTAGTATATTTGAACTTGCTTTATGTAAAACTTTACCTGACTGTATTATAGACATTGTATCTGACGATGTTTCCCCCACTGGTATTGTAAAACAGAGGCAAAACAAGAGTCTTGTAAGACAAGACTTTAAACATCAGTGCTGCGAGCATTATTATAACTCAAAGTATGGAAGCTGGAACTTCTTCCCTTTCTTTCCTATTGTACAATCCTGCAGAGACCAAATAGGTCTTTCTTATTATGTTACAATCTCTTGACATATGAGGCATTGATGGCCAAGACAAAGAAATACAAATATAAACACAATTTTCATTATCCATTATGAGTCTAGTGTTTGGATATCTAAAAGAAGTGGTATTTGGCAGAGTAGGATGTACACATGAAAAAATTTATTATTCTTCAATGGGACACAGGAAAAAACTACACAAAGAAAGTTGAGGATGGCCAATGATATAATGTTTAATGGTGCCACCACTGAGTCTTAACATCTTTGACAATGTTCTCAGTGAGTTTCTGGGAATTAGTTGTTGAGCTGGAGATGAAGAAGAGATAAGACTGAGACCATTCTATTACTTTGAATTCTAATAGATTTGCAGAAGTTTGGCATGGAAATCATAGATACATGAGGCTCATGTGTTACTCGTATTATGATTATTTGGATCATGTTCTTTTTTTTTTTTTTGTCAGTCGTAGGGCTTGTCCCTCAGCTCTTCAGCTCAAGGCAAGCACTCTACCACTTCAGCCACAGTGCTACTTCTGGTCTTTTCTGTTTATATGGTGTTGAGGAATCAAACCCAGGGCCTCATGCATGTGAAGCCAGCACTCTACCACTGAGCCACCTTCCCAGCCCTGGATCATGTTCTTTTCTTTCTTTCTTTTTCTTTTTTTTGGTCAGTTGTGGGACTAGAACTCTAGGCCTGGGCACTGTCCCTCAGCTCTTCAGCTCAAGGCAAGCACTCTACCACTTGAGCCACAGTGCTACTTCTGGCCTTTTCTGTTTATGTGATGCTGAGGAATTGAACCCAGGGCTTCATGCATGGGAGGCAAGCACTCTACCACTGAGCCCCTTTCCAGCCCTGGATCATGCTCTTAAATCATAAATGAAAACAAGGCTGGGATGTTGCCAGCCTCTAGGTATAGCTCTATGAAGCAGATGCTGTCAATATTCTACCATGTCTCTGGACCTCTCAGAATTCTCACTTGATTTGCATGTGTGCCAACAGGCTCTTGTTCTTGGAAATACAGAAAAGTGTTCTGTATACTTGCTTGGCAGATCAGAGTAACAAGGAATCATGTAACCCTAACCCACATATATCACCACACACATATCTACAAGCTGATCCCTCTACCAGTGATTCCCAGGAGTTGATTATAAATAAAATACTTCTGTTCTTGTTCCCTAAATAGGATAATATAAAATAATAGGTGTGTGTATGTATGTGTGAGACAGAGACAGAGAGAGAAAGCTTGTACCGTTCCTTATAGTTCCCTTGCAAGGTTGAGATCCAGTGTTCATTGTGATGGTTGGGTTTATGATGAATTTTGCTTGGTGTCAACCCGTTCCTGAATCCACTGATTCATTTTCATACTGGTGTCATCAGTACTCACATTTTTTTTTTTAGTGTCTACATTGCCCAAATGACATCTTGAGTATGGGGTCTTTGGTAGAAAATCTGTTTCCCCATCATAAAACACTAGGGGAATAGGTTCAGGAAATATGTTGGTCTGCTATTTCTTATTTTTCAAAATATAGGCCAGATGCTGGTGGCTCATGCCTGTAATCCTAGCTACTCAGGAGGCTGAGATTTGAAGATATTATTTTGAAGCCAGTCTGGGCAAGAATGTCTGTGAGACTCTTATCTCTAATTAACCACTAAAAAGGCAGAAGTGGAGCTGTGGCTCAAGTGGTAGAGCACTAGCCTTGAGAAAAATAAGCCCTTAGGCACAATGCTTAGTCTGAGTTCAAGCCCCAGAGCTGGCAAAAAAAAAAGAAAAAGAAAAAGAAAATTGTCTTGTCTGGATGTACTTTATCCTTATAGTGATTATTTGAAACATATGTTTTGGCAGGAAAGTCCCAACTAAATCATCTATAAGCAAAACAGGCTTCTGAAGAAAATCCTGGATTGACTCCATTCAGGGACAAGAGTCAAAGTATTTAATGAAGTGGTACAGCCTGGGATTTAACCAATCACAAAAGATTGTGCTGCACACTGACACACTAGCTGACTATGGGTTTTTCCCAGTGAAAGAGATTTCTAGTTCTGCCTGCGAGGTCATTTAGCAGAAAAAAGTTTACTTGGCTTTCTCCAAGGTGTCTCACTAGTTGAGGGAGGAGGATTCCATTCCTTGTTAGAAGGAAAAGTGATTGGCACAGACATCTACCAAATATCTCCAAAGGGACTGAAATGCTCAGCAGGAGCCACATGGCAAGAACTTTACATTCCAACATGGTGTAGTATCCTCTTCTGACTCTGCAAGTAAAAGCTACAATCAGCATCTAGTTTCCTTGTCAAAAATTGCCCCCATCTATTGGAGGTAGTACCTTGCAACACCAAAGAGCAAAATAGCCAAGAAGTAGGTGTATATTTGACCCAAGTTAAGCTAACCGAAGTCTTTCCCCAAGGACTATGAAAGCGAAGCACATTGATGAAGGGATGGGGTAAAGCCTTTAGAATTCACCTATTAGGAGGTTGCTAATCTATTCACAAACCATTAAGTATGGTCAAGTATTACTACTCCCCATATCATAGAGATGCCTGGCTTCTCATGTCTATTCAGTGAGCCTTCAAGTGATTTTCTAGTAATTTCCTCATTGCTTATAATGTCCAGAAATAAGTTTTTTTGCTTATAATAAAAATCTAATTCAGGTGACACATACTTATTTTTAAAGATTTTATTAGTAGCTAGGAGAAATAGGAGAAAAGAAAATGGTTGATGGACCTTCAGCAAGAGGAGATGCAAAAGATTGGTGTGGTTCTTAAGAGATGTAGTGTGTATCTCTTTAAGGTCATTCTCAGTTCCTTAAGAAGCTGGAATTCCACCATTAGCTTCTCCATTGAGCCATAGGTTCATTGGCTTATGAGCCAGGAACTACTCATGAGCCAAATTTTGGTGATTTTGGCAGATACTGGGAAAAGGACAAAGGCTCAGGTGATTCTCACTTAACATTTCTGTAAGAATTCAGGTAGATGGTTTAGGTGAGCACAGACATTGTAGGCTAAAGTAAGGCCTTACTGGAAGAGGTAGAATTGTGGCCATGGCATTTATATTGACTACAAAACAATTATATGTATGTCTCTGTACATTCTATGAATGCCATATTGTGAAATAGGATGATTCTCTCTCCTCTCTTTCTCTCCTTTCTCCTTCCTTCCCTCCTTTCTTTCTTTTTCCTTGTGGGATTTGGGATGGGACCTTGCACTTTGGAGGCAAGTGTTCTGTCATTAGGCTACATTTCCAGCAGCCTCTCTCTCTCTCTCTCTCTCTCTCTCTCTGTGTGTGTGTGTGTGTGTGATTTCATTAAGATGATTAAGAAACAACATTCGTTTCATGATTTAAGTCACTTCTTGGCAATATTGGGCACAATATGTTGATATCAAACTTTTAAAGAAGGGCTGAGTACCCTATTCATGTGGCTCACCTACAGTGCTTCTTTGCCTAGAAACCATGCTTTTTGAAGAATTTAGCTCTGGCTATAATGTCACTAACTAAGTCAGCATCTATGTCCATGGGTGTATCAATGGTGTCAATTCCAGACTTGAAGGCAGAGAGACCACCTGAAATGAAATATAGAGGTTTACACTCCAATATTAGCTAACAGTAGAAATAAGATATAAACATTTCCACGATATTCACACCCCACCCCCAGAAAAATTTCCCAAAGTTAACAGTCTCAAATTTTTTTTCCCTTTTTCCTTTCCTAAAAAGATGTTTTAAGAAGCACTAGAAAGGTGCTGGGAAGGTGGCTCAGTGGTAGAGTGCTTGCCTTGCATGCATGAGGCCCTGGGTTTGATTCTTCAGCACATAAGCAGAAAAAAAGCCAGACGTGGTGCTGTGGCTCAAGTGGTAGTGCGCTAGCCTTGAGCTGAAGAGCTGAGGGACAGCGCCCAGGCCCAGAGTTCAGGCCAATGACAAAAAAAATCACTAGAAAGGTTCTAATTTGTTTGTTCTCCCTTCCCCCTCCCCTGCTTTCTCTCTCTCATTTCTTCTGTCCCTTTCTCCCTCCCCTTTCTTTTTCTCTCTACAATGGCCAGTTTTGGTTTGTGTGTAGTGTAGACCTGGAAGAACTAGATATCCAGTAACTCTTTAGTATGAAATTGTGATAGTCTCTCCTTTATTCAATAATTCACTCAGACAGATACATACATACATACATGCATTCACACACACACACACACACACACACACACACACACACACACACACAGCCACAGAAACTATAGAAGAAAGAGCAAATTTGTAAAAATTTGTAGGGGGAGAAATCCTATGTTCAGCCAAACAGAAATTTCCACTGGGCTTCTCAGGGTACTCGAAGACTGGAGACTGCTCACAGAGCAAAAGTTTATTCAGACCATTTAGAAAACGGTTAATAGCTTTTTGTATCATGGAAAACCCTATGAGAAGAAGGATAATATACTCACTTAAACTACTGTTAACTATCAAGACACCACTCAATGGATGATACCAGCAACTCCCACATCTTACATAGACTTAAGAAGTTGATGAAGGCAGACCACTCAAAGTAACTATGGTTCTGAGACTGCTACCACAGCAAGTCCTGCTAGCCATGGCTGACCCAGTAGGAAGGCTCCCAGGTGCTCTCAGGACACATCTGAGGTTTCATCGTGTCATTCCTGCCCCTTGAAGCCCAAAGAGCCCTACCTTTTAAGTGTTGAGGCACGCTCCACGTGGGGAATTTTCTCTGGATCGCCTTTATCTTGTCTGCTAGAATCCCAACGCCCTGTAAAAGGTGTTCTTTGCTGTCCCAGGCACCAACTGGATGGTAAAGTTGTTTATCAAGCTAGAAAATTCAGACAATAATGTCAGCATCTGGACAAGGTAACACAGTTTTCTGCTGCTCTTAATTTCTCCTCCTTTCAGTCAATCTAACAGATTTGGCCTGACACATTTCTCCATCCCTCCCTTCTTCCCTCCCTCCCTTTTTTCCTCCTTCCTTCCCCTCTCCCCTCTTTCTTTCTCTCTTTCTTCCTCCCTCCCTCCCTCCCTCTCTCCTTTCCTTCCTTCCTTCCTTTTTTCTTTCTTTCTCTCTCTTTCTTCCTCTCTTTCTATCTCTTCCTTCCTTCCTTCCTTTCTTTTCTTTCTTTCTTTCCTTCCTTCCTTCTTTCTTTCTTTCTTCTTTTCTTTCTTTTTCTGATCATGGAGCCTGGACTCAGGGCTTGAGCACTGTTCTTGAGCTCTTTAGCTCAGGGATAGCACTCCATCATTTTGAGCCACAGCTCTACTAATGGTTTTTGAGTGGTTTGTTGGAGATAGAGTCTCATGGGGACATTTCTGCCCAGGCTGACTTCAAACTGTGATCCTCACATCTCAACATTCTGAGTAGCTAGCTTACAGGTGTGAGCCACCGGCACCCAGAGAGATCTGTCTTTTTATCTCCCCTCACCCAAAGTCAATCTACTCAATTCAATCCTACTGGTTTGTCTTTCATAAAGAAGAGAGTCAGAGAAACAAAGTAAAGTTTGGGGAAAATGGACATGCTTGGTTTTAGCTAAGCCTCCAAATACACAAGAAGAAAGGAAGAGGAAGAAGAGGGAATAAGTTGTTTCAAAGTCTAGACATTTGTAGTGGAAACAATTATCTAGCTAATTCAAATAAAAGTCTCTAATGGGGGCTGGGAAGGTGGCTCAGTGGTAGAGCGCTTGCCTTTCATGTCTGAGGCCCTGAGTTCGATTCCTCAGCACCACATAAGCAAAAAGAAAAAAGCCAGAAATGGCGCTGTGGCTCAAGTGGTAGAGCGCTAGGCTTGAGCTGAAGAGCTGAGGGACAGTGCCCAAGCCCAGAGTTCAGGCCCCACGACTGGACCCCCCCCAAAAAAAGTCTCTAAGGGAACTGTGGCTCAAGTGGTAGAGCACTAGCCTTGAGCTGAAGAGCTGAGGGACAGCGCACAGGCCCAGAGTTCTAGCTTCACGACTGAGAAATAAATAAATAAATAAATAAAAGTCTGTTTCCAGAATAAGTGGGAAATGGAACAACATAAAACAAAGGGGCCCATCAGCTGCACTGGACATAGAAGAAAAAGAACTAAGCAACCCAAAGACAGCAATGGGAAGGGAGGGATGAGAGGGAAAGAAGGAACAGCCTACACTAAGCAAAAGAAAAGAAATGTAATCATCACCTGATGTGGAAGAAATAATTTATTTGTATTGTCAAAGCCCATAGAATTCACAGACTTTATAGACCATGATAATGACAATTTGCCTTGTGAAGGTTAAAATGTGTTTGTGACTCTAAGAATCACTATTCCACAATACTGTGAAATATGTGAAATTTATGTAATCACCTAATCTCGATTTTTAAAAAAAAGTGAGAGAAGGGATGGGTTAGGAGCAATAGGTGACAATGTTGTCAGATACTTTGTACTCATATTCTGTTCTGTAGAATGGGAACTTCTTTGTACAACTACTTAAAGATATAATAATACAAGTGTTTAAAAAATCTGTTTCTAGACAGTCATAGAAGTGTATGCCTATAACCCCAGCATTGGGAGGCCAAGGCAGAAGGCAGATCATAATTTCAATCATAACTTCAAGGCCAGCCGAGGCTACATAATGAGATCCAGTCTCAAAAATAAACAAAAAATTCCAACAACTTTCATTTCTAACTGTGAAGTCTAGAAGCTTGAGTTTCTACAGGGGATTTAAAATACAATCTGAGAGCAAATATTCAGGTATCTTGAACCTCTTTCCTTCAATTAATCAAGAGGAAAATATGGGTTCACATAGGACTTAATTATATAATCCTACAACTCATATGGATGAAATTTTCCCAATTGAAGTACGTTGCGTATTTATTGCTCAGTTGTAGTTATGGTATACATAGCACATTTTAGAGATGCCCACTAACTGATAAGCCTTGAAATACCAAAAATGTGTTACAAAAATCCCACATCAAAGTGTACTGAAATCTTTAGAGCCAGACATGAGGCTGTTTGGGGGGATTGGAAGCACCATAAATGTACAGTATTTCCCGTTTGGGCTGGGCTTCTTCTGCAAGGAAGGATGAGTGGAGATGACAAACTCTACATACCTGCATCAAGCCATATTTAAGTCCCCTGTGGTCCCAGCCATTTTGCAGGACAGTTCCACCATGGCTTTCCCTGGATATGATGGCTGCGATGACAGCTGGATCGATGCAGTATCTTTGTCCCACTTCTTTGATCACAATCTGGTAAGACTTTAGGGCTTTTAGATCCATCTCAGCAAACATTTCAGAACCACGGATCCCTAAGCCAATAAAAAAGACATTGTTTCCTCTCCTCCAGAAGAAGACCCTTGCTCAAAGGTCACTTAGTTTTCCTATAGCCCCTAACCACTGCCTATATCATGGAGCAGCCGTTCTCAGACATCCATCATTCTGATCTCTGATTGAAGAAAGTCAGATAGGTTCACAACCTGGGACAGGTGCCCCTGGTGCTCTGCTTTTCCTCCTTTCTATCATGCATGCCTATTGAAGGGAGGGCACTGGATTGAGCCAATGTCAGCTTTAATCTGGTTGTGCCGCCTCCTAGTTTTGTGTCTGAAGTTGCTCCTTCCTGCTGAGCCTCAACACGCTGATCTATGACTTGAAGGTGTGGAATTACATATGACCTTATGGCTCCTTCCAGTCTGGCTCTCTAAAACCAGGGTAACATCTTGAAGAAGTATTTGAACAGATTTCGAAGGAGAGGAAGGACAAAGAGCAAGAGGCTTGCTTTAAAGGCTCATGGGTCTAGCATAAAAGCATAATGACTAACAGCGCCCGTCCCCAAGTTCAAGTCCCAGTACTTGTAATAAATAAACAGAATTCTGACTCAATCTAACAAACTATTTGTTTTCATTCTCCCTCTTTTTTCCAAACATTGCCCAAATGTGCTTATTTCTATATATGGAAACTATTAATAACTTTTAAATTAGATATTTTTTATTTGTAGTAATGATGATGCCTTCTCAAAATTGACTAAGAAAAGGAATCTAAATTTGGTGAGAAAGGTCAAATGTCTGTTGTATTTTTTCTCACTTACCACAACTAATCAAATTGTTTATCTCACAGGGGGCCCCAGAGGTCTCCATGGTCATGATGTCTCCGTAGCAACCATGGTACAGGCGAGGATGCAGGCGAGGATTCATGGCATGAGTGAAAGAATATGAGGCCCTGGAAGTGCCTGGCAGAGCAGAGAATGATCATTTGTGTGAAATCTGTGAGAAAATGCTGCTATTAAAGATATACCAAAACCAAGGAGAAAGATCTTAGACTTCCTTCTGAATTACTTGTGTGTGTGTGTGTGTGTGTGTGTGTATGTGACAAATCTGGCTTCAGTAGACAAAACAGAAATGATCCCTTCACACTCTTCCAACATTTTGGGTTTAGTTTTTAATACAGCACTTAATTAATTCTAAAACACCATACAAAGTATTGTGAAAACCCATTTGTATAGATCTCAAATATTGGGAAGGTGGCTCAGTGGTACAGTGCTTGTCTTGCATGCATGAGGCCCTGGGTTTGATTCCTCAGCACCACATAAGCAAAAAGAAAAAAGCCAGAAGTGGCGCTGTGGCTCAAGTGGTAGAGCGCTTGCCTTGAGCTGAAGAGCTGAGGGACAGTGCCCAGGCCCAGAGTTCAGGCCCCACAACCGGACCCCCTCAACCCCCCCAAAAAATTTGCTTCAATCTTGATTTTGATTAAATGGTCACAGACTTTTTATTTTCTTTCAGCATTGAGGATTGAATCCAGGGCCTCCACATATAAGTGCATACTCTCATAATTAGGGAAACATATTCTATGTCATGTTACAAAGTAAGTTTTCTATGTCTAGTTAATAAAATTAGAAATAAAAATTATTATAAAGACAATCTCTTCTTATCTTTACTCTCAGTATTATTTGAGTACTTCTGTTCAGGTCTGTTTGATAAAGGAAATTTGATTATTTTCAGAATTTTGAAAAGTTTGTTCTCATAATTCCATTGATTATAGATATGTACATTAAAGTTACAAATACTTGTTAGAATAAACAAAGTATGACAAATCATTTAAAGTAAAAAACCACATATTGTCTCAACATATAAATGTGTGTGTGTGTGTGTGTGTGTGTGTGGTGCTGTGGACTTAACTCAGGATCTAGATGAAGTACACTACAACTTAAAACATACCTTTAGTCCTTTTGCTTTTAGTTTGTTTTATTTTACATAGGGCCACACAGATGATGGCAATCCTCTCACCTCTGCCTTCTGAGTAGCTAGAATCAGAGGTGTGAATCACCATGCCCAGCTTGTTTTGTGTTTGTTTGTTTGTTTTGTCGTTCATGGGGCTTGAACTCTGGGCTTGGGCACTGTCCCTGCACGCTTCAGCTCAAGGCAAGTGCTCTACCACTTGAGTCACAGCGCTTCAGCTCAAGGCAAGTGCTCTACCACTTGAGTCACTTCTGGTTTTTTAGTGGTTTACTGGAGGTAGTCTCATGGACTTTTCTGCCTGGGCTGCCTTTGAACTGTGATCCTCAGATCTCAACCTCCTGAGTAGGTAGGATTACAGGCGTGAACCACCTGTGCCTGGCCTAGCTTGTTTCTAAGATAAAGTTGGAATTCCAGTTGTGTACTGCCACACTTGGCTATGAAAGTAATGTTTATTCACAGATGGATTTGCTCTCCCTACTACATGTATAGTTCTAATTAATGTAATTGTGTAAAGACACTGCACACTGTCGTAGAATTAGATATAGAACAAGTAGCAAAAAGGAATTGCAAATGGACCATAAAATTAGACAGTGAAATTATCAAATAAATCAGGATACACTGAGAAATATGATAATTAAGATGTGAGAAATCAGGCATCAGAAAAGCCATTTTACACTCTAAGATGTGGATTTCTGTGTGATTCACAGAGCGACAATCACACTGGCACCTGCTAAGCCCCTCAGAGTTGTGGCTATGAAACACACAGAAAACATCTGTAAGGTATGAATGGGATAGATAGTTTTCAGAAGATTGAGTGAGATTATGTCCATAAGGAATTTATACAGATTAATTTTCTGTTTTCTAAGCAAATAACTATTTGCAGAGCCTTGTTCTTATGTTGGATATTATAAGTCGTCAAGAGACGTTTGGAGTACAGAAAAATGTGCATAGGTCCTATGCCAATACTAGGCCATTCTGTATAAGGTCTTGAGTATCCTCAGATTTTGATATCTGCAGGAGTCTGAACCTGTCTGCTCAGATACTAACTCTCAGTGAATAGATTATGTATTGCCATTATACAAATCACATGTAAAATGGATATATGTGGGGTGGAAATGAGGCAGAAAACAGAAACCATCTCTTGGAAGTTCACTCCTTTTCCCTACTCTGCTAATAGAATAATACAAATTATCATTACTGTTTATCTGGATTATAAGGACAGCTTCCAATTGACCTCTTTGCTCCATTCTTGCAGTCTGTTCTTCACTCAGCCAGAATAGTCTCTCTTAACATTCCATAGTTTTACCATCACCAAGTTGGTATTGTGTCCTCCACACTCTATCTGATTTGTCTCCTTACTCCTTTTTGACTTTCCCTTCCCTTTCCTCACTCCCATTCTTCTCTGTTCCCATCCTTTAACATAGTAGGCAGATCATTTTTCCTAGAATACTATTGCTCCAGATAGCTACATGATTGGCTGCCTTTATGCCTTCAAGTATATTCAAATATCACTTCATTTGTATCATCAGAGATATGAATAGTTCATAGGCCAAAAGTTAAACTATCCTTAAATATTTTAAGTGATGCTCAAACACATTTGGAAAATGAGAAAACCACATTAAAACATTATGGAAATATAGAAATATAACCTCTTTGTTCAACAAAGAAAACATTTATAAAGACAGAATTTTTCAGTCCTTCAATTAATAATAAGCCAGAAGTTTAACAGCATATTCTGTGGGTGAAGCTATGAGTTAATAAGCAGCATGCTCATTAGCTTTCTGTCACTATAGTGAAATAAAGAGGTATATTTTAGCACACACTTAGGAAAGTTCTGATCCAAGATAAAGAGACACCATGGCTTCGAGTCTATAGAGAGTGTGTCCTGTTGAGAAACCTCATTTACATCACAAGTCAGGAATGGTTGAGAGCCTGGTTTCCTTAATCCACTACAAGAGCATGTTCTCAATGATCTAAGGATGTCTAATAAAGCCTTACCTCCCAAAGGTCCACTGCATCTCCCAAGAGTGCCCCTCAGGGACACTGTTTAACAAATGAGCTTTGGAGAACACTCATCCAAACCACAGTGGGCAGTCTCATTCCTTGCTGTAGAGAATTGTACAAGAGGCTATTCCTTTCATCTATGTTTATAACAGTAGGAAACAATGCACATGTCACCAATGTATGGATGGCTGAATAAGTGAGGCCAAAAACCAATGGTGACAAACTAGAGAGATATGAAATGAAAGAAGAGGTGGAGCTATACATTATGTTATAAAATTATTTCCTAGTACAATAATAGACCCCAAACAGCAAAAACAATTCTTAGCAGAAAGAACAGTATTGGAAGAATAACAATACCAAATTTCAAACTCTACTACAAAACCACAGTAATCAAAACAGCTTGGTACTGGCACAAGAACAGACCTCAGGACCAATGGAATAGAACTGAAGACCCAGAAATAAGCCCACAGACCTATAGCCATCTAATCTTTGATAAGGAAGCTAAGGAAATAGAATGGAAGAAAGACAGCCTCTTCAGTAAATGGTGCTTGCAAAATTGGTTAACTACTTGTAGAAAACTAAAGCTAGATCCTTATATATCACCCTGCACCAGAATCAACTCCAAATGGATCAAAGA
>NW_012267263.1:4926504-4932285 GCF_000151885.1 Dipodomys ordii
GAGAAAATGTGGTATATTTACACAATGGAATTCTATGCCTCCATCAGAAAGAATGACATTGCCCCATTTGTTAGGAAATGGAAAGACTTGGAAAAAAATTATATTAAGTGAAGTAAGCCAGGCCCAAAGAAACATAGGTCCCATGGTTTCCCTTATTTGTAATAACAAGTATATGCCTAGGACAAGCAGAAAAGGTAAAAAAAATTATGTATATATGACTCTATAAGATGATGCTAAGCGAAATGAACCCCAAGATAGGGACCCAAGAAGTTTTTTCTTTGTTGCTGTTGTTTTTAATGTACTGTGTGATTTTTTTGTTTGTTTCTTTTGTATGTTCTTCCCCCATGGTATGACCCCTGTTTTCACTGTATTGGATGTCGGTGTCCTGCATCTTGTATATACATTTTTGTAATTTGGGGAGGGGAAGGAAAATGACAAAATGCTGAAATAAGGATACAGGTTGACCCATTGTAACACTGAGATGTACAAGACACTATGTTGAAAATGAACTTTACAACTTCGGGGTTTTGTGGGAGCAGGAGGGACGAGGTGGGGAGGAAAGAAGGGATGATAGGACAAAAACAAAGGAGGAGGTAACAATGCTCAACAGGAATATACTCATTACCTTACTCATGTAACTGTAACCCCTCTGTACAGTATCTTTACAATAAAAAAATAGATTAAAAAAAGATCAGAAGTCGAGGTGTGCTCAAATGGTAGAGTGCCAGCCTTGAGCAAAAAGCTAAGGGACAGTGCCTTGACCCTGAATTCAAGTTCCAGCTCACATGCGCACATGCACGCACACACACACACACACACACACACACACACACACACACACACACACACTAAAGCAAGAGTGCAGGATATATTTTCTTTTTTTTTGTCAGTCATGGGACTTGAACTCTGGGCCTGGATGCTGTCCCTCAGCTCTTCAGCTCCAGGCCAGGACTCTACCACTTGAGCTACAGCACCACTTCGTTTTCGGAGTGGTTTATTGGAGTTAAGAGTCTCAGGTCTTTCCTGCCTGGGCTGGCTTTGAAGAATGATCTTCAGATCTCAGCCTCCTGAGTAGAGAGGATTATAGGTGTGAGCCATCCATGCCTGGCAGGATATATTTTTTTAAATGGCAAATATTGAAAATTATGGGTGTATGAATACTTACTATAAATTCTTCTGTTTTATATGTTTGAAAATTTCTATAGCTAAAGTTTTTTTAAAAGCTACTTTATCAAAGAGACTAAGAGCATAGATCAGTGGTTACATGCTTAGCATGTAAACACAAGTTCAATATTAATACACACAAAATATGACTTATCAGAGAGCCTTTTTTGTCCAACTATCTTAAAAACATAGCATACCACACCTCATTTTCTGGTCCTCATTATCTTATTTAATTTTTTATTTTCAATCTTAATTACATATATATATATATATATATATATTGTTGTTGTTGTTGGTTATAGGACTTGAACTCAGGGCCTGGGTGTTGTCTCTGAGCACTTTTGCTCAAGGCTAGTGCTCTATCACTTTGAGCCACAGTGCCACTTCCAGTTTTCTGGTGTGGTTAATTGGAGATGAGTCTCACAGATTTTCCAGCCTAGTCTGGCTTTGAACCACGTTCCTCAGATCTCATCCTCCTGAATACCTAGGATTACAGGCATGAGCCACTGGTACCCAGCAATCTTATTTAATTTATATTGACAGGTTCAGTACCTGCTTGCTGACTGGCTCACTACCTACGAGCATATTTATCACTGTGATGTGGAGGGAGTACTAATGAAAAATGCCTACCCAGGGCTTCACATGCCAGATCTTCAGAACCAGGATCTAGCTCGAAAGCCCAAGACTTGTACTCAGAACCTTTCAAGTGCTCTATTCCTTAAGCCACATGCCCAGCCCAAGATAGTGTCTTCTACTTTTGTCCAGGGCCAACTTCAGACCATGATCCTTCTATCATTGTCTCCTAAATAGCTGAGATTACAGGGGTGTACCACCACACCCAACCCCACAGGTTCTTTTAAATTATATTCACTCATCAGTTAGTTGTACACAGATAGTATCGTAGCTCATATAGCTGGCTATATAAAAGCTCCCACTTGGCAATTAGAAGTGGGTAAAAATGTAAAGCTATATTGCCTTCTTTTGACCACAAGTAAATGCAAATTATTGCTTTTAGATAGGTTCACTTTTCTAAATTTAGGATTGAACTGTACATGTGTATGCATGTCCATCTTGAACTCAGGGCCTGGTCACTGTCCCTGAGTTTTTTTTTTGTTGTTGTTGTGTAAGGCTGGCACTCTACCACTTAAGCTACAGCTCCTCTTCAGCTTTATGCTGGTTAATTGAGATAAGAATCTCGTGGACTTCCCTGCCAGGACTGGCTTCAAGCGATTATTCTTCTATCTCAGCCTCCCAGAGTAGCTAGGATTATAGGCGTGAGTCACTGGCACCTGTCAAAGATTAAACTTGGAAATTTTTTTTATCTCAATTCCCACTCTAAAATAAAGACAACTTCAACATTGCTTACATTGGCTTTTCATTTCCTTCGGCTTAAGTTTCTATCTTTCCTAGTTCAAAGTCCCTTACCATGTTGCCAATTTTCTCTTAAGACTCTCCTGTTTTGGGCACACAGACCTATTCCCACATACTTCTCAAGCATATCTGCCTCTGTGTCTTTTCTTATTCTTCCATGCAAAGGATGCTCTCCTTCTTGTATTAAATCACCAAGCCTCCTTCAACTTTATGTTTTTTTTCTTTTTTTGGTACTGGGGATTGAACCCAGGACGTTTCACTTGCTAAGCAAGCGCTTTGCCACTGAGCTACATTCCAGCCCCCTCCTTCAACTTTAACGTCCTCCCTCCAGGCTTTCAGATCTGAACTTCCTAGCTGATATGTGAGCTTTTCTTCCCAAATTCCTCCCAGATTAGTGTTTTTGCCTGAGATTTTAACTTAACTCTTATCTCCTGCCTGGCCTTGATAATTATCTCTGTATATTTCAAGGTACAGTTCCATATATCTCTTGATAAGATGTCAAGCCTAGTGGGCACACTGTCAGATAGAAAGTATGAGATAGAAAGTATGTGGATAAATTCATATTGAATTCCAGCTGCTATCTTCTTTTTTTTGGGGGGGGGTCCAGTCGTGGGGCCTGAACTCTGGGCCTGGACGCTGTCCCTCAGCTCTTCAGCTCAAGGCTTGCGCTCTACCACTGAGCCACAGTGCCACTTCCAGCTTTTTTCTTTTGCTTATATGGTGCTGAGGAATCGAACCCAGGGCCTCATGCATGCAAGGCAAGCGCTCTACCACTGAGCCATCTTCCCAGCTCCCAACTGCTATCTTCTTTACCTGCTTGGCAAGAAGCATATATCATACATGTTTTTTGCATGCCAGTCCTGGAGCTTGAATTCAGGACATAGGTGCTAGCTTTTTTGTTTAAGACTAGAGCTCTATCAATTGAGCCATCATTCCACTTCCAGCTTGGTGGTTAATTGCAGATAAAACCTTTCTGCCTGGGCTGGCTTTGAATCACAATCTTTAGAACCCAGCTTTTTGAGTAGCTGGGATTACAGGCTTGAGCCACCAGCACCAGGTTACACTCCACATACTGGGATTTCTCTTTCTTTTCTTCTTTTTCCTTCCTTCCCTCCCTCCCTCCCTCCCTCTCTCTTTCCCTCCTTCCCTTCTTTCTTTCTTTCTCTCTCTCTTTCTCTTCCTTCCTTCCTTCCTTCCTCCTTTCCTTTCTTTCTTTCTTTCTTTCTTTCTTTCTTTCTTTCTTTCTTTCTTTCTTTCTTTCTTTCTTTCTTTCTTTCTTTCTTTCTTTCTTGACTTAATCTTAAGGCCTGGATGATGTCCGTGGGCTTTTTTGCTCTACCACCTGAGCCACAGCTCTACTTCTGGCTTTGTGGTGGTTAATTAGAAGTAAAATTTTCATGGACGTTTTTTGCCTGGGCTAGCTTTGAGATCCTCAGATCTCAGCCTCCTGAGTAGCTAGAATTACAGATGTGAGTCACCAGTGCTTAGCTACCATACACTCTTAATTACAGAAATAAGCAGTTGATTAATGGACGAGCAGTCAGAAAAGCCCATACTTCCATTGCATATAATCAGTTTTTCCTTCCTTCTCTTCCTCTCTTCCCTTCCCCTCCCCTCCCCTCTTCTTTCCCTTCCCTTCCCTTCCCTCTTCCTTTCCTTCCCTCTTTCTCTACCTTCCCTCTTCCCCTCCTTCTCCCCTTCCTTCTCTCCTTCCCTTTCTCTCTCCCTCCCTTTCTCCCCCCCCCCCTGTTCCTGTCTCTCCTGCTTCCTCTCCCTTCCTTTCCCTGGTACTGGGATCCAGGCTTCACACTTGCTAAGCAGGCACTCTACCACAGAGCCCGGCCCCCAGCTCCAGCTCTATCTGATTCATGACAATGCTGGAAATTCTCACAAACTCTCTGAGCACAATGATAAACATCAATCAACGACTTACCAATGAGGGTCATAAGTCCCCAAAACACAACAGAGGGCAGCATGGTGGCGGGTCTTATCCTACAAGATGTGTTCTGGTTTGAAATAGAAAGTGATTAGTTTTAAAACTTTCTTTAAAGTTCCTTTGATTTAAAAATAAATAATGTGGAGTCATTTCTAATTCCACACCCATTTTTCCAGTTTCAGGTTATTGTTTTCTGAGTCTCACTCAGCAAATGGCTCCTTGCCTTACTCTCTTTTTTATGCAAAAACCTTTAACTCATTTTAGTCCAATTTCATATTGCTACAAGTCTGTGCACATTTTATGTAGGCTACCCCCCCCACACACACTGAAGAGGTTGGTTGTATTCTGTTTCTTCCCAGTGAGCTCTTTTTCTCTGTTTCATTCAAAAGTGGGGGCTATAAACTTTACAAGATATAAGAAAGCCAGCACGTACCTCATCTGCAGCCTCCCAGAGAAAAATCTTCCCTCTCTCTCTGAGAAGGTCTTCCAAAGCAGCAACCTGTAGGTCAAGATTTTAGACTGATGGCCTTCGTCTTATAACAGAGGTTTAACAACTGGAGAATCCATTAGTCAGTAAATCACTGTGCCTCTGGCTTCAACTGACCAGACCTCAGTATGGCACCACCACCATAAAGGAAGCTTTTAAATACCAGCATGTAGACTCACCTGCCTTTTCTTACCTTCTTCTGGGCCAACAATTGGTAGAGGAGCTTTATATATGGTTTAAAACCATCTCTTTAAACCACTGACCTCATTAGACCTGGTTATAATAATACTTTGGATTTAGGTGGCTCCTTTAATAAAAGGACTTCAAAGTGTTTATTGACCACTACTAATTAATTAATCTAATGAGTCCCCGGGCTGTACTAGAGGCATCTATTTTGGTGGATTGTTTCTGGGTACCTAAAATAATACAAGGCAAACATTTGAATTTGAGACTAAGAACCAGATGATTAGCCTAAAAAAAAATAAGATAAATAAACAGGAAATACTAATTGCTCTCATTCCTGGATTGGTGGTTTGCCTGAAATGCTGTCATATGATCCCTGTACCAACAGTTACAGGATTCATGTCATATGATGGTGATAGGTGAATGTGACTCCTGGTCCACTTGGACCTCTGATAGAGTGCCTAAAAATGCCAGGGAGTAGCAACACAGATCCTCATTTCCCAAACTTTCTGAGACTGAGGGAGAAGAGGTTTTAGCCACGAGCAAAATGTTCCCTACCTTCCTTCCTTCCCTCCCTCCCTCCCTTCCTTCCTTCCTTCCTTCCTTCCTTCCTTCCTTCCTTCCTTCCTTCCTTCCTTCC
>NW_012267263.1:4932380-4935381 GCF_000151885.1 Dipodomys ordii
CTCTCTCTCTCTCTCTCTCTCTCTCTCAGTACTGGGTTTTGAACTCAGAGCCTCATTTTTGCTAGGCAGGTTCTATGCCTCTTGAGGCACACTTCTATTCCTAGAGAGTCTTTATTTACACTTACTTCCCAAAAGAAGAGAGAAGATACATTGTGCAATCGCCTATACAGGAAACAGAAGAGAGGGTTTTTTGGTTTTTTTTTTTAACTAGGCATAGCACATTTCTCATAAGAGAGGAAGGAGCCTTCTTGGGTCCTTCCATAAATGTGAGAAGTTACCAAGTCTGCATACAATCTTTCCTACTTCTACTAAGAGATGGAAAATGAAGATGCTGAGTGAAACAGCTTTGCAGCAGCCTGACAACAGAAAGGCCAGCTGGGAGATCATGTGCACATGCCCTGGTGGCATTAGCTTCTGCCCTGCCTGCCTTCCCTCTTGTAGAACAGCTGCTCCTTAGTGGCCTCAAGCTCAGCATTAGGAAGGTCAGGCGAGGATGTTCTGAGCCAATAGATGAGCTCTGCCTTGATGCTCAGAATAATGACTCATTGAGGTCTGCTACACAGTGACCATCAACACTGCAGTCAGGGCTGCTATTTTGGTGGGGAGAGGAGATACAGTACTGAAGTTTGAACTCAGTTCCTTTCACTCACTGACTTAGCTTGCTTGTTTGGCTGGTGTGCTACAACTTGAACCACACACCTCCAGCCCTGCTTTTGCTGTTTTTTTTTTGAAGGTAGTCTTTCTTATTTTTCTGCCTGAGCTAGCCCTACAATTCAGTCCTCTAACAGGGACTCTGTGGCTCATACTTCAGCTAGGAGATCTGAGGCTGAGATCTGAGGATTTGGAGCCAGCCTGAGTAGGAAAGTCTGTGAGACTTATTCCAATGAACTACCAAAATAGCTGGAAATGGAGCTATGGCTCAAGTGATAGAGTTCTAGACTTGAGCACAAAAGCTCAGGAAAAATGCCTAGGCCTTGAGTCCAAACCCCAGGACACCAACACAAACCCCCTCCCCCAAATCGTTTGGATCTCAGCCTCCTAAGCAGCTAGGCTTACTGGTGTGTGCCACTACCACTGGACTGGGTCTATTCTTTAGTAAGGGGGACTTTTGCACAAGTCCAGCCACTCTGAGGCAGCCTTTAGGAACACCTAGGTTACACTGGTGATAGTGGCACATTATACATCATATTGATACGGTGTTCCTGGTGTGCTCCAGTGCAGGGTAAGTTGGAGCCCTTATGTGAGGCTACTAGACTAAGTGCAATAAGAAAGCTCAGGATAGGAGAAAGAGGCAATGGGGAAACAATCACAAGCTACATAGTAAGTGAAGGCTAAAATGTCCTTGGATGCTCCTGAGGAAGAACAGCATCACTAAAACATGTAAAGTCCTGTTGAGGAGCAAGCATTCTTTATTTCTCCCTGTGAAATGGGGCTGAATCCTTGGATCACAATGGACCTAGACCCTTAGCAACTTAAATTATGGATTTCAAACATGTGGAGTATTCTGCTAAGAAAAATGGAAGTTCATTTGTTAGCCAGATTCCTTTGAGCATCATACTGTCCAGTCCTCCAGTAGCCTTGTGAGGGAGGTATTGATACTTTAGACATGAGGAAATCAAAACTAAGAGGTCTTAAGTGATTTACCAAAAAATGACACAGTTATAATAAGGGAGTCAGGATTTGAACCCAGGTCTATAAGTTTCTATAAGCAATGTACTTTATTATAGCAGAGGATCCAGCACTCAGGATCAATGACTCTGCAGAGCAATTATTGCAACACATGCAATTCAATCTGCTCAGAAGGCATCTCCTCCTGTCTGAATAAATAGTATGAGCTAAAGACAGATACCACTAGATTTTGTATTTGTAGGTGCTTCTGCAATTTCTAAGATACAAATTCATGTGAGTTAACTAAATTCACAGTGCTTTCTATTTCTTGGTGTTTTTTGTTTGTTTGTTAGTACTTTTCTTTTGGGCAGTACTGGGTTTGAACTCAGGGCCTCATGCTTGTTAAGCAGGTACTCTGCCCCTTAAGCCATGCTCACACTCCTTTTTTCTTTCAGTTAATTGCTTTTAGAGTCTAGTTCTTGGCCTTAGTCACGAGAACTCCAGTCACACCAATATCTAACTGTTCTCAACAATAGAGCATAAACCGAAGTAGATACAGTTTTAACAAAAACAACTTACCCAAAAGTAGGGTATGGTGAAGACCCCCTTTGGAGTGTCTGCTCTGTTACTTGGCAGCAGAGCAACATGTCTGGGCATCATTGTCTCAAGTGAAAAAGTTAGACTAGAGCAGATGATCTTGTGAGGCCTCCTGGCTTCTAAAAATCTGTTGGAGCTGGCTAAACATAGGAGGCTGAACAGAGAAGCTTAAATATGGATTGTCTATGTTATAGTTTTGTTGTTTTTTGTGGAAACTTGAGCTACATTTTAATTCTCATCAAAATCATAAATGCCATGCAGACATTGTATGTGTTAGCATGGTTCCTGCATCTGGACCACAATCCTTCTCTTTTATAATTCCTGTTGTGGCTAGGATGACAAGCACACAGCACCACAACCAACTTCTTTCCATGATAAGGATTTTAACCAACATTTTTTTTTGTTTGCCCAGGCTGTCCTGGATCCATCATTCTCCTGATCTTAGTTTCCTGAATAACTGGAATGACAGGAGCATGCACACAGTTAGTGGTTGAGAAGGGGTTTTGTGTGCTTGGGATGTTAACAAACCATGATCATTACAATCTTAGCCTCTCAAGTAGCTAGGATTACAGGCATGAGCCAACACATCTGGCTCTCTCAGCCTTTTTAGACAGTATGAAATACGATGTTACTGTAGTTTACATTTTTCTGAAATCGAATGATGCTTAGCATTTTCTATAGACTTTTTTTTGGGGGGGAGGGGTCCGGTCGTGGGGCCTGAACTCTGGGCCTGGGCGCTGTCCCTCAGCTCTTCAGCTCAAGGCTAGCGCTCTACCACTTGAGCCACAGCACCACT
>NW_012267263.1:4936542-4963239 GCF_000151885.1 Dipodomys ordii
CTGTGGTTCAAGTGGTAGAGTGCTAGCCTTGAGCTGAAGACCGGACCCCCCCCCCAAAAAAAATCAGTCTTTATCACCATAGTCTTAGGTAGGGATGATGAGGAAATGTGAAACAAGGGGCCTTGAGAAGTTGGACTCCTTAAGTCCCAAGGGTGCTGACCTAGGCTAGCTCAGGACAGAATAGTAGCTCTTTCTGTGCTATGATCTGAAGAGTAGTTCCTTATGGAATCCTCACCCAAATCTACTTCTTTGGGTATGCACTTAGCCTCAGTTTCCCTCATCACTTACTTCCTTCTTGGACAGTGATTCTTCTTTAATTTTTTCATTACAATTCTTCAATGACAGAGACACATCAAGGCCACGCTTGGGGTTGAAAGAAGAGCCCGAAGGAAGAGCTGGAAGAGAGGCCTTTTAGAAACTGATGTTCTGCATTTGACCTTAGTGTTTTACATTCTAAAGATGTGAATTTTGAAAATGCCCATGTTTCATTGTAAAATTATGGTTCCTCTTCCATGAATAAGAAGAAGAAAAGGGAAGTTGGGTGCTGGTTGCTCACACCTGTAATCCTAACTACTCAGGAGGCTGAGATCTGAGGATTTCAGTTTGAAGACAGCCTAGATGGAAAAATCCATGAGATTGCTATTTCCAATTAACCACCAAAAACTTCAAATAGAGGGAAGGCTCAAATGGTAGGTCACAAACCTTGAATGAAAAAGATAAGTGACAATGCCCAGGCCTTGAGTGTACTAGTACAAAAATAGGTAGGTAGGTAGATAGATAGATAGATAGATAAATAGATAGATAGATAGATAGATAGATAGATAGATAGATAGATAGATAGATAGATAGATAGATAGCAATGGAGAATAACTATAGTTCAATTTATGTAGATGATAGAAGAAAACTGAGAGGAACCATTTCTACTGGTTCCTAATTTCTGTGTAAAATAAGAGACAAAATCCTGTGTGGAGGGTAAAAATTTGGAATAAGGATAAAGAGAACATTTGGAAAAGTCACTCTGGAGAATTGGAGAAATGATAGGTGCATCAAAAGATGACTGAGGTAGCCAGGATCCTTTGCTCAGAATTATAATCCCAGCTTCTCAGGAGGCAGAGATTGGGACATTTTTAGTTCAAGGTCATCCCCAGATAGAATGTTAGCCAGACCTTAACTATCAAGCTCTACATGGTGCTGTGTGCCTGGCAGCTCAGCATGCACAGGAAGAATAGGTAAAAGGATCACAGTCCAGGCTGATCGCTGCCAAAACTTCAAGACTCACTGGAGGCATGGCTCAAACGATAGAGCATCTGCCTACCAAAGCTCTGAGTTCAAACCCTAAAACCAACAAAAAAGAGAAAGAAAATGGAAGATCTTACCTGAAAAAATATCTTAGGGCAAACTGAAGTGGCAGAGGGCCTGCCTGCCTAGGAAACGTAAGGTCCTGAGTTCCAACTGCCAGGAAAAAAAAAAGACTGGGATAGGGCTATAGATTAGTGGATGATGTGCACAGCTGTTTAGAGCCTTTGAAGTACTAGATTGTGACTCCAGAACCCAAGAAAATACAGATAGAGCTAAAGTGCAGCTCAGCAAGTAAAATAAAAGGATACAGGGGCAAGCCAGCTGGAGTGTTGACACAGATAGTGGGAGCAAAGTGGGGGAGGAGTTGAAACTGAGTAAGGAATGAAGAAAATAGTAGAAATTAGGGGGCTGGGAGCAGGTTTAAATGTAAGGTTTTAGTAATGGAGCCGAGCTGACACCCTCTTGCCCAACCTCTCTGACGCCATCTACAGCTGCAACAAATAATCACCAGTGTCAACTTGCTTTGCTCTCGCTCTTTCCAAAGTTTCATGCACCCTGCCTTCTGCCATCTTGAGTTCTAGGACCATTGGACCCCTGTAGATATCCCCTATTTCTTCTTCTTAGAAACATTTATAAAATTAGAAACAGAAAAAAACAATTATAAGACCCAAACGGAAGCATAGAAGATCCCAAATGGCAAATAGCTCAGAAATCCCTTGTGAATAGAAAAGCACTGGAGTTATTGCAATACCAGACTTCAAACCATACTGCAGAACCATAGTAACAACACGAGCATGGTATTGTACAAAAACAGACACAAAGACCAATAAAACAAAGACAACCTTAAAACCACTCAACTACATCCCTGATCTTTGACCAAGGAATCAAAATCATACACTAGCAAAAAGACAGCCTCCTCAATGCATGGTGCTAAGAAAAATGGTTGTCCTCATGCAAAAGACTGAAGCTATGTTCTTACCTCTCAATCTGAAAAAAAATAACAAAAGAAAACAACTCCAAGTGGATCAGAGATCTGAATTAAGACCTGAAACATCAAAACTACTACAGAAAAAGTTGAGGGAAAGTATGGAAGATACAGGCATGAGTAATTTTTTTCTGAATAGAATAATAGTAAGAATAGGCAGATTCATCTCACTCTAGACAGAATAGCAGCCATAAAAACAAAAACTGGTGAGAATTCAAGGGAAAAGGAACCTTCATACACTACTAGTGGGAATGTAAACAAGTGAACTACTATGACAATTTCTCAAAAAAAATAAAAAAGTCTATTTATGACTCCATCGTACCATTAGTGGAAATATACTACAAATGTAAATCAGTATATAATAAAGGTATCATGAAACCATGTCATTTTCAGGAAAATTGATGGATCTAAAGATCATCATGTTGAGTGAATTCAGCCAAGCTCAATATTCTAAATTTCACATGCTCTCACTTGTGAAGTATAAAACTAAATTAACAGTAATAGTAATAGGATATTAATAGAAAAGAAGGGCTGCTGAGGACCTCTCCTCAGTGGAAATCAGGAGAGGGAAACGAGAGGACATTATGCATACATGTGTATATATGTATTTATTGTATACACATAATATATTGTATATCATATAATCATATAACTATATCATATACATAGTCAAACATAGATTAAAACATAGAATAACAAACCACACTAAACACTTCAAAAAAGAGGGATAAATAGGGCCCTAGTGGCTCATGCCTGTAATCCTAGCTACTCAGGAGGCTGATATCTGAGGATGGTGATTCAAAGCCAGCCTGGGCAAGGAAAGTCCGTGAGGCTCTGTTTGTTCATATATATATATATATATATATATATATATATATATTTTTTTTTTTTTTTTTTGCTAGTCATGGGGCCTGAACTCTGGGCCTGGGCACTGTCCCTCAGCTCTTCAGCTCAAGGCTAGCACTCTACCACTTGAGCCACAGCACCACTTCCGGCTTTTTCTGTTTATGTGGTGCTGAGGAATCGAACACAGGTTCTCATGCTTGCAAGGCATGCTCTCTACCGCTGAGCCACCTTCCCAGCCCCTAATATATACTTTTTATTGTAAAGATACTGTACATTTCTTATCGAGCATTGTTTCCCCCTCCTTTAATTTTCCCCTACTATCCCTTCCCTCTCCAACTCCTCCCTCTCCCTATCCACCTTCCCTCCCCTCTGAAGTTGTAAAGTTTGTTTTCAACATAGTGTCATGTACATCTCATTGTTACAATGGGTCAACCTGTATCTCAATTTAAACATCTTGTTTTTTCCCGTCCCCTCCCCAAATTAGAAAAGTGTATATACAAGATACAGGGCACCAGAATCAAATACAGTGAAAACATGGGTTATACCATGGGGAAAGAACATACAAAAGAAACAAAAAAATCACACAGTATATTATAAGTATATTATACATTAAAAACAACAGCAAAAAAGCTAAAACCTTTTGTGTCCCTATCTTGGGGTTCATTTCACTTAGCATCATCTTATATGGTCATATGTACATAGCTTTTGACTTTTTCTGCTTGTCTTAGACATATATTAGTTATTGCAAATAAGAGAAACCATGGGACCTATGTTTCTTTGGTCCTGGCTTAATTCACTTAATATATATTTTTCCAAATCTTTCCATTTCCTAACAAATGGGGCGGTGTCATTCTTTCTGATGGAGGCATAGAATTTCATTGTGTGTGTGTGTGTGTGTGTGTGTATCACATTTTCTTGATCCATTCATCTACTGAGGGGCATCTGGGTTGGTTCAATATCTTAGCTATGGTAAACAATGCTGCAATAAACATAGTTTTGCTGGTAGTTGTAGTATGGTCTTGTTTATGATTATTTGGGTAAATGCCCAAAAGTGGGATTGCTGGGTCATAGGGGAGCTCTATGTGGAGTCTTTTGAGGAATTTCCATACTGCTTTCCAAAGTGGTTTTCCATACTGCTTTCCAAAGTGGTTGAACAAGTTTACATTCCCACCAACAATGCAGTAGGGTTCCTTTCTGGTCACATCCCCTCCAGCATTTGTTATTATTAGACTTCTTGATTATAGCCATTCTAACTGGGGTAAGGTGGAATCTCAATGTTGTTTTGATTTGCATTTCTTTTATGGCTAGAGAAGTTGAGCATTTCTTCATGTGTCTATTGGCCACTCTTATTTCTCTGTGGGACTCTTATCTCCAATAAACCAGCAGAAAACTGGAAATGGTGATGTAGCTCAAGTGGTAGAGACTAGCCTTGAGCTGAAGAGAGACAGGGCTCAGGCCCAGAGTTCAAGCCCATGACTGACAAAGTAAAAAAGAAGAGGGATGAGAATATGGTACAGGGGGTGAATTTCTTCAAAGTGCATATTTAGAAGTATTACAATGAAACAAACCCTTTTATATTACAACTATATGTAAACTCAAAAATTAATAAATTAATAATACATACATATGTGACTGTAGCCCTTCTGTACATCACTTTTATAATAATAAAAAATTTCAAAAAGCCTTTGATAAAACTAATGAAGTTCAGTGGCATCAACAAAACATAAATAAATAAATAATAAATAAGATAAGGATAACATAGCCAAAAGTAAAACAGGAAAGGAAACTTGAGCAAAATCAAGGACAGATGGACTCTTTGGAGTAAGGGTGACCAGTGAGAAGAATGAACTTGTGCAGAGGCCTTAGGCTGCACAATATTCCCAGTGACAGTGGGACAATGTGCAGGTGTGGCCATCCTGCACATATGCAAAATGTGGTGACCTTTCTTCACTCCAGATGTCCTCACAGGCAGAGAGGAATCAGGGGTAAACCCCCTCAGCTGGAGGGTTCATTTACTAAGTTTCCTTGTAACAGCAGAAAACTGATCATAAGGTAATTGGTAAGCCCTTTACTTAAGTGGATTATTGAATAACATTAAAACTATTTCTAATATTTCTTAAGTGTGTGTACATACACACATACATAGAAAATAAGCTGAATTGTATCTTCCTCTTACCAGATGTTGTAAGGTCATTCTTCAAAGTGTTGTGCCACATTTACTCTCTAAAACAAGGATAAGAACGTTCCTAGGCTCCCTATCTCCATCAAGATTTGCTATTATCAGACTTCAGTTGGGCAAGAAGCACATTTTCCTGATTGAAGTTGGGCATCTTTTCATGTATGTTTATTGATCATTCCAGTTGTACCTTTTCTGAGCCATTAGCTTATATATTTAAATCACTTTTACTGGGTCATTTGCAATTTTCTCATAAAAAATAATAGGAAAATGTAATGTAGTTTGTATCCTCACCTTTTTTACAAAAAAGGAAGGAAGGAGGGAAAGTAGAGAGAGAGAAAGAGAGAAAGAAAAAGAAAGAAAAGGAAGGAAGGAAGGAAGGAAGGACGAAAGAAGGGAAAGAGGGAGGGAAGGAAGGAAGAGAGGGAGGGCGGGAGGGAGGGAGGAAGGAAGAAAGGAAGGGAAGGGAGAGTGGGGGGGGAAATGACCAGGGACTAGGCTCATTTACAAAGTGCAAAAAATGGGTAGAGCCGTATTCTCTAGCTGAAGAGCTGAGGGACAGTGCCCAGGCCCAGAATTCAAGCCCCATGACAGACAAAAAAAAAAAAAAAAAGCAAAAGCAAGGTGCAAAAAAGAAGCTTAACTTAACAGTCAACTGTTAATAATAACACAACAGCACCTTGGTACTCATAGAGAATTGTTTTCTGGACTTGCATAGATATCAGAATTAAGATGTTCAAAAGCACCTGTTAATAATTGTACTTGTATTCTTTGTTTTGGTGCAGATTCTGGGGCTTGAACTAAGGGTCTGGAGCCTGTTTCTGAGCTTCTTTTTGTTCAGGGCTAGCACTCACTTGAGCCACAGCCCCACTTTTGGCTTTTTTGGTAGTTGATTGAAGACCAGTCTCAAGAACAAAGTTCAAAGCCAGACTCAACCAAATGGCAATGTAATCTAGTAAATACATGCCTGGTAAAAAATGGTAATTACAAAACTCCAGTCGGGGTCCTCCTAGTTAACTATAGTTAAATATAAAAATATGAATCAAAATGTATATATTAGGCTTCTTATAGGGAAGGTAGAAGAGCAAAAGAATGTATATTACATATATATTGATGTACATTTGTATGTGGAATATATCTGAAAAAAGTATAAAAGGCATTTCTGGGCGCCGGTGTCTCATGCCTGTAATCCTAGCTACTCAGGAGGCTGAAATCTGATGATCACGGTTCAAAGCCAGCCTGGGCAGGAAATTCTGTGAAACTCTTATCTCTAATAAACCATTCAAAAACTGGAAGTGGCACTGGAGCTGAAGCAGTAGAGCACTTGCCTTTAGCTGAAGAGTGCAGGGACAGCCCAGAGTTCAAGCCCCACGACTGACCCTTCCCCCCAAAAAAATATATATCATAGTTATTGCTTCATTCCACAGTTGAGTGATTAGGAGACAGGAATGGCAAGAAAATATTTGCAGTTCATTCTCTTGTATCTTTTGAAGTGTGCATATATTCAAATGATGTTCATTAAACTGTTGCTTATTCAACTGATTGCTATGGTTTCATTGGTTGGACCCCATCCCTGGAAATTATGATTAAAAATCCAGAGTGGGAAGTGGGAGCTGTTTTTAAATATAGCCTTCCAATCCATTGATGTAACTTAGTGGTAGAGTACTTGCCTAGCATGTGCAAGATCCTGTTTTAATCCCTAGTAAAATAAGGAAGGAAGAAAGGAAATTTTCCAGTGGTTCTAATGCTGTGGGTCAAAGTGAGAGCAGAAAGAGTCTGGCTTGGCAATCAGGACAATGACCCTTCCCATGGAGGTTCTGAAAACCTCACCACAGCTTGACCCACCTTATGTGCAGGTCCCTAGACATCACAACATCATGGCTTGAGCAGATGTGTATGTGGGCCTCTGGGTATCATATCATGACCCATTGTCCCTGGAAGACTTGCACGTGAGACTGATTGGACACAAGAGGTGGAAGGGAGAAGGTGTTTAATGATATTTGTTGTATAATTAATTTGCTTATTTTTTATTTACTTTTTACTAACCTTTCATTCAATAACACTTTCCCAAGAGACTATTTTGAAATATCATGGAGATCCTCCTCCTCCTCCTCCTCTTCTTCCTCCTCCTCCTTCTTCTCCTTCTCCTCCTCCTCCTTCTCCTCCTCTTCCTCCCCCCTCCTCCTCCTCCTTTTTCTTCTTCCTCTTCTCCTCCTCTCCTTCCTCTGGTGATACTGGGTTTTGAACACAGGGCTCTGTGCTTACTAGGCAAGAGCTCTACCACTTGACCCAGACACACTTCCAGCCCTTTCTATTCTAGTTATTTAATTTTTTGAGATAGAGTCATTTTTTTGTTTGTCTGTTTGCCTAGGCTGGCCGAGATCACAATCCCCTGTCTAGGGTTACTGTGTTGCTAGGATGACAGGTGCACACCACTATGCAGCTATTGGATTAGATGGAGGTTTCATAAACATTTTTTCCCAAGCCAGCTATCTTTGAACTGCAATCCTCCCACTTGCTACCTCCTGTGCCATGCCACCTGCAGAGTTTGCGTGAGAGATCGCGCCAGGCAAAGCATAAGCTTCAAGGAAGCATGCCTGCAGGAAGGGGGTGTTGGTTCAAGGCTTCCTATATACTTGGCTGCACCTTTATTGCCTCTACTTTTATTCTTATTATATTCTTCTTGGCTGTATATTCATTGCCTTTATTCTCACTTTGGCTATTTTTCTATTGATTTGCGAATAGAGCTTGTTGTTTCTTTCCAGTTCAATAGAGACAGCTTCTCTGAATAATAAAGACTGGGACCAAAGATTAGATGTGGACAATGCCCCAATCAGCATATCATCTGATGTGACGCTGCCTCCAGAAGCTCCTGCAACTTCACAAGCAGTTTTGCGGCTCACTCATAGTAAATACAGAAATTTAAAATTTCCAGATATGTTACAACAGGCAGAATTAATGAATTAAACTAAACCAGAAGGAGTTATCCCAAAAGCACAGAGAGTTCTAGAAAAAGGGACCCCTGATAATAAAAGGAAAAGAAAGATTCCCCCAACAGTTATGACTAAGTTTGGTCCAGCTTACGTTATAAGGAATAGATTGTGGTTTCCCACAAAATATAAAGTTAGTGACATCACATTTCCTGAGCTGACCTATGAACCATTGCCTTATACAGGAGTTTATAAAGATGGAAATAGATGGATTAATGTAAAAGGAAAAAGAGTATTTTGGTACTCATTAGATTTTATACAAAGATTAGGTAGATCTAGACCATTATGGTGTTTATTATCAAAACAACAGCAAGATGGTTTAAAATAACAATTAGAAATTTATATGAACAAATACGGGATTAAAATCATAGGAAACGGAGAATGCCTGACTTAACCTGGAAGTAGTTTTTAGGATGGTTTCAAAGGGACTTGAAAATATATGGAAAAAATAAAAAGAGTACAATATAAGTACAGCCCTGTCTTAGGTTTGTTAATTATTAAACATAAAAAGGCTGAATAGATGATGCATTGTATTAATATACTAGACTTGTTTCGCACCACGTAGCTTAAACACTTGGTGGGATAGTCATCAATTTTCATGTAACCCATGAATGCTTTGCTTTTCTTAAAAATTGATTACATGCTTAAATAAACAAAAAATCTATGTCACAATCACACACTGTATAAAAATGTTAATTCTCCTCAATAAAGATACATTCAGATGCAACTCTTTTGAGTCTGTGTCTGTTTGTCACTTCGCTGACTCCTTGTCCACCTATCCCGAGATCCTTGTCCCATCGGTCCCAGTGCTCCAGCCGAGCTGCTCCGTCGCACTCCCGAATAGCTAGGACTAGAGATGTGATCCACTGGGGCATGTTGGGTTTTTCTTAGCTGAGAAATACCACCTGCATGTACACAAATTGCTCCTACTTACTGGACACACATAAGTCTATGGTTGTAGCTGTAGGAGGTCATCTTAGTAGTGTGATTACAGAAACACTTATTTACCTAAAAGTTTCCCTTGTGAGCTATAGCCAGGTTCTCACATGCTATTTTACTGTAGATTTATGTGTATAGTACATTAATGTACAGTGATGTGTACATTTCCAGAAGAGGTATACTCACAAGGTCTTCTCAGACATGTTCTTTTTTTTTGGGGGGGGTCTGGTCGTGGGGCCAGAACTCTGGGCCTGGGTGCTGTCCCTCAGCTCTTCAGCTCAAGGCTAGCGCTCTACCTCTTGAGCCACAGCACCACTTCTGGCTTTTTTCTTTTTGCTTATGTGGTGCTGAGGAATCGAACCCAGGGCCTCAGGCATGCAAGGCAAGCTCTCTACCACTGAGCCACCTTCCCAGCCCTCAGACATGTTCTTGATGGGAAACTATTAACTTGATTCATTCATTTTTTTTGTCCAGTCCTGGGGCTTGAACTCAGGGTCTGGGCACTGTCCCTGACTTTGTTTTGCTCAAGGCTAGTACTCTACCACTTGAGCCACAGCACCACTTCTGCTTTTTTCTGTTTATGTGGTACTGAGGAATTGAACCCAGGACTTCATGCATGCTAGGCAAGCACTCTATCACTAAGCCACATTCCCAGTTCCTGGATTCATTCTTGAGAGTAGAATTTGACAGGTAAAGGGTGGGGAGACTAAAAAGAAAGTATCCCTGGGGAGGTCGAGAACACTAAAGGTAACTGCTCTGTTGGATGGCAACACCTTTGTAAAACTACTTAAAGAAAATAAAAATAGATGAATAAAATAGAAAAAGAACACCAAAGGTTATGAGAGACCACTGCAGGAGAGGCTTCTGACACAGGGAGTAAGCACTTCACACTATCCCCCAATGTTCCTTGGTCACAGGTATGACTGGATGTTCTGTCTTCTACATGGGCTGCTATCTCTAACTAAATGGTTTGATTTGACAGTTCTTGGAGGTAGGACTCTGATATAGTACTGAACACACAGGAATTGCTTCAAAAATATTTAGGTGAGTGACTTAATGTGTTTTCAAATGATGCTGAACAGTGATGATATTATCCATTTGCTAGAGTATGTCATTAATTCCTTTTATAGAATACAAGCCTCAAATTCATTAATTTAACAATCTAGAGTATTGCCATTGTACTTGAGAGGCCCTCCCATGCCCTGGCTCCCAAACAGGGGATGAGGTAGGTGAGATCCAAATACTTTGAGTGGGAAACTGGGGATCTTAGGCACAAAGGATCTGTGGACCAGCAAAGGAAAGGAGGGGGTGATAAATAACGTGTTCAGATGATACTAAAGAGTTAGCATTTTTCTGTTTCACTCAGAATATAAAGCAAACAGTTTCTATTGAAATTTAAAGTGATGATTTCTTTTTAACCAACAAGTCAACAATAGAATTGCCTGGTACATTTAATTGTATATAAACAATAAGTAATTCTTAATATAAACATGTTCTAAATATTGCATTTGACTTATATTAAAACTGTTTTTGTTGTTCAGACTGGAGTGTAGGTCAGTAGTAGAGAATATCCTTTGCAGATATGAGACCCTGAGATCAATTTCCAGCATCAACAGTTAAAAAAAATTAAAATTCATTGTTTATATGGAATTTACATTTATTTTTATTTTTGTCGGTCGTGAGCCTGGACTCTGGGCCTGGGCACTGTACCTGAACTCTTCAGCTCAAAGCTAGCACTCTACCACTTGAGCCACAGCGCCACTTCCAGGTTTTTCTGCTTATGTGGTGCTGAGGAATTGAACCCAGGGCCTCATGCATGCAAGGCAAGCGCTCTACCACTGAGCCACCTTCCCAGCCCCTGGAATTTACATTTAAAGTGGAGGTCTCACACAGTTCCTATATTTTGATGTACTGAATCTGGCAATGGTAATCAATGGGATATAGAGTTAATTTCATAGAAATCCACATTGGAGCTAGTATCAGTAGGGATACCTTCAAAGAGACAGCTCATAGTACACATACACACACACACACACATACACACACACACACATACTGGACCACAGCATACAGGTAATAATTCTTCTTTTAATGTGACTTATGTTATATTGACAATCAAGTTATTTGCAGTTGCAGACCCCACTAGCTTTATTGGCAGAGCAGTTGAGATCTCTTATCTGATAATAAACTTGGCTTTCATCTGTGGTGCTAGAAGCCATGTTGCTTGAAGTATTTGGCTCTTGCCAGGACATCATTGCAGAAGTCACAACTCAGGTCGTGACTGCTTTTGACAAAGCCAGGACCCCCACTGTAGGAACAGAGTCCACCTGAAATTCATATGACAAGTTAGTCCTTGACTCAGCAGCCCCTGGTTACTTCAGGATAGTTGGCAGAAAGCTTAGATTCTCTTGCCCAACTGCCTATTGGTAAGGAATCTGGTACAGTGTATTACATTTGACCCTGTTACCTCCATGCTGCAAAGCAAAAGACTTATGAAATTACACATACCTCTCAGGTACTGGCCAGGGGTCCATGTTGGAAACCTGGTCTGAATGTCTTTGATTCTAGCAGTCAGAAGCTGAGTTGCCTGGGAAATCTGGGACTCGTTGATCCAAGATGGGGAGGGGTAAAAGCTTGAGTCCTATAGGAAAGCAGGTAAACCAGGTTGGAGTGTGATGTAGCAGCATAGGCTCAGGGCTGCTAGCTTTCTCCTTTACCTTTGGTGAAACTAATGCTACCTTTTCCCTGGGGGTTAAATTGTAATGCTTCTTGTGCCTTTTGAGATGACTGTCACCCAAAATACAGACTACTCAAGTATGGGTGTAGGAGTAGAAAAATAGGAATCTTTATGCACTGTTGAGGGGAATTTTAAATGATGCAATCACCATGGAAAACAATATGAAGGTTCCTCCAAAAGTAAAATTAGAAATACAATCTGACCTCACAATGTATTTCTTGGTATTTGTCTAAGAGAATTGAAGTCACGATGTCAAAGAGATGTTAGTACTCCCGTCCTCATTTCAGAGTTACTCACAATACTGTAGAGGTAGAAGTAGCTTGAAGTCCCTGATAGATAAGTGGAGAGAAAAATTGTGCAGTATCCATGGGATATTATTTAGCTTTAAAAAGGAAGGTAATCTTAACTACTTAGGAGGCTAAGATCTAAGGATCATGGTAGAAGCCAGCCTAGGCAATTCTTATATCCAGTTCATCACCCCAGAACTGGAAGTGGGGCTTTGGTTTAAAATGGTAGAGCATTAGCCTTGAGCACAAATGCTCAGGGACAATGTCTAAGCCCTGAGTTCAAGCCCTATGACAAGAAAGAAAGGAAGGAAGGAAGGAAGGAAGGAAGGAAGGAAGGAAGGAAGGAAGGAAGGAAGGAAGGAAGAGAAGAAAGAGAAAGGAAGGAAGTCAGGAAGGAAGGAAGGGAGAGAGAAAGAGAGAGGAAAAGAAAGAGAAAGAGAAAGAAAAAGAGAGAGAAAAGAAAGAAAGGAAGGAAAGAAAAAAGAAGGTAAATGCTAAGTGCTGGTGGCTCATGTTTGTAATCCTAGATACACAGAAGGCTAAGATCTGAGGATGGCAATTGAACATCAGCCCCGTCAGGAAAGACTATGAGGTTCTTTTCTCCCATTAATTACCAGAAAGCCAGAAGTGGAGCTGTGACTCAAGTGTCATCCTTAAACAAAAAGTTCAGGGACAGGGCCTAGGAGCTGAGTCCAAGTCCCAAAACTGGCACCAAAAAAGGGAAGCAATGTCTGTACTATAAACAACACAGATGAACCTTGAAGACAATATGCTAAGTGGTACAAGCCAGTCATAGGCAAATACTGTATAATTCCATTTACCTGAGGAGCTTAGAATGGTCAAATTCATAGAAAGCAAAGAACAAGTTAGTGGTGGCCAGTGACTAGACAGAAGAAGCTATAGGGAGTTGCTAGTTAATATGTGAAAATTTTTGATTATCAGTAAAAAATGTTCTGAAATCTGACATTCAATATTGAGCCTATAGTATAAACACTATGGTAATACATACAGTGTTATATTTGAAGTAAAATTTGTTCAAAGGATAGATCTTATGTTAACTGTTCTTACCATCTACATACACAAAAGAAGTAAAACTACAGGGTCTGGGCTGAGAAAGAAACAAGCAGTCATTTCAATGTTGGACTAGAAGCCAAAGAAGATTGAATGCATGTAGACTGTAGCGTGGTTGCCCTCCTTAGCACAACTCACAAACAGACTTGAATGCACTTTCCACCTGAATGCTCCTTCCAGTTGATTGGAATATCTAAAGTACTTCTAATTTTCCTTATGCACCTTCACATCCCTTTTGCCATATTTTAGGAGAAGTGGCTAAATTTAGTAGATATTATTTCATCTTCAATCTTATACTTTTCCCAACAACCTGATTTTATAAATCTCTAAAAGTGTCCCCTCAGAGTTGTGTCACCAAACAAAAGGACCACATCAGATTGATGATGGAGCATTACCTGCACCATCCTGTCTCCATCACCCACGTTGACCAGAATATTGCCACCCTGAGACTCCCTGGACAAGACCCCAGCGATCACGGCAGGATCCACGCAGTACCTCCGGCCAATGGTTCGCATCATGGGTTGATATCTCAGTAGATATGGCATGTCTATTTCAGCCAGCCTTTCAGAAGCTCGAACTCCTGAAGCAAACATGGAAGGAAGGATGTGGCTTGGTCTGAGTTACACTGAAATGAGAACCCAAGGAGAGAAAGGACCTTCCAAGGATAGGAGTATCATTCTAGGATTGAGAAGCCTAGGTGTAAGCTTGTATCCCTACGGAAAATTTCCTGATCTGAGATTAGGACTCTGTTCCTGTGAGTTTGAATCAGCATCCCATGAATCTCCTAAGGTGGAGATCCAAAGGTGCTTCTCAAGGCCTCTCTGCTAGGCTTCAGGGGCTGCTCACAACTCCCCCTCACTTAGTGGATGTTGTGAGCCTGGGCACCACAAGATCCAAAGCCTCCTAGAGAAAGACTTCTAGTAAAATGAGGAGTGTTCATCAATTATCTACAATGGTCCCACCATTGTGGATAAAGAAGAAATTACCCAAATGCCTTCTGTAAGTTGATGGTAAGTTTTTCTTAACAGATTTGTTCACAATTCATCCCCCCTCCTATTTCCACTCTTGTCCTTAAATAATACCAAGAAATCACATTCAAACCTTTACTAAGACTGCTGGGCAAAATTGGCTAGCCTTACCATGTAAGCACTTTATGGTTTAAGAAGCACTTTCATTCATTATATTAATCATAGTTTATAACACTAGAAAGACTGTTATCTTGATTTCAATAAAGGCTCAAGGAAGCTAAGTGAAACAGAGCTAGAGCTCTGACAAAGTCTTTGGACTCTACATGCAGTGTTCTTCCTACCCCATCCCCACTCCCTGGGCATGGGGATGTAGGAAACAGTGGGATCCAAGAGAACATGCACCAAGGGCACAGAGACTATAACTACCACAATAAGTCAGGCCATGACGTCTTCCAATCCCACAAGATGCTCCAGGTGTATTCAGGGTTCTGATGTTTCCATAACACCCCCAGTTGCTGCTTTCAGATGAGCCTACAGATTGAGAAAAGGTCAACCTGAACCATGGAGCTAGAAGAGCTTCCATTATTCTGTTGTGGATGAAATGGCATTGATAAATACAACAACAAATAGAATAACATCAGTAAGATCTATAACTTCACTTAAAATTCTTTTCTATTTAACAGTGTGCTAAGAAATTGTCACAGACACTGCTTTGATTCTAAATTCTCACCTCCTGGCCTGCAGTCATGAGGAACTTTCAGGACAGTTATACTCTTGGCAAAGTTCAGGGGCTGTTTAAGGCTACAGGTGGTTGTCTTGGAACAAATCAGGGGTTATTTGTGTCCTAGTCCCTATCTTACCTCCTTACATGAATTCCTAGCACTTATGTAAAGATTCTCAATCATTGGTCTAATGTTTGCTCTAGAACCATGGGTTTTACAGCAAAGTGTGGTGGCTCATACCAGGAAATCCAACTACTTGCTAGATGGAGATCAGATGGATCATAGAAGCCAGTTTGGACAAAAACTTAGCAAGATACTAGCTCAACCAATGAACTGGATAGGGTGGTACACAATCGTGGTGTCAGTCTCATGGGAAGACATGGGTAGGTAGATCATAGTTCAGGATAGCCCAGGCAAAAACCTAAGAACCTATCTTAAAGACATAATCTAAAAGAGAAAAAAGAGCTGGAAGCATGGCTCACATGGCAGAGAGCTTCAGTAACAAGCACAAGGCCCTGACTTCAAACCCTATGTGCCACACCTCCCAAAGGGAAGAAGAAGCATCACTCTCTCTGGAATCCTCAACCCAGACCCAAAGTACAGAAACTAATACTGAGATTGGCTTGACCTTCTCTCAATGAATTCTGGGTAGGGGCCAAAGGTTTCAGAGATGGAACATAACACACACCTGTTAAGCACAGGACCAATTACATGGGGTTCTTTCTGCTTCATCTCTTTCTTTCCTTGCATCTATCTGCTGCTGCCATTCTGGTCATCTCTGAAGGGGAGTTCTTGTTTCAGTCACTATTGTTATTTCACAAAGGCCATTGGAGTGGGGGACATTCCTCCCTCACACCAGGAAGGGAGTGGGGAAGTGTTTAAAACCTAGAGTCTACCCTCCATAACTGTGGATTCCTCAACCACGGTTTCAACCAAGTGCAAATTGAAAATGTATGGGGGGAAAATCTGTATGGAACATGTATAGATATTTGTTTACTTGTCATTATTCCCTGAAGAATATTGCATTAACGAAGTATTTGCATAGCATTTTCTTTGCATTAGGCACTATAGTCTAGAGATTACTTAAAGCATCCAGGGCTTGAAATAGGTTATTTGCATACTCTACACCATTTATATAAGAAGCTTGAAATCTAAGTATCCTGCATTCTGGAACCAGACTCCTCTCTCATGCAGATATTCAGGAAACACTGTAAATGTACAGTTCACACCAGTAGCTAGTAACAAGTACCTTGAAAGCCTGGTGCTGGTAGCTGGTAGCTCTCAGGAGGCTGAGATCTGAGGATCGCAGTTCAAAGCCAGCCTGGGCAGGAAAGTCTGAGAGACTCTCATCTCCAATAAACTACTCTACTCAGAAAAAGCCAGAAGTGGTGCTATAGCTCAGTCTTGATCACAAAGTGGTGCTAGCTTTGAGCACAGAGAGGCTCAGAGAAAGAACCCAGGCCCCAAGTTCAAACCCCAGGACTGGCAAAAACAAACAAAAAACAAAAAAGCAAGTACCTTCACAGGCAGGAAATTAATTGCTCTTTGTGAAAATTATGCCATCATTATAAACCTGTAAGAACTTCTCATTACAGTGATTTAAACTTCTTATTTTATTCTTTGATCAAGGTAGGGTATAATCATTGAGTCATGATTTATAGATTACTGGAATTGTACTAATTGTATATCATCGTATGCATCCTGTATGTTTATAGGAGTGCATTTTTAAGTTTTATGTTCTTAAAGCTTCAAAGGTTTGACATCTGAAAATACTAGAGTAAAAACTTGTAGTTTACAAAGTTGGCATGAGATAGGTATTAGTGAAAAGACTTAGTTTTTGTGAGAATACCGTCCAATGTGTCCTATTAAAAATTTTTTTTACGTGGTTTTTGTTGTTGTTGTTTTTTTCTTTTTTGTGTTTTGTGTAGGCCAGGCTTGCCTGTCTCTGGAATGCTAGAATTCTAGGCATGTGCCATTGAGCCTGAATTTTTAGATCAGTACATATTTATCTTTATGATTGATGAGAAAGACTACTTGTGTGTCAGTTGATACTATCACTGCTGCCTTCCTCTTTCTTCTCCCTAATGTTTTTCTATCAGCCACAAAGTTCCTTATATACCCAATGCTTAACACCTCATAGGAAGTTAACAGTATTTGTTGGAATAAATGGCTGAATAAATAAATAAATGGATACATGTAAGACCTCATCTGAGAAATTTTTTGGAATTTAGAGCAAAAAAAAGTTTGCTTCTCCCAAGGAACTTTTTTGTTTATCAAAAAACAAGTATCGCTGGATGCTAGTGACTCATGTCTGTAATCCTTGCTACTCAAGAGGCTGAGAACTAAAGAATATGGGTCAAAGCCAGCTCAAACAGGAAAGTCCATGAGACTTATCAAAAATCCAGAACTGATGGGCTGGGAAGGTAGCTCAGCGGTAGAGTGCATGCCTTGCAAGCATGAGGCCCTGGGTTCGATTCCTCAGCACCACATAAACAAAAAAACCCAGAAGTGGCGCTGTGGCTCCAGTGGTAGAGCGCTAGCCTTGAGCTGAAGAGCTGAGGGACAGCGCCCAGACCCAGAGGTCAGGCCCCATGACCGGCAAAAAAAAAAAAAAAAAAAAAAATCCAGAACTGAAGCTGTAGCTTAAATGACAGAATGACAACCTTGAGCAGAAAAACTAAGGGACAGTTCCCTAGGACCTGAGTTTAAGCCCCAGCACTGACACAAAAATGAATAAATAACAAGTATTTTCACTTTGGGCTCAGCTGCAAAGAACATAGGACCAGAGCAGAAGCTGCACGGTATGTAAGTCCACAGTAGTTGAATCAGTCTCAGCATAACCAGCCTGGCCATGTATCTATACATTCCTTTTGTTCCTGTTTTCTATTTGAATTATATTAGTCTTATTATGGCAGCAGTCTTAATGTTTCTGTGGAAGCTGATAACCTATAAATATACCAGATACTTTTGATGAAAGAGTTTTTGGCAGTGGGTAATGAGCAGCTTTATCAATGGTGAATATTTAAATTCTGACTTTATGCAATATTGTTTTAAGACCACCCTGAATTTTAAGGTACCTTGTCTTTTAATGATGGAGCATTTGCAGGGAGGAGGTTTGTTCGTAGTTGTTCTAACAAAATTTATTATATATCTTAGGAGAAAAGAATAACTTTCCCACTACAGTTTCAAGTGTAAAAGTTCCCATGCTTCTCCTTTCCATTCCCAAAGGTCATGTGAAGAAAATGAAACATACTTACAAGTCAGGGCCAGAAGACCAAGGAGGAGCCACAGTGCAGACATATTGTGTATTCTGGGTCCACAGTGCCTGAAATGCTTTTGAACAAAGTTGGGTTGAAGATGTGCTGATCACTATCACAATACATAATGTTTCCGTAAAAGAGTTGTTGGGGAATGGAATAAGTTTACTTGTAACCAAAGTAAGAGATGAATGATTTGGATCATAGTGAAAAAGCCAAAGTAAGACAAGTGCTTCATCTTTTTGAATAGCTTAAACATGAGGAATGGTCTCTTCAGTCCCTAGGGCCTCAACACAGTGTCAAGATAACAGCTAATTATTTTAAGAAACCAAGATACTTTGATTCTCTACATGGAGAAATGACAACCTGAGCCAAGTCTCTGAAAGCAACATTTTGATGAATGTGTCAGCCAGGCTGGGATTCCAGGCACAGGCTACCACAATTATATCAGGGAAGAGCAAGAATTAACAATGGACTTTTTATATGGATGTACAGGACATTCCAGCCATAAACACAGCATATTAAACAATCCAAACTCCATGGTCCAATTAACTGTACAGGTATCAATGTGGGACTCTGTGTTTAGAAGGGATTATTGAGGCATCATGAGGTGTGCTCTAAGAGTGTCCATTGGATACTTAGGTCTAACTTGTGAATACCTCCTGTGGTTTCCTGCACTTAAGGTATTTTAAAACTGTCATGTCAAGACAAATATGGTAGCTAGATATGGAGTACAGTGTCTACAGGGACTTAGCTCTTATCATATCCTGATAAGCAAAACAGTAGCAAACAGCAAAGGAATACCAACGATTTACAGCCACAGGCCACTGTGGAAGCTAATAAACAGCACACTCCTCAAGGGCTAGCTCAAGTTCCTAATGGCCTCCATCAGGATGTCTTTCTATTTATCTTTTCTCCACGGGGCACTCTGTGATTCCAGCAGCATTGCATGGATTTGTATAGGCTAAGGATAATTTCTTCCTTAGTTTATTTTTCTGGAAAAGGTGGAAATGAAGGTCTATTTATAGTTTTGTTATGGGAAAACTCCCATTCCTTTTCTATGAATGCAATTGTCTTTTACCTTAACCTTGAACAATAGCATCCCAGATTCAGAACATGGATGTTCCAATTATGAATTATGTTGCATTAACACCCTTAATATGCTGACAGATAGAGATGGCCCTGCGCCATCGCTCCATTCCCCCACCCCAGGCCCGCCGTGATCTGACCTGGAAGAACTAAGAACTGATCTACGCAACCACATTAACCCAAAACTATGTTGATGCCTTTGCTTCGTGTGCATGTGCACGCATGTGCCAGTATTAGGGCTTGACCTCAAGTAGTGGGCACTGTCCTTTATCTTTTTCAACCTAAGCTGGTGCTCTACCAATTAAACCACACTTCTATTTCTGGATTTTTGATGGTTAATTGTAGATATGAGTCTCATGCCTGTTCCTGCCCAGGCTGGCTTTGAACTGCAATCTTTGGAGCTCAGCCTCCTGAACAGCTAGGATTATAGGCATGAACCACTGGAACCTGGCTCATTCTTGCTTTGTTGTTGCGGCATCTCTCTATCCATTTGCTCCCTCTGGGCTTCTTGTTGTCATCTCTCTTGCTGTCCTGGTTTTTCCCCTCCCTTCTCACACACAGCAGTACCCCAGCCCATTACCTTAGAAGGCTTCTTTGAACCAATGATCCTTAAATTAAAGCAATAGCAATAACAGTCAATGATGGTCACAAATATCCTTCTGTCATCAGAATTGAATTTCCTTGGGAAAGAGCTAACATTTTAAAGTAAAATATAGGGCAGCAAAGGGAGAGCTCTTTGTTGTTACTATTGGTTTGTTTGTTTTTGAGACAGTGTTTCTCTATGTAGCCCAGGCTGACTTCAAATTCATCACCCTCTTGTCTAAGCCTCCTATGTGGAAGGCTGGGATTATATGCATGAGGCAACATAGCTTGTTCTAGACTGTCACTTTTTGCAGATTTCATTTGCACATAAGCTATGAAAACATTATATATTTGAATATATATATATATATATATATGAATTGTAAGCTATGATTAATAGCCCAGGGGAAAAGACAGAAAATTTGGTGGAGTTTCTTTCCTTCTTACAGGCAAATCCTTTTCTTTGCTCAGGAGATTGAACCTTGAAAGGAGACTTCTTCTTTCCTTGCTTCCCTCCCTTTCTCCCTCCCTCCCTCCCTCCCTTCCTTCCTCCCTTCCTTCCTTCCTTCCTTCCTTCCTTCCTTCCTTCCTTCCTTCCTTCCTTCCTTCTTTCTTTCTTTCTTCTTAAGACAGTGTCTCACGATGTATCCCAAACTGGCTTTAGTGATCCTCTTGACCCATACTCCTGAGTTCTGAGATTACAGGCCTGCATTACCATGCCCAAAAGAGGTTTCTTTGGTCTGTGCATCTCTGACAGCTCTTTCACACTTTGATCCTTTGGGTTTCCTAGAGTTGGGAACTCCAGCAAAGTGGTTTTACTTGGCTAGAAACTGGCTCAGAAGGGCTGGGAAGGTGGCTCAGTGGTAGAGCGCTTGCCTTGCATTCCTGAGGCCCTGGGTTCGATTCCTCAGCACCACATAAGCAAAAAGAAAAAAGCTGGAAATGGCGCTGTGGCTCAAGTGGTAGAGTGCTAGCCTTGAGCTGAAGAGCTGAGGGACAGCGCCCAGGCCCAGAGTTCAGGCCCCACGACCGGACCCCCCCAAAAATAAAAAAAAAAAAGAAAAGAAACTGGCTCAGGAATATCTCCTTCTGAACAAAGACCAGATCAAAAGGAAACTGGCCTCTCTGCTCCATCCATAGACTCTTGAAGCCTGTCTACTACTCAGTTCGTTACAACATAAGCTCTGAGAGATGTTGGCCTTATTTTTACAGCTTCCAGAGCAAACAGGACATTAGGATACCCCATCACTTATAGTGTTTGAGTAACATTGACAAAATAGAACACAAGAGAAGGAAATAAATTTACCATGTGGCAAAAATGCAAACACCTTATTCTTGGCTTTGAATTTATGCACACAAAGAAAGCATTCCATTTGATCTATTACTGTTAGTGTTAAATGTATACACATTTTCTTTCTCCCATTATTTGTTTTGCCTATGCATAAAATTAAGAAAAGTTATTTACATAAAAAATAATCACTGTAATGAACAGGGAAAACTGTATAACATTTGTGTGTGTGTGTGTGTGTGTGTGTGTGTGGCCTAGGGTCTGGGTGCTGTCTCTGAACTGTTTTGCTCAAGGCTAATACACTACCACTTGAGCCACAGCTCCACTTCTGGCTTTTTGGTGGTCTCATAGCCTTTCTTATCCAAGGTTGGCTTCAAACTGTGATCCTCCCATCTCAGCCTCCTGAGTAGTTAGGATTACAGGCTTGAGCTACTGGCACCCAGTTCTATATGACTTTAAAACTTGAGTTTTCTTTTCAAGGTTCTTTAGTTTTATCAGCAACATATACACAATCATTATCAAACATCACACAATGGATTTTTCACCCTCAATAAGCAGTTACCAGTTTCACCCATTTACACTCACCTGTCTTCAGTTAATTCTTGTCTTTAGAACCAGTGAGGCCAGGGTGCTTTATATAGAGTCCTTGTTCTAGTTCCTCCTTTAAAAAGTACATGCCTCATCCTATTATGAGATTTATGGCTAAATCTCATAAATTATAATAATAATCATAAGAATTACAAATACTTTGAACTTATATAGACAGTCTTTTATTCAGGAATGTCCTGGCATTTTGCAAACATTAACCAATTAGTTCGTTAACCACACCTCAGAGGAGAGATCCTAATTGTGGGTTCATATTGACACTCTCAGGTCCCAGCATCTGTCTTTCTTCACATTTGCAGCTAGGTAAGAAAAAAGAAATGAAGGAATGGAGAAAAGAGGAGAGAAAGGAAGAAAGAAAGAGAGAGCATATGGAAAGGGAGAAGGAAGGAAGGAAGAAAAGAGGAGAGGAAAGAAGGAAGGAGAGAAGGAAGACTGAGAATTTGTTATAGCAGAGACTCTTTTTCTTGGTTTATATTAGAGATGAACAGAGGTTCTAGTTCAGGTGTCTTTGATTTAGCATTACCAGCTCAGATTTGTGGAACTAGGATTTTGTTGTTGTCTACCCATGGCTAAGATGGTAGTGTCTTGCTTATGAGCAAGGATCTAGAGTTGGGCACCCAAGAAGCTCCTAAACTTAATTTTGGAGGGAGATATGGGATTGCTGGGCTCCTCTTTGTTGGCAGTTGGGGTAAAAAGCAAAAAAAATAAGAGGGATCTGATCAGACAAAATAATATTTATCAAAATGAACTCCAAGAAATGAAACCAAGAGGTGTTTCTTTTTTCTTTTTTGCTCTTTATGTCTTCCTTTCTTTTTGTTCTGTTTGTTTATTTATATGTCTTTGGGAGGGTAAGAGGAGGCACAGAAATAAAGCAACAAAGTGTGAGCAAATGAGGGTGGGAGGGAAAAACTGGGAAGAGAAAGGGAAGGTGTGACATTGCCCAAAAAGAAATGTACTCATTACTGACTTATGAAACAAGAACCCCTTTGTCCATCACCTTAACAATAACAATATTTTTTAAAAGTAGAAAAACAATATACTCTACTAAAGACCATACCCCTAAACCTCCAAAATTGAACCCTTTCTCTATTTTGCTTAGCAACAACTAGCATACGCTGACAATTAAAATTCATTACAGTGTGAGGAAATCTGGGGATGTCCTGGCCCCATCTACAAAGGTCCCATGTCATCAACACTAAAGGCCATTTTAGCGTCCTGGAAGCTCTTTCCTGGTTAGCAGCCAGCACATTACCTGGAAATAGCTTCACAAAAATGATGTCTACTTGTGTCTTCAGGATTGTTCAGCTCTCAGCCACTCCCTTTGTGTACAACCCTCTCTTAAAATACCTGGTAAATACAAGCTCTGTCCCAGACAAAAGAAGGATTCTAGACACCCAGTAGAGGCATAGAGGGAGGTACTGGTGAGAAAGCTTAGTTCAGCTCAGTGAGAGGCTGAGGCAGGAAAGTTGCCTGTAGCAATTGCTACAAAGAAAGAATGAAAAAGAAAAAGAAAGAAAGGGAGGAAAAAAAACTAAAGTGAGACTAAATACAGAATAATACATCTCCTGCCATGCCTTGGGACCATGTAGGCAGCAAATATTATCCATTTCTACCACCTCTATGCCTGTCCTATTTCACAAACAGAATCCTCTGCTCATGTTTGAGTTTTTGCCTCAAATGAGCTCCATCTTTTAACTTGCAGTATAATCATGTGATATGAATTCCATTCCCAGGGTAACAGTGAATGTCAAGAGGTGTTGGGAAGCCAGAAGAGTGGGAGAGGAGAATGCCATTTAAGACACATTTTAGAAGAAAAACCAATTAAGTGAGAGTAGATACTTTGCTATATTTTAGAAGAATAGATGGGCAAGAAGCCTTTTTTGAGGAAGTTTGGTTTTGTGGAACAATTCTCTTTTTGGAACATCTCATGGTAATTTCCTAGAAAACTCTGTATTCATTTAGGGGGCTGTTGGTGATTAATTTGTTTCTTTGACTAGGTACCATACAAAAGTAGAGTAACTCTCAGGAGCAGGGTAGTTTTCTATAAGCCTCTTTTCATTTGGGAGACTGTTGGTGATTAATTTGTGTTTCTGCACCTGGCTCTCCAGCCTCAAGAATCCCAGTGATTTAAGGAGGTGTTCAGCCTCCTGGATACTTGCAGAAAAAAGACATTCATATTCATGTTTTTAAAGTGTCCTCTATTATTAGATTGTAGATGAACAACAGAAAAGGAACTAGTTGGGAGATGTTGCAGGCAATCAGGTGAGAGATGCCAACTATGGTTTAAAGGGGGAGGAGAGAGAAACAGAGACAGAAACACAGGGAAAAGACATGTTGGTAATCCATCTCAGAAGTGGAATTGGCAGCACTTACTATGGAACTAGATGTCAAGGTTGAAGGAAAGAAAGGGTGTATAAACATCTTGGAGAGTGTTGCTGAGTCTGAAATGTTGAAGATGGAGCAGATTTACAAAAAGAGATTAAGATTTGAACTTTAGACATTGGGTTCTGGCCTTATAGATGAGGTCAGCCATATTGCAACATAATATTCCCTTCTTGGTGTAGTCTCTTCCATCAAGGATGGGATGCTGTCCTGAGATGGCCCAGAAAACAGCACAGCACCGAATTCCTAAATTGACCTGTGGATCTTGTAACTTTGGCATCTAGTTGCACACTAAGCTTTACTAGTTCCTCTTCTTGAACCAAATTCCCAAACTGACATGTGGATCTTATATCCTTGGCATCTAGTTCTACAGTAAGTTCTGTCAATTCCACTTCCTGAATGAACCACCTGTGGCTCCAAGCCATCACCAATGAAATAAAGTTTTATTGAAATATTGTCCCCATGTAATTGTAACTCCTCTGTATGGTATTCTCACAATAAAAAAATATTGTCAACTCCATTTGTTTACATATTCTGTATGATGGTGTTTCTGCTACAGCAATAGTTCATTGAGAGTGCTGCCATATCCCCCCCCCTACTTTGCATTTTCCCCTTTTTTCCTTCCTTCCTTCCATTCTTCCTTCCTTTCTTTCACTCTGAAAGGGTCTCTCACTACATGGTCCAGGCTATCTATGAGCTCAAAATTATCCTGCCTCAACCTCTGAAGTGCTAGGATTATAGATGTGTACTACCAGACCTGGCTAGATTTCTACTTTTCATTGACTAGGCATCATCCTGAAGCATACAAACTCCATTGTGTGTTGAGAGCAATAATTACAAAGGTGAGACTGATTATATAAATTTAGACATGTAAACACAAACTATGCTTTTCTTTTCTATTAAACTTGATGAAATATCTCAGGGAAATAATTTTCAGTAGTCAAAAAACTTACGTGGGCCTGAAAGTACCTTTGCCCCAAAGCATACTAGAGAATAGCTATGACTGAAGTCTGGCCCTTTGAATTTTTATTTCTGCTAGTTACATGCTGACTAAAATGGGCATTTGAATGATGAACCTGATATAGATACAATATGGGTGTATTCATCTTACAGTCATATGTTACTTTCTCGTCAATAAATTTAAAACTAAGCATAGGTCCCTATGAGATGAAAAATACAATTTAAAGCTGGGCGCCAGTGGCTCACACCTGTAATCCTAGCTACTCAGGAGGCTGAGATCTGAGGATCCAGGTTTAAAGCCAGCCTGGGCAAAAAAGTCTGTGAGACTCTTATCTCCAATAAATTACTAGAAACCAGGAAGTGGTGCTGTGGCTCAAGTGGTAGAAAACTAGCCTTGAGCTGAAAAGCCCAGAGTTCAAGCCCCACAAATGACAAAAATTAATTAATTAAAATTAATTATTAAATATATTATTAATTAATAAATATAATAATTTAATTAATTAATTAAAATCAAGGTAATAAGTATTAGACTAGGCAAAAAGTAATTTCTGGAAGCAAGTAACAACCTTCTTTCTTCCAAATATTTCTATTTGTCCACCCAATAAATATTTGGTAGCTACACTGTGCCAAGCACTACACTATAGCCCAGAAATTAAAAAAATTAAATATCATACAGTTTATACTCTAAAAATCTTATTTCCAGGTAGTGAAAGGCATTCACTGACATTTCCTATTTTGTGTGGGGCTAACGGGTTAATTGCAAACTATCACTGAGCCAACATCAAGCCCTTCAGATCTGAAGTGCTTTAGAACTCATCAGCCATCAAGAAATAAACTGACGAGATAATGCTATGTGAAGTTCTTTATTGTCTACAGAAAGAAAGGCTGAAACACATCCAGGAAACAATAAAACTATTGCTGCTGCTGTGACTCACATGGTTTGTCTAAAATACCTCAAATATGGGACCCTGCCTAGGGGATCACCCACTTAAATCTCATTGTTGTTGACTTTGTACTTCCCAAAGTACAAAGTGTTTTTTTATGTGTGCTATTATGTATGCTATGACGTAGGCGGGACAGACAAAATAATTACCCATATTTTACAGGTGAGGGCACTGTGATACATAATAACAAAATGACTTCTTCAAATTAACAAATAACAAGGACCTAAGGGTTGCGTATGATCCACTTATTTACCTCCAATCACATGTCCTGTAACTCCCCAGAGAACATTAACACTTCTCTTAAATCTCGTAGGATCTCCGGAAGGGGAGGTACCCGGAATTGGAAACCATTATTAATCAAGTTGGTTATTATGTGAGGCTAATGGTTCACGATAGCTGTAAGGAATTATTGTCCTCATGTGGTGGCTGTGGCATGCCATATGCCTAACAAAGCTGGGGAGTTGGTCATTGACTCTCATGTCAAGGAATGGAGCAGCGGGTCCCACACCTTGGATATTGCATTTGAAAGGAGACTAGGAAAGCATAGAGATCTTTAGGTTCTTTTTTTT
>NW_012267263.1:4965759-4968607 GCF_000151885.1 Dipodomys ordii
CCCCCCCCCAAAAAAAGAGAAGAGATGTATTTTGATTCAATTTCAGTTCATGGTTACTCTGGCCCTGTGATGTGGCAGAACATCATCGCAAGGAAAGGATGGTAGAACAAAGCTGCTCACTTCAGAGTATCTTGGAAACAAAGGGAGTGAGAGATAAGGGCTGGAGTCCTAGTATTCCCATTTGCTGGTACTTGTCACATGACCTAACTTCCTCCAACCAGGCCCCATCTCCTTTAGTTTCTATCACCTCCCAGAGAACCAAGACTTTCAATACATGAGATGTTCCAAATCCAAACTATAACAATATATCTGAGCTCCATGACCTTCGTGTTGACACATAAAATTAACCATCACAGGGTCTTAGTGAGGCATTTGCTCTTTGGAGTCGTGGCCTTAGCAGGTTGCATAGGACTGCTTCTTCTTTTTAAAAAAAATATTTATTTTATTTTATTTTATTTATGTATTTTTCTGCCAGTAACAGGACTTGAACTCAAGGCCTGAGTACTGTCTCTGCTTTTTTCATTCAAGGCTAGCACTCTACAACTTGAGCCACTTTTCTCCTTTTGGCATTTTGCTGGCTCATTGGAGAGAAGGTGCTCTTGAATTTTTTTGAAAAAAAAATTTTTTGTAATCCTGGGACTTGAACTCAAGTTCTGGGCACTGTCCTTGAGCTTCATTTGCTCAAGCTAGCACTCTACCACTTAAGCCACAGAAACACTTCTGGCTTTTTCTGTTTATGTGGTACTGAGGAATCGAAACCAGGGTTCAATGCTTGCATGATAGGCAAGCATTTTAACACTAGGCCACATTCCCAGCCCCTGGCTCTTTTTCTTTTTGGCAGTACTGGGGTTTGAATTTGGCCTTGTGCTTGTCAGGAAGGCAAGTGACTCTACCACTGAAGCTATACCTCTAAACCTGATTTTTCTTCCTCGAGTGACATCTAATGTACCATATATTGCACAAGGTATCTGTATTTCCCCTGATCACTTTATAGAAGGAGGTCTGACTCCTGCTTGGGATATAACTATATGTGTGTGTGTGTGTGTGTGTGTGTGTGTGTGTATTTGGGATATATATATATATATATATATATATATATATATATATATATATATATATCCAACCATCACAGGGTCAAAATCGATCCCCTGAAATCAGCTCAGTCATAATTTATGCTGCAATTGAGATATGATTCAATCTGAGATCACAGGGATGTTCAAACCAATACAGTACAGGGTCATTTATGGATGCATTCAACCCAATACTCTCTCCCAATTATCTGAACTTTCAATTTAGTTTGGCTGAACTTAAAATATTCTCTCTGAGAACAAATAGATTCAGCACAGTATGACTTAGTTCACAATATTCTGTGGAGACATCCTATACTCTGTAGGTAGTAGTTCATACCCATTGAGGAAGCCAAGAGCAAAACCAGATTTTCAAGAAGTATAGTCATAGCCTAGACTATCCTGTCTATACAAAGCCAATTATTATGCAGTCACTCTACAGAAGCAGTGGAACTTGTCCTCAATAAATAGGTAGATTAGAGGCTGATAACATCAATGCCAGAGAGTTTAAGAGAAAATTCATTATTCACATAAGAGATTCCTGGAAAAACAGAGTGGGCACAAGCAGGCTCAGCCTGGCTAGAATTAAACCTTAGGCCTTTGTAATGATGAGGTAGTGTGAAGGGAGAAAGTTCCCACATTCCAGGTGGGAGTTTGTGAGGTTTGGATTTCCAAAAAATACCAAAGATAGGATAAGAAGTCTATTGCATTAACTGATTCTATCATATTTATAGAAATTATATTTTTGCTCACCTTGCTATTCCTGATAGGCTTGTTGTTTAGTTGGTTTTTCTCTTTGTGGTGCTGGAGATCAAACCCAGGGTCTCATGCATATGTTGGGCAAGCACTACTGAGCTATGTCCTTTAGCCCTGATAATGCTCATTTGTTTATGACAAATGTTTAGCTTATTTCCTCCCTTATGTTCTATCAAGGACCCATCCACACTGTACCTAGTTATACTAAAGACCTGGAAGATATTCAGTAGCAAGCCTTTGGTCACTGCCCTGAATTCTAGTCTGCCAGCCATCTTACTCAGCCAAGCCTGGGTGCCCTCCAGAGATGGCCCAGGACCACATAGCTCCGACTCATCAACAGGGTCATTCACATCCCTTCCACTCTCAAAGAGGAGGTTGTGAACCAAGGGTTCCCTTGGGGTTGAATGAAGAAATCAGGAAGCCAGGACTGTGGGCATGAGGGTTTTAGAAGTGTTGAAGCTCTGATTTCTTAGAAAAGGTTGGGGTTTCCCCAAACTTTTCCAGCAAGACCTAGAGAGAACTTTCTAGATTCCTTCCATGAAAACTGCCAAAAGCTCATAGGATGGTACTTCAGTGGTAAATTAAGTGATAATATAATTGGTCTTATCACATGGATCCCTAATAGAGATGTGTCTTTATTTTCCTTTTTTTTTTTTTAATGGCAGTACTAGGGCTTGAACTCAAGGCTTCATGATCTCACTTAAGTTTTTGTTTTTGCTCAAGGCTGGTACGCTACAACTTGAGTCACAGATCCACTTCTGGCTTTTTGCTGATTAATCGAAGATAAGAGTCTCAGGATTTCTGTTTAGTGCATGGCCTGGAGAAGTTCTATTTTTAAAGGTTTTTAGAAATTTATTTTGAGTAATTCTTTTTTTTTAAGTGAACCATGAATGAATTTATTGACATCGTCAATTTATGAACAAGAGTTATTTCTCGGGGCTGGGAAGGTGGCTCAGTGGTAGAGTGCTTGCCTTGCATGCATGAGGCCCTGGGTTTGATTCCTCAGCACCACATAAGCAGAAAAA
>NW_012267263.1:4972962-5015473 GCF_000151885.1 Dipodomys ordii
TCCGGTCGTGGGGCCTGAACTCTGGGCCTGGGCACTGTCCCTCAGCTCTTCAGCTCAAGGCTAGCGCTCTACCGCTTGAGCCACAGTGCCACTTCTGGCTTTTTACTTTTTGCTTATGTGGTGCTGAGGAATCGAACCCAGGGCCTCAGGCATGCAAGGCGAGCGCTCTACCACTGAGCCACCTTCCCAGCCCTGGCATGTTAACTTTTGCTGAGACAATTTTTCTTGAACTGTATCTTTTATGTTCTCAGAACTGGTAAATTTGGGATTCTCGCAGACCAACTCTCTGGTCTTGGGTCATACCCTCTGTTCCATACACTTCCTTCCAATCAAGCTCCAGAGCATTCTCTTAAAGTCAAGTCACTTTCCCTCAGGAGCAGGATGACAGATTTTGAACCTCAATGTCACATTCCTTTTTTCCTTAAGATGTCTTCATTTGCCTTCAAGCCCTGCTTTCATTATTTGTACATTGGCAGGTATAGTGACTGAGTGCTTCCAGAAACATGTTAGAACCAGGTCAAAGGCTAGGTTTGTCTCTGAGGATGTTTCCAGAGGAGAGAGATTAGCATTTGCATCAGTGGACTTTGTAAAATACTTTGCCCTTGGCAGGTTGGGAGTGGGGGTGGGGATGGGCAGAGGAATTCCCATGGGGGACTGCTCTAAATCCTGCTGACTGGGGCCTTAGTGATCCATTTAAAAAGTGTTCTGAGCAAGCTATGTCAGAAACAAACCTACATACTAGAGTCTTTCCATAATGTCAGAATTTATTAAATAACAAGAAACTCACAAGCTACATCAATTTCACTGGCATTTATTCAACCAAGTGCTACTGAGGACACTTGATAGCCTAGGCTGTTGACAACAAAGATTTTCTCTCTTCTCTCACCCCCCCTCCCCCGGCTTTTCTTTTTCTCTTTTTTGCAGGTAACTCCAGACCTGGATGCTATCTCTTAGCTATTTCACTCAAGATTGGCACTCTACCACTTGTGCTGTAGCTCCATTTCTAGCTTTTTAGTGGTAATTGGAGTTAAGTGTTTCTTTTCCTGTCTCTGCTTCCTGACCACACAAGATAGTAGGGTACTTCATGGCACAAGACCACAGAGGTAACTCTGTGGCTTCAGGAGTGGCACTAATATTGCTTCTTCCTGGAAAGTTCAATGAAGCAAGAGGGCAAATACTCAACTCCCACGAGATGCTAGAGAAAGCGATTTGTCCATCATAACAGTGCAGAGAGGGAGCCTTCAGCACTTGAGCTATGAGTAAGGATAACAGAGCAGAGGTCTCCAGAAGTTATTTGTAACCATGACAGAAAAAGTTACTAACATATAATATTGGCATTGAGAGTGGACTTTTTGCTGTTACTATTCCCAATGATATGATTCGGAAGCCTCTGCAAATACATGGTGGGAAGAATTTGGAAATGGTATGGATGCTGTTTAGAAAAGACTTCAAACAAATGCTAGACAAATAGTTAGCCCAGAGTCTCAGAAGAAATTGTGGAAATGAACATTTGAGCAATATTGGAACTGTGAGACTGTAGGGTTATGAACTGAATATATTCTGCATGAGATAAACATGAGCTTTTGGGGGGCTAGGTGTCAAATGTCTCCTAAGGGTACACGAGATGTGTTTGGGTGCAGAGTTGACCTGGAGTGGATTGTGATGCAGGCGAAGCTGATTGGATTGAGAAATGGCTAGATTAGGAAAGCTTCTGTTCTTTTTATGTCTATGAGGTCATTTCCAATGAGGAGTTACTAAGTGGGGAAAACTTTTCCCCAATGTGGGTGACACCTTCCCATAGCCTGGACCCCAGATAAAATAGAAGGAGGAAAAGAAAGCATGCTCCCCTCCCCATCTTCTCCCTTTCCCTCCTGCCCTCCTTTTCCCCTTTTATTCTCTCCCTCTCTTATTTCTTCCCGCCTCTTGTTCTCTCTGCTCTGTCCTCACCTCCCTGCCATACTTGTCTGAAATAGTGAGCTAGCTCAAACTTTACCTCACTTAAGCTTTTTTTCTCAGAGGTTTATCACAGCAGTAGGAAACTGATCAGCAGTTTTTATTACTTTATCCTGTCATGTAAACTCTTCATGAATCGTCTTCCTTGCTTTTCTCGGGCTTGTTACAGCCTTACTCCCATCAAATTTACTATGCAGTCTGATTCCTCAATATTCCATGGTAGTCTTTGGTTTGTTAAACTTGCTCTATTCCCTCCAGACCCTAATACTTGGTCTTCCACTAGGCTGCCTCTCCTTATACCCACATTCCATCCCTTTTACATGATTCCTTACATAAGGCATTCACTCACTCTCCAGCAAAGTTTTCTTTTTAAAATTGTAATTCCAAGTAGGATTTTAATTATTTTATTAATATGCTTTTAACAACAGCACACATTTCCAAAGTACATAAATACTAGTATTAAAAATTTCATTGCTTCCAGGCACCGGTGGCTCACACCTGTAATCCTAGCTACTCAGGAGGCTGAGAGCTGAGGATCATGGTTTGAAGCCAGCTTGGGCAGAAAAGTCCCTATGAGACTCTTATCTCCAATTAACCACTCAAAAACTGGAAGTGGTATTGTGGCTCAAGTGGTAGAGTGTTAGCCTTGAACACAAGAGGCTCAAGGACAGCACCCAGCCCCTTAGTTCAAGCCCCACAACTGACCCCCCAAAAAAAATTGCATTGAAGGAGAATTTGATGTTAGCCCAAATTTTCTTCTGAAGTCAAAAAGGAAAACTACTTTGGAAATTTTTCAGCCCTTATAAATTCTTGAAAGCATGATAAAAGTACATATGAAATATGCTAATGCTGAAACTAAACAACATTGAAGGAGAATGTTATCCTTTATCCAATTTTCTGTTTGTTTTTGTTTTTTTGTCGGTCATGGGGCTTGAGCTCAGGGCCTGGGCACTGTCCCTCTGCTCTTCAGCTCAAGGCGAGCGCTCTACCACTTGAGCTACAGCGCCACTTCCAGTTTTCTGGTGGTTTTATTGGAGATAGGAGTCTCACGGTCTCTCCTGCCCGGGCTGGCTTTGAACCGCGATCCTCAGATCTCAGCCTCCTGAGTAGCTAGGATTACAGGCGTGAGCCACCAGCGCCCGGCCTTTATCCAATTTTCTATGAAGTCATTTCACATGCAAATAAAGGAAGATTTTTGGAAAGTTAATTTGGAAGTTTTTCAGTTTACAATTTCTCAAAATTGTAATATATATGCATCTGTCTATCTATCTATCTATAAACTTTAATGCTGGACCTAAAGTTGTTTCCAGCCTAATTTTAGATGAATGTGTTTTATATATAAATATATATATAAACAGTCCCCCAAATGACTAGTCAATCCTCAGTCTGTCATGAATGCCAATGTACAACTGCACTGAGATATTTTTCAATATGGTTAATTACTTATGACTGAATGTTCCAGAAACGATGTGTCATGGCTCTTAACAAAGTTTCTTTATGTAGCTGCTTCCTGTTTTATTGCAGCTGTACTTGACAGATATGAATTATTCTTGAATGGCTATCTTCCTTGGAGCCTCCACTGGCTTCCTTTTTAAGTTATCTTCTGTTTTCAGCTCTTTGTTGTTGTTGTTGTTTTTGGTGGTGGTGGTCATGGGGCTTGAACACAGGGCCTGGGCACTGTCCCTGAGCTTATTCTCTCAGTACTAGAGCTCTACTACCTTGAGCCACAATGCCACTTCCAGTTTTTTGGTGGTTAATTGGAGATAAGAGTCTCTCAGACTTTCCTGCCCAGGCTGGTTTTGTACCATGGTCCTCAGATTGCAGCCTCCTGAGTAGCAGGGATTACAGGTGTGAGCCACCAGTGCCCTGTGCAAACTTCTTTTATAGTTAGCAATAAATGACTTCTGGGGCACTGAGGAAGTATGTTCTAAGAATCCATGTGTTTTTTCACCCAAGATGACAGGTAAGGCATGTAGACTGGTCTGAGGTTTTAGGTATTTACCCCACTGTGTCCAGGTTTAGTAAGTTATTGCAGTTTTTCCACTTGGGGATGAGTAGGACTGAAGTTGGTACCTGTAAGTCTAAGATCAAACATGGTCTTATTCCTGCTGGAAGCAGCCCATAATTTAAATTATGCTGGATTAACCCTGGCAGGCAGAAGTGTAACTCATTTGAAGTGCACCATTTTTGAAGATGGAGTCATCCTTAAATATTTTAGCTTCTTTGATTTTCAAATTACTCCTGGCAGTCAAAAGTCCAGCGGCCTGGCTTGGGTATTAATGATGAGATGTGCATTTTTAGTGACTATTGGGGGCCTGGAAAACTTAACCTCTTGGGAGGAATTAGCTCTAGCAGGTAAGAGTCCAGTGGTTAGGCCAGGTGCTTTTGGGAGGCCAACAGTTTGATCTGTGGTCTTGATATGCCGAGTGGCCTCATCTAGTTCAGTGGTCTCAGCTGTTGAATTAAATCCAGCAGCCTGAATTTGTGGCCTCAGCTAATTGAAGGCTCTTAGCTTCTTGCATGCTCTTTCTGAGCAAGATGGCCCCATCTTGGTTTAAATCCTCTACTACTGAAGTAGCTTTGACAACCTGGGATCTAGTGGTTTCTCCCTTTGTTCTTTGGAGATTTGAGGTTTTGTGTACAATTAGTGGGAGAGGCAGCCTTGCCTTGAGTATATCCCTAGCAGCCATGTGTTTAGTGGCTGGATCCTCTGCTCCTTTGGGGCTCAGGCAAAAATTTACCCTCTTAGTGATCTTTGAGGAGGATCTGCCTAACTTAACATCATCTGTTAATGAACTAGCCTTTGTGGTGGTGTTTCCAACAACTTTGCCTTCAGCTCTTTGAGAATGTACAGGTTTTTTTGATCAATAGGCTAGTTAAAGGTTTAAAATCTTATTTCTCTAATATTTGTGTATTTGAGGTGATAGGCAGTAAGGACGTGTTGTGCTGTTTCACTTTGCCTATAAAGTTAAATCTAGCTTTGAATTCAGCATAGTTGTCTATGAATGGACAGCTCTTTGCTTTATGTCCCCTCTTGGTTTTGGAGGTGGTCTTAGGCAGTTTAGTGCCCTCTGCTATTGACTTACACCTGGCAACCGGAGGTTCAATAGTTTTTGGGGGTACTCAAATCAAATTATACAGTCTTGCCCAACCTTAGATGACATTTTGCCCTTGCCTGGTTTAGTCTCTTTGGCTGCTGAATGTTTCTTGGCAGCTGAGTTACTAATGGCTCTGCCCTCAATTAATTGGCCACTGAAGGTGTCTGGGACTAGTCTTGATAGACACAGCAATCATGTGTAATTTAACTTCATCAATAGCAGATTTGGCCCCGACAAACTGGAGTCCAACAGTTGGGTCCTCAACTGAGGTATAACTGCTGAAGCTGAGAGCCCAGGGCTTCGTGCATCTCTTTCAGGACTCTCAGTTACATGCTCTTTCTTGTTGGTTTGAGGAGGTTCTGCCAGGTTTAAATTCCCCTATTGATGATATACACTCCAATCCTGGACTACAACAGCTTGACCCTGCAGGATTTTGTGTATCAAGTTCATAAGGGGGAGGTTGATCATTGCTTGGGCTCTATACATCTTTCTCCCTAGAAGGAAGAGATAAGATTCCCAGAAGTTGTCGGTTTGGGGGCTACATCGTCAAAGATTTGAGGGCATGCAGTGGTTGAAAAATTGCTGTTAGTTATCATACAGGAGGGTCTGCACAAATTATCCTTCAGGGCAGAGATATGAGCCCCAGGCGATGACTGGGAGTCCACAATGGTTGGACGTCACCATTGTTGGTCAGCCAGGAGAGTCTGTGCAGATTATGTTCCTCCTCTTAAGGAGAATACTGGTGTGGCCTCCACTACTTTGAGATACAGTAAATTCTGACATATGTGATCAAAAATCAAGGAGGGCCTGTGTGGATTACCATCCTCTGTGGCCAAAACAAGAGGCCCAATAGATGTTTTCCTGGGAGATCTGTCCTCCACTATGGGGACTTGAGTGGATGGATATTTGTCAGTGTTGGTAAGCCAGGAGGATCTGTGCAGATTATAGTCCTCTATGCCAGACATAGGAGCAACAGTAGACATTTTATTGGGGGCTCCACCCTCCTCTCTATGAGGTCACAAAGTTGCTGATTATTTGACAAAGTTTGCAAGCCAGGAAGGTCTGCACTGATAATTCTCCTTCATGATAGAGATGGAAGCCCCAGTAGATGATGATGTTGAAATTCTTCCCTCTACTTGGGGGCCCACAGTACTCAAATACTTCCCATAATTGGGTCACTTATTGAATGGGGGCCCAGGGACTTGATCTTCTTAAGTCCTACTCTTTAAGTCGACCTCCAATTAGCACCTTACTAGAAATATCCTTAACTACAAAAACAGTTCAAAATCAGCAGCTTCCAAATCCTAGAATTGAGTTGTGGTGTATACCCTGTCTCTTGCTCTTGGATTTGAAACAAAATGAATTTTGTGAACAACTGGAGTTTAGAATGTGAACACTAGGATGTGATTCTGTAGCTATGCAGTACCTCTATGATGCTATGGGTGGGGCTGGAGGGAAGTTGGTGTCGCAGTGACAGGATAAGCCATGTGCTTCTTGGTAGTTTTCTGTTGGTACCCCTTGTGTCAGAATAGTGACATCAGAGGAAATGAATGGCTTGGAGACTTATTGGTTATGAGGTTGTCTATAGCTAGCAGAAGAGCCCAGAGAAACTGAAGGGTTATATGTTTTGGAGCAGTTAGAAGATCCAGACTTTGGGAGTCTTGTCATCAACTCCACTTCCATCCTCCTAGCCTGGTTGGTTATGGCTGTCTTCATGCCTCAATGAGCATCTTGGACTAAAAAGGATGAGGCATATGAGGAACTTTAGAGGAGCTTGCAGTGCACACACACAGGTTTTCAAGGCAGAATTGCCGAAGTATTTCTTATGTGCTTATCATATTCTAAGTACTAGAAACTGAAATGTTTCTACTTTCTTCAAGTTAATGTTTTAGTACATATACATCCAAAGTAAGTAAAGTGGCTGTGAGGAGCAGTAAAAAATTTTCAGATGTGTGTTTGTGTTAGCTCCGTCATGACTCTGTTAACCTGGCATAAGGAAAATCTCACGTAGGCTCATAGTTTCTGGTGTTTCGGTCCATGACTGTAGAGAGTATGTTACAAGACAGCAGATTAACACATGGCAGCCAGGAAGCAGAGAAAGAAAATCTTTGCTCATGGCAAACATTTCTTGGGCTTAGCCCTTACATACTTAAGGAAACATCAACACTAACTCTTGAGCTACTACTACCCTCATTAATACTGCATCTATTAAGACAGTGTTGACAACTCATTCCTTCAATTTCCTTCTCTTTAAAATTGAGATAATGTCAGTGACAGTGCCGCTGAAGGGCAGAGGCAGCCGAGAAAAGCCACTTCCTCATACACCACTTGTCCCAATTGTTCTTTGGGGGCACTAGCCTGAAACTGCTCAAGCTTGCAAAACAAATTATGTGCTAAAAGTTCCTGCTCATCCTGGCCATATAAACCCTGCTACCACCAGACTCTGTGCGACCTCTCTGATCCCTACCAGGGAGTTCGCCCGGGAGTGTACCCCAATAAACTTTTCCTTTCTTGACCTTTCTCTCTTCCCGCATGTTCTTTCCTCACCTAAAACCTTACAGTCAGCACTGTGAATTCTTGTGAAGGTAAAATAATCTTGTTCCTTTCAATAAATGATCTCCAGACCATGCAGAGTGCCATCAATTGGAGGTTCATGGAGTCTTAGAATGGTGAACTTATTCCCATCTTTACTGCATCAAAATCTACAAACAACTTCTCAAGTGATCCATATGCATTTTAAAGTTATAGTAATAAGTTAGTAAAAAATGAACATCATCTTTATTGGCTTTGTTCCCAAACCATAACCTATTCAATATCCTATTTTATACTTTTGTCAGACTTGTACCTCTAGTTTTATTATATAGATGACATTTTCTTTTTCTTTTTTTTTTTGGGTCCGGTCATGGGGCCTGAACTCTGGGCCTGGGCGCTGTCCCTCAGCTCTTCAGCTCAAGGCTAGCACTCTACTACTTGAGCCACAGCACCACTTCCGGCTTTTTTCTTATGTGGTGCTGAGGAATCGAACCCAGGGCCTCGAGCATGCAAGGCAAGTGGTCTACCACTGAGCCACCTTCCCAACCCCATAGATGACATTTTCTTTAGTAAAGGTTTAAAAAAAAAATCTCAGGGATGTTCCTGCCCAGACTGACTTCAAACTGTCATCCTCTGATCTCAGTCTCCTGGGTATCTAGTACAGTATTACAGGCATTAGCCACCAGTGCCAGGCAACACAGGTTCTTCCTTACTACTATTAACTCTCTGATCACCTAGCCCACCTAAAATGTAGAGGTTACCAATTGGCTAGGAAAGGGATGAGGCAGCTACAGGGTTCAAAGAGGCTTTTTGTTTAATGCAAGATTAGAGAGCTGATATAGATAAAAAGGTAACTGCAGATGGTCAGAGATGATTGTAATGTAGGGAACCTAATCCCATAACTGTCTCTGAGCTGTTGAGGCCAAGCACTCTTAAATTGAAGTGCCTAGCTTATTTGAGACAGAGCAGGGTCTAGGCTCTTAGTTACATCTCTAGCTTACTGGATCCAGACTAACAGCTGTAGGTGTTATCAGACAGGTGGAACTGAGCTGAAGTCCTAATGACAGTGCTTGGCCTGTGGATCCTTGATGCATATACTAAAGATGCATACATTAGTTTATCTGTGTCCCAGTGCTAAATGTTTCTTTTACATGAGGGAGTTGCCTGGATCTGGTGTTTCTGACTGCTTTCATATATTTGCCAATTGTTTACTGGTTCAAGTAAATGATCAGTTTGTGCCTCATGGTGTGTGAACACATGGTAATTGTTTACTCTTTTCCTTTTTGATTTTCTATTTAGTTATTCCTGTAGTTATTTAGTTATTCCTGAAAGTGCTGTATATCAAAGCAACATTTATTGCTAAAAATGTTTATTTCCCTCTGTATTTTATAACTTATGGCATGTGTATGAAAACTGGGGATTGAACCCAAATCTCAAATGCCTTAACATACCATCTACACTAAGACACCCTTAGCATATCAATTCTTACTTCAGAATTTTTAGAGCAAAATACAGAATTAGCTGGGCACCAGTGGCTCACACCTATAATCCTAGCTACTCAGGAGTCTGAGATCTGAGGATCGTGGTTCAAAACCAGCCCAGACAGGAAAGTCCGTGAGACTCTCATCTCCAATTAACCACCAGAAAACTGGAAGTAGGGTTGTGGCTCAAGTGGTAAGAGTGCTAGCCTTGAGCTGAAGGTGCCCAGGCCCAGAGTTCAAGACCTATGACCACCACCACCACCACCAAAAAAAATCTCAGAATTGTGAAGAATTTATGGACTGTTAGGTATGCAAAGGTTTGTTACATCTTCTTGATTGTCTCTTTTCATCATTATGAAAAGATTTTAAGATTTTTTTTTTTTGGCCGAATGTGAGGCCTGAACTCTGGGCCTGCATGCTGTCCCTGAGCTCTTCAGTTCAAGGCAAGTGCCTTGAGTCATATTGCCATTTTTCAGCTTTATCTGCTTTATGTGGTGCTGAGGAATAGAATCCAGGGCCTCATGCATGCAAGGCAAGCACTGTACCACTGAGCCACCTTTTCAGTCTATTTTGTCTGATAAATTTGGTCACTGCAGTTAACTTTGCATTGTTTTATTTTCAAACCTAGTTTGTCCCCTGTGGCCAGCAAAAATTTATTCATTTATTTAGTAGCACAAGAGTTTGACTCAAGGCTTTGGGCTTGCTCAGCAGTCTATCCTCCAGCCCTTTTGAATCTACTTATTTTTGTGCCAGTATTGGGGCATAAGCTCAAGAGCTTCCTAGTGTCCCTTTGCTTCTGCTGAATGCTTGTACTCTACCACTTGAGCCACACTTCTACTTCCTGCTTTGCTTATTTTTGAGAGGGTTTCTCCTTTTGTCTGAGGCTGTCCTGATTGGATTAATGTCATTTTGCCTTTCGGTTTCATGTATCTCCTGTCTTGTTTTTTTCAATTTTGAGCTCAGGATGTCATGCTTCTCAGGCAGGCACTCTTACTACTTCAGCTATATCTCCAGCTGAAAGCAAACTCTACTGTAGTATTTCAATTTCTTTAATATATGTATATATATATATATATATATGCTTTATAGTAATCCCAGTGAAATTTAGAAATGTTATTTCTATACAACTTACGTAATTATACAACTTAATGTAATTATTATTACATATGTAATATGTATTACATACATACACTTGAGAATGTCCTATTTGCCTTGATTTCTGATTTTGTATTATGTTTTGGTTTGAATTATCTAGTTTTGCTAGATGTTTGGTTGACAGGTAGCTTGATTCCATCTTTGTTGTCCTCTGCTTTGAGATTTTTAGAGAAGTTAAAACGTAGTCCCAATGAGATCATTTGTGGATCGTTAAGTGGGTTTTCCTTTTCTCTCAGTTTTCTATCATTTTCACTATGATAGATTGGGGAATAATACATCTATTACCTTCTTACAATTTGGTAGTCTTCTTGCATTTATTTTAAATCTTGGTGGAGAGGAATGAAACCTAGGTTAGGTAAGTACACCTCCAGTCCTAATTTTTTTTCTTTCTTCTTTACATCTAACATTCCCATTACATAGTTACATCCTTATTTTTCTGGGCATTTAAAAATTATCCTATTCTTTGGATAATCTTACACTTGTGGATTTTTCCTATTGTAAACTGCCTCTAATTCCTATTGTAAATTGCCTCTAATAAAATTTCCATTTGGCTCTAAGAAATAATTTCCATCATATGGTATTTGACTAAATACTTCCATTAGACTCTGACAGTTAGACTCCTGCAGTTTCCTTTAGATATTTTGAACAAATTTATAACAGCACTTTGCTCCTGAGCTCTCAAGGCCTTCTTCTCCCTTAAGTTGTCAGCTGGATTGTTTAAACAAAAAGCATTCTGCCTCTAATGTTCCTACAGCATGGGCATGTGTAGTCTCTCTAGTCTTCCTTCCATGCCCCAGTAATTACTTCCTCTGATCTTTTGTTCTAGCTGGGAACTGGGGTGGGGTAAGGGGTGGCTCAAGTAGCAGAACACCTGTCTAAAAGTGCAAGGCTATGAGTTCAACTTCCAATATCATCAATTGAAAATTAAAGGGTTCTAGTTGGTCTGCTTTTATTGGTATTATGCATTTTTTTTAATGTGATAGAGATTGAACCCAAGGTTTGAGCGCTAAGCACAAATTCTACCACTGAAGTACAACATTCCCAGCCCCAACTTGTTTGATCCACTTAAATTCAGATCCATATATGGTATCTTTAACCCTAGGACTCCTGTTAGCTGCCTCTTTCTCATTCTCTGCTCAGCGTTCTATGAGTCTTTTGATCTGTTGCTGTCATGGACCTACAAGTCTTTTGTTTTTAGGGTGGTACTGGGGATTGAATTTAGGATCTTTTGCTTGCTGGCAAATACCCTATCACATCAGCTATGTCCCCACTCCTTCCTTCCTTCTTCCCTCCCCCACCCTCCCTTCCTTCCTTCCTTGGTCTCAAATTTAGGGCCTGAGCACTGTCCCTGAGCTTCTTTTGCTCAAAGCTAGCACTCTTCCACTTGAGCCACAGCGCCACTTCCAGCTTTTTCTGTTTATGTGATATTGAGGAATTGAACCCAGGGCTTCATGCATGCTAGGTAAGCACTCTACCACTAAGCCACATTCCCAGCCCTTCCTTGATTACTTTTTAATGCATATCTTAAAATATACCCTTTAAATAAAGCAGCATGTTCACAACCTGAAAGATCTTCCTGCTGCCAGCAGGTAATTCACCATCAACATGCAGCATCCACATTAAGTGAGCAGTTCTTTAATAGTTATTTAAATATTTTCCACCACCGAAGTGTTTATGATTAATTTACAAGTGCAAGGCATTATACAATTAAATGTAAGCTGACTTACTGTGTAAATAATGCTGCTCAAGAAGTAGTCCTGGAGTAGTTGGAATTTCTATTTCTAACTCAGTAGATTAAAACACAATTGTGAATGGTATAAAGATGTAAGAATCATATTATGGTAGAAACTGTGAAAAATAGAGAAACCAGACCCTTTCCAAGCAATTTAAAACGCCAGTTTCCTTCACTTAAACATGGTTTCCCAGACAATAAAGATGACTTTCAATGTATAAAATTCCCAGAATATTAGTATTTGATGATCAGTGTATTGAAATTAATGGAATTTACAAAAACACATTTACATGTAAGCAGATATAAACAGACAATGTGCAATTGAGCTCTAGTCATCATCAGAGTCTGAATCATATTTCTTTCCTTGGATAGTTTTCTTTTCCAGCTTTGTGAAGTTTGCCCCAAATTTCTTTTGGCTCTGAAATGGTGGCTCCATTAAATTTCCACTAAAAACAGAACAAAATTGAAAACCATTTTAGATTAAATACACCTGGTATATTAGAATGCAAACAAAAATCTTTTTCATTATAATGTACAGAATATAAACAATAAAAAAAATTTCCTCTAATCATACTAAGAGCTGATAGATCTACATCTTGTTCTTGTATTCTAAATGTTTTAGGCCAATGTTTTATTTTCTCTTTAATCATTAATTGTTGATTCACGTTTTATAGGCTGTGCTAACACAACTTCTGATTGTAAAAAGAGTGCTTTGATTTTGTTGGTTATGCCTGTGATGAACCCATTAACCCTGGCTCCCCCCCACCCTTTTTTTTTTGCCTGTCCTTGAGCTTAAACTCAGGGTCTGGACACTATCCTTGAGCCTCTTTATGCTCAAGGCTACCACTTTACCACTAGAGCAACAGCGCCACTTCTGGCTTTCTCTGAGTAGTTTCATGGACTTTGCTGCCCAGGCTTTGAATGGTGATCCTCAGATCTCAGTCTCCTGAGTATTTAGGATTATAGGCATGAGCCACCAGTATCTGGCTATGTTCTGTTATGCTTGAGGTAGGGTCTGACTTTGGCCTGGGCCAGCCTGGACTATGCAGTCTTTATGCTTATGTTTCCATAGGTAGTCAAAAGTGTACCACCACATCCAGCCTTTTCTATTTGAGATGACATCTCACATTTTTTGTGTAGACTGGCCTGGAACTCAACATTTGTGATCTCAGTTTTCCTTGTGAATGAGATGATAGGCTGCCATGCCTAGCTATTACTGGTTGATATGGGGTCTCATGAACTTTTGCCCAAGTTGACCTTGAACCACAACCCTCCCAACCCAGGCCTCCCAAATAGCTAGGATAGTAGGTGTGAGCCTGTGTAAGCTTTACCTAAAAGAATAATAGCCAATCCTGCTCTACTTTTGGTAGCTTATTATGATTGATTTGGTGTATTTCCTAATATTTAGATTTCCACAGACTTGAGCAAAACTTATATAATAATTGTTATAATCTGGAATTGGAATAAGCATTTTATATCAATATTAAGAATAATTTCTTTCAAAAGTGTCTTAGGATTTGGGATCTGGTGGCTGACACCTGTAATCCTAGCAACTCAAAAGGCTGAGATCTGAGGATCATGGTTTACAGCCAGGTTGAGTAGGGAAGTTCATGAGACTTTTATCCCCATTTAACTACCAAAATGACAGAAGTGAAACTATGGCTCAAGTGATAGAGTGCTAGCCTTGAGAAAAGAAACAAAAAACAAAAAAGCTTAGGTGGTTAGGGATGTGGCTTAGTGGTAGAGTGCTTGCCTAACATGCAAGAAGCCCTGGGTTCAATTCCTCAGTACCATATAAACAGAAAAAGCTGGAAGTGATGCTGTGGCTGAAGTTGGTAGAGTGCTAGTCTTGAGCAAAAGAAGCTCAAGGACAGTGCTCAGGCCCTTAGTTTAGGCCCCAGGACTGGCAAAAACAAAAACCTCAGGGGCCCCAGGACTGGCACACAAAACAGGAAATATCATTTGCTATTAATGGAAACATGGGGTCTGGGAAGGTGGCTCAGTGGTAGAGTGCTTTGCCTTGCATGCATGAGGCCCTGAGTTCAATTCCTCAGCACCACATAAGCAGAAAAAGCCAGAAGTGGTGCTGTGGCTCAAGTGGTAGAGCACTAGCCTTGAGCTGAAGAGCTGAGGGACAGTGCCCAGGCCCAGAGTTCAGGCCCCATGACCGGCAAAAAAAAAAATGGAAACATGGGTCCTTGGAACCAATTACAGGGAGAATACAATGTAATCCTAAAACATCTTCTTAGGACAAGAAAAAAAATGGCTTAGATAATTATGGTGACATGTTATAAGGACTCATAAGCTAATATGAAAGAAGTTTTCACTGACCAACTCTGAGCTGGAAAGTAAATCACAATAGTAATAAAACAATTCACAGGCTAAATGTATTAATAACACTAAATGAAAAAGTAAATAAATGTAGGAGATGAGAAAATTTCAATACATTAACCTCTTCTCTACTATGCCAAATGGTAATCTCGTGCTTGTTTGTCTAGCTTATTTCTGCTAACACCAGAAATAAGACAACTACTGCACACTTGGTATGATGGAAGAGCCCAACACCACTCCTCTAATGTAATTAACAATGATGTGTGATCTGAAGCTAATTTTGAGGATGCAATGCAAAACTTGAACTGTGGATAGTGATTCTACAGAAGAACTATCTTATAAGCTAACTTGCTTATCATACTCAAAACCTCAACACCCACAAAACATTGGATTGAGAACTGGTAACAAATTGTTGCAGAATAGAAAATTTTTTAACTGACACATTTAGGTATTGAGTGATGACACATTTGAGTAAGGTTTGTAAATTGAGTAATTCTTGCTTTGATAATTGCACTCTGGCTATGTAAGAGAATGTCTATATTCTTTGGAAATACATAAGGAATCCTTTTATTCAGGAATAAAAGGATATAGTATTTCTAACATCTACTCAAATGCTTCTGAGGAAAAAAATACATAAAGGATAAGTGAGAATCTCTTGTGCTAGTATGCAACATTTGGATCTTATTTTCCATAATGTATACTAAGTACAGAAATCTCTACATGTGAGATAGGGCTATATATATTAAAATTTAATGTTTTAAAGTAAGCTTCAGGGCTGGGATGCATTTCAGTCATATAGCACTTGCCTAGCATGTATACATGAAGCCTCTGCGGTTCAATCCCCAGCACAATACCACAAAATAAAACAAAAACTCTAAGACTCAGATTTGTCTATAAATCTGAATTTGCTGCAATATCATGCTAATATATAATTTAAGAAATACAATTTTCTTAAAGTGTGGTGGCACATGTCTGTAATCCCAGCCCTTAGGAGGGCAGAGACAAGAGGATTTTGAGTTCATGAACAGCCTGGACTACACAGTAAGACCTCATCAAAACACAATAAACACAAGATTAAAAAAAATAAAAATTGCTTTCTGATAAAACTACAAGTTTTAATATCATAAATGTTAATAATATATGAAAATCCTCTGTAAAATGATCAACTAGATAGGATTTAAAATTAACTTGATGCTAAAAGTTACCTGTAATTAAGAATATCAGAACAGCCAAGTCTCCATTCTAAAGTTTCTGTGGTGAAGTCATCTGTATTTCCTAGGTCAGTAAATCCAACAACATAATCTTGTGTCTTCCCGTCTTTTATGAGTGCTAGTGTGGGAAGGACTTTGATACGCAGTCTCTCACAAAGGAAAGGTGCTTTGTCCACATTCAGCTTCAAAAATTTGGTCTCAAGATGTTTCTTAGAAAGTATCACCAAATGTCTGTCTAGTATTTTGCACCTGTAACAACATCAAAAAGTTAAAATGTAAGGCAACAGATTTCTCTTTAAAAAATCAGCATCACTATCCTGGTGCTGGTGGCTCATGCCTGTAATCCTAGCTACTCAGGAGGCTGACATCTGACAACTGCAATTGGAAGCCAGGTGGAAAAGAAAAGTTCTTAAGATTCTATTTCCAATTCCATTTCCAAAAAGATGCAAGTAGAGCTGTGGCTCAAGTGGTAGAGCAGTAGCCTTAAGCAAAAAAGAGCTTAGGGACAGCACCGCTGAGTTCAAGCCCCAGGACTAGCACCTCAAACAAAAATATCACTAAACACCTGATTTCAGTTTTTCTGTATACGTCTAACTAGGTGGCAGCCAATCTATGCTATGTCAGATGACCTAATTTCCAGGTTAACTGCAAGATGAGCTGCCCAAAGACAAATGAGCATTCTAAAAAGTCAGATTTTCCCTAATGAGATTTAAAAAAACGCTTTTAAGTAATAAAGATGTTGTCAAACTTTATTTATGGGAAGAGCAAAACATCAAGATACTGTTTTCCTTATGTATGTCTCCTGGCATCTCATTTAGGAAAACTTAAAAAGAACTTGGTGTGTGTGTTTTTGTTAATCCTGGAGTTTAAACTCAGGGCCTGGGCACTGTCCTTGAGCTGAACTTCTCTGCTCAGGGCTAGTGCTCTACCACTTGAATTATAGCTCTACTTTTTGATGGTTAATTGGAGATAGAAGTTTCATGGACTTTTCTGTCCTGGCTGGTTTCAGGTATGAGCCACTAATGCCTGGCAGGGCAGTTAAACAAAACAAAACACTTGTTGGTGGGCTTGCTCTTTCTTGGAATGTTGAACCTATCAGGCAGGACACCTGGCCTTCTAGACTCCTTGGGAAAAACAGAGGAGAGGAAGAGGAATGGGAAGGGTGAAAGTGGGAAGAGGAATAGAGTCTTGCCACTATCTCCTAGACAGAGATCTAAGGATTGAGACATCTTAGGCAGGAAATTCTGTGAGAAATCATCTCTAGTTAACGACCAAAAGCTATAAACATTGCTGTGGCTCAAGTGGCAGAGCACTAGCCTTGAGTGAAAAAGATTAGTTACTGACACACATATACACACCACCAACAACAAAAAACCCCCACTTATTTAACTTTAACATGTGGTGTAGAACTTAAAATATATATGAGACTACCAGGAGACAAATTGAGAAGTTGTTCCTTTTAGTTTCCAGTAGTATATATTTATCCAAATTTTGTTTTTAAGAGAACAAAGTTACCTGAATGTAGAGTCTCTGTAGAAATGACAAACTACTTTTTTACTCTCTTTGACTTCTTGAAAAAAGTCTCTCTCACTAGGGATTTCTCTGTATTCACCATGTCCTTTAGAAAGCCATTCCTAATTTGGAGAGAAGCAAAATATTGTATATGAAAAATCTTTTAGCACCACTTGATATTTTAAATGTCCCAATCACCATATTATTTTATAACAAAGCTGATATCCTATAGAGAAATGAGTTCATTTTAGTAGCTTTCCAATTTCTGGTGTCCAAGAGTTAACTAGTCCATGGGCAGTGAGAATATCCCCACAGCCTGAACTGAGACAACTGTTTCAGTTATTTAAAACACTTGTTTTCTCAGAATATCAAAGTAGTTAGACTTGTGAGACTCAGCATCTAATTGCAATTTTGTGTGTGTGTGTGTGTTCTTAACTATTAAAGTTAGAAACATTTGGTGTAAGTTACGATTTCTTTTTGAAAAGTTTTTCTTTTTAATTTTGTTTTTTTGCATTGTTGGGAGACAGAACACAGAGCTTTTAGCATCCAAGTGCTCTACCATTCAGCCACACCCCTAGATCTACCCTTAAAAAAAAAAAGTTCGGGGGTTGGTGGCATAGCTTTGTTGGCAGAACATTAGACAATGAGGAAAAGCATCAGGTACTGAGTTCAAGTCCCAGTCTTGGACCTAAAAAAAGGAAAGAAAAAAATGTTTGTACTTGAGGTGTGGTTCAGCTGTTGAGCACCTATGTACTACGTACAGAGCCATGGGTTCAAACCCTAGCATGCTAAAAAAGAGAAAGTTCCAACCATAGAAAAATCCAACCACTCAACCAACTAACCAAAAAACCTCACCGGCTAAGTCAGTCTTGGGTACAGGGAGTTACTGTAGTTGAGAAGCTAGGGAGTTCTCTTTGCTTCTGATGAGCACCTCAGAGAAGCAGGTATACATACCTTCCATACTAACAAAGGGAAGTGTCCTAAGAGAAAAAGTAGTTCACTCACATGGTATCCAGAATCAATGCAGATCTCCCATTGAGTCCATCTGCCCTTAACAACCAAGCCCGAGAGACCTCCCAGCTTCTTGAACCCTGCTCGTGGCAGGAAGCTTATCTCCTCAACTGGAAATGCTAACCTTTCAGGCAGGTGGTTTTAATAAAAAGGAGCACTAGGCTTATAGGTCAGAGCTACAAGTTTCAATTAAACTTCTAAGTACTTTTTTAGAAATGTCTTTTGACAGTTGGGTACTGGTGGCCTACACATCTTGGGATGTGGAGAGTAGGACTGTAGTTCAAGGCCAGGCAGGACAAAAATTCAAGAGACCCTAATCTCAATAAAAAAGAAAAAAGGCTGTGTGTAATGACATGACTTGTCATCCCAGCTATATAAGAATCAACTAGGTGCTGGTGGCTCACCCCCGTAATATTACCTATATAGGAGTGATCTGAGGATCACTGTTCAAAGCCAGCCTGAGCAGGAAAGTCCATGAGACTCTTATCTCTAAGTAACCACAAAACGCTGGAAGTGGAGCTGTGGCTCAAGTAGGAGAAAACTAGCCTTGAAAGAAAACGTTTAGGGAGAGAACCCAGGCCCTGAGTTCAAGGACCAGGATCAGGACCAGAGCTGGGGAAGAGAGGGGTGGGGGGGGGGTAGGGAAGGGACAGGGGGAGAAAGGGATGAAAAAGGATTAAGGTCCAAGTCAGTGTAGGCAAAAAGTGAGCTCCTATCTCAAAAATAACCACAGCAAAAAGGGCTAAAAGGGTGGCTCAAGTGTTAAAGTGCCTGCCTGGCAAGCTCAAAGCCTTGAGTTGTTTTTTTGTTTTGTTTTTTTAAAAAAAGGGGAAAAAAAAGGCTCTAACACTGAACTGCAATATAGATCCACAACTTTTATCTATGGATTCAGCTTGGACAAAGTTGAGAGAGAAAAATATTTTTTAGTCTTTTTCATATCAGCCACTCAAGTCTCACAACTTGTCTGTTTCTCCTAATGAATTTTCTTGAACAAATTTCTAACAGGAATACTTAAAATCACAAAATTCTAAAAATGAGGAGCAGGGCTGGGAAGGTGGCTCAGTGGTAGAGCACTTGCCTTGCATGCCTGAGGCCCTGGGTTCGATTCCTCAGCACCACATAAGCAAAAAGAAAAAAGCCAGAAGTGGCGCTGTGGCTCAAGTGGTAGAGCGCTAGCCTTGAGCTGAAGAGCTGAGGGACAGCGCCCAGGCCCAGAGTTTAGGCCCCACAACCGGACCAAAAAAAAAAAATAGATAACAAATAAAAATAACAATGAGGAGTAAAATGTAATCATTACAGCACACATAGATATAAGTTGTTAGGAGCATACTGTTATAGCAATTTCAGAAAGCAGGGCAGAGAGGTTACTTGTTTCTGCTGTTGAGCTTTCCTTAGTGCCGCAAGTCTCTTTTCTTTGAGGCGCTCCAATTCATCTTCATCCATCTGATCCAGTTTCTTAATTTCAGAATCCAAATGATCTTCTACCAGTTTGGTAGTTTGAAGCAACTGGTTTTCTAGGACTTTTGAAAACATGTCGACAGATGCATCACCTTCCATTCTTCTAAATGGTACTGTTCAGCCTTGGTACTAAGTTTAAAAAAAGGCAAATAACACGAAAAATAATTTCTTTCATTTAAAAATTTTATTTTTCACTTAAAGATTCCAGTAATTGGGCATTTACTAACTCCCAAACACTTACTGCTAGGCTTAAGAATCTATCTATCTATCTATCTATATATAGAGAGAGAGACCCATAGTGCTTATGCATGAAGATGGCATTAAAAAAAACCCTCAGTGTTAAACAAGGGGGTGAATAAATGAGGAAAGAGCAATAGAGGGGAATTATTCTGATCAAAATAAAATACATGTATGGGCTAAACTGCATGGTTGAAAACCTTGGTACAATGAATATCTGCTAAAAATGGATGACAAAAGAGGAAAAAAATAGGGTTTGTTGGAATGGGTGAAGAGGGAGGATTAAGTACTTTATCTATATATTAGAAAAAGCTGGGTACTGGGGGCTCTTGCTTAATATTTTGCTAATCAGAAGGCTGAGGTTGAGGTTCAATGCAAACCCTGGCAGAAAAGTCTGAGTCTTATCTTCAGTAAATCAGCAAAAAGCCAGAAGTGGAAACAAAAAACAAACAAACAAAAAGCTAGAACTAGAAGTGTGACTAAAGTGGAAAAGTTGCAGCCTTGAGTAGTAAAAATCAAGTGATAGCCTGAGGTCCTGGATTCAAGCCTCCAGTATAGGTACAAAACAAATATATGAGAGGATATAAAGGAAAGTGATTGCTGAATGAAGCTGATGGGGTACACTGTATGTATGTATGGAAATGCCAAAATAAAACACCTTTATACAACTATGCAAAAGAATAAAAAAAATCTTAAGGGGCTGGGAAGGGGCTCAGTGGTAGCTCGCTTGCCTTGCATGCCTGAGGCCCTGGGTTCGACTCCCAGCACCACATAAGCAAAAAGAAAAAAGCTGGAAGTGGCACTGTGGCTCAAGTAGTAGAGCGCTAGCCTTGAGCTGAAGAGCTGAGGGACAGTGCCCAGGCCCAGAGTTCAGGCCCCACGACCGGACCCAAAAAAAAAAAATCTTAAAAAAAGAAAGAAGCCAAGTGTGGTGGCCTCTGGGGAGGCTGAGGCAGGAGGACTTCTAGTTCAAGGCCAGCTTGGGTTTATATAGGTGAAACTTAACAAGCCAATAGCCAAGGAAAGAAAATAGTAACAAAAAGTTTTACTTAAATGCTTTTAAGTTTAGATACATAAAAACTGCAGAAAAGTTAGGTTTATTTAACTGAAACAAGATTGTGACATTATATTTCCAGGTAACTTAAATAAATGGAAATGCCTTTAAATCAACATTCAATTGAGAACTGAAATGAACCTACTTAGAGCAAATTTCAGGCTTTTTTTTTTTTTTTAAAGACCATTATCAGACCACACAGAAATCAGCTGAAGAGATGAACTGGCAATCAGTGTTTACAAAAGGAAAAGAAAAGCAGAAATATCTGTGAAGACTACTATTGAGTAGTAGTAGTAAGATCACAAACTCAGCTTTTACATATACAAAAACATAGGCTGGGTGCTGGTGGCTTATGCCTATAATCCTAGCTACTCAGGAGGCTGAGATCTGAGGACCATGGTTCAAAGCCAGCCTGGGCAGGAAAGTTCCTGAAACTCTCATCTCCGATTAACCACCAGAAAACCGGAAGTGGTGCTGTGGCTCAAGTGGTAGATCATTTGTCTTGAGCTGAGGAGCTCAGGGACAGCGCCCAGGCCCATAGTTCAAGCCCTATGACTGACAAACCCAAAAACAAAAACATATTAAGATGTGCTCCAACACTGAGCAGACTTGAGCAAAAATACGCTTTTTAATGGTTACTCTCCTAAGGAAGTTCATTTTTGACTCTCAAGACATTTCACAATTTTTGTAAAGACTACTGCCTGGTCTTCTGTAAGCATTAGTAACCATGCCTAATCTATTATGCAACAAAATCCAATCCTCAAAAATTAATACTGACTTCAATTAACTGACATTTAATGTTTTCTGTGATACAAAACAATATAGTATTTACTATTTTCTTAAATTTTGATTTTTTTCTGCTCAATCAACTCACTGTGTAATGTTTTAACACAAAGCTGAAGTTGTATCAATTATATATTGCAAAATAGATGACGTATTTTCTACTAGTAACAGACCAATTCTTTATGTCTGGGTTATTACCAAAGATGATCTATAGTTTGTCAATCAATACATAACCAAAATATATTAAAAAACACTACTGAAGTATCTAAAAACCAAAATGAACTGTGAATTTATTTACTAAGCTTCTGATACTGATCCTGGTCCACCTATGGCCCTCTATAAATGTTGAACTGAGCTTTTGCAACCTTCACTTTTCAGCTTTTTCTTCACAGAAAAAACAGCTGAAAAACATTCTTGATTTCACTTTCATACACCTGAAGTTAGCAGTGCACAGATCACAGCAGATACTTAATATTTGAATATTTTCAATGCATTCAATTTATTGTTGAATGTACATGTGCCTAGCTTTTGTTCAAAACATATTTGAGGTTAAAAAAATCAAATGAGTAACTCCTTATAAATAATACAATTGAACACTATTTTGAATGTAGCAAAATACTTCCACTCCCTGCCTCCCCCCAAAAATGTATGATCGTGAGTCTAAGGGTAGGACTAGGGGAAGGAAAACAAAATAAGTTCATCAGAACTTATTACTAGGGCCACAGCAGACGCTGATCACAAGACATACTTAAACTTCAATTATCTGCTAAAGGAGAACAGAAACGAGAAAGAGCTTTGCTGAGTGAAGGTGCGGAGGTCTCAAACTCTTGAAAATGTTAAAGAAGTGGTGTAATGGTTGCTAACTTTTCATTCTTCAAGTCAAAGTCTCTATTGTTCCTTTTAAGGTTAACTGGAATGGTGGAAAGAGATACTGAGGCCTGAATTTTCCCCTTCTCCTCCCCCGTCTCTCTTTTTGTGTGGGTACTGAAGCTTGATTTCAGTGCCTGGGCAATGATTAATTGGAAATAAGTCTCCCAGACTTTCCTGACCAGGATGGCTTTGAACCGCGATCCTCTCTGAATTTAGCCTCTAGAGTAGCAGGGATTACAGTACTGAGCCTACGGCGTCCGGCTATCTTTAATTTTTTTAAAGCCAGGCACCAGACAAAACAACCAAAAGCTCGCTTTTAACAGTCCCGCTGTACCTTTCCAACAGTCTCCTTTGCCACTCCCAAAGCCCGGGGACAGATAAGGGCAATTCAGAGGCAGCGACTTCGGCGACTTCGGGAGCGCATGCGCTAGGGCCACTGCCACCGCTTAGACCCCAGCGTCCGGCCGCGCCCCTCCTCCCAACACAACTGGATGTGCAGCTGTGATGTGCCCAACAGCACTGAGAGGACGCGGTGGCCAGATCTGTCACAGATTCCTTGTCTCACCTGAGCTCTAGGTGTCCAGGGAGTGAGGGGGCAGCAGCTCCAGAAGACCGGTCCTTCCACTTCGCAGCTGACGTCGCGGACTACGAATGGGCCGTCACCTCTGCTTTATCATTGGCTGCAGCCCTCTCGCGATATCTGAGATGCTCGCGGAAGGCATGGTCAGCTGTGAACCGAGAGCTTTTGCGCGTGCGCCACGCTCCTTAGCTAGTCGGAACTCAAGGATTTCAATTCAGTGCTCTCGGGGTAAATGGGTCTAGGGAAAGAGAGCGAAGTATTCTGGGAGTTGTAGTTTTTAAAAAAATTCAGGCTAGAGTGGCTTAAAAAAAAGTCAGAACTCATGAAGTTACACCAGAAATGAGATAGCTACGATTTTGTTAAGGGCTAACACTCGAACTTCATTGTGTTTAGTGATCTTTTCTATTTTTTATAAAATTGAGCGATAACTTCATTTTTTAAATATATTTCACCCATAATACCACTGCTCATATTCGTATTCATAGAACATTTTCACCGCTCCAAGAGCTTCCGTCCTTACTTCTAACACGCTAATTTTTAGAAGCGACTCTTGTTTTGAATGTAAAGATTAAGACTCCTATGAGGGCACCGGTAGATAGGTATGTCCTTGTATTTTTCCGTCGGTAACTGCACATCATTTTTAATCCATGGATGTGATTGAGCAGTCCCCATTTTTGTCTTGGGTTTAAAATCCCTCGGAAATTCCCCAGGGCTCAACATTGGTTCATTGTTGTTCTTTAGGGAATTTCGTGCAGCTAAGAATATATGGACATAAAAGCATATAGAGAATATATGGACCCACTTTTGAAGCCGGTGCCAGTTCCTCACGCCTAAATCACCCCGCGGGGAGGGTGCTGACGTGGGAAACGCAAACGTGGGGAATGAACAGTCTCATTGTCCGCCGCTTGGTTCTAGAATGTGGAAACCACGCGGTGTCGTTGCGCGGCGAACACTGGCAGGCAGGGGGCGCTCAGGATCCTGCCGGGCTGGCGGGTCAACCGGAGACGCTCTACCTGAAGCGCCGCTCTCGATGAGCCGCGTCCTGCGTCCTCACGCTGAGGCGGCAGGGCGATGCGCTTGCGCATTGAGGGCTCACACCATATGTGCCCCGTCCCAGTGCGCGCGTCTGTCGAGAGCCGGGTGCGAGAGGCGGCAGCGCGAGGGGGGACGGAGTCGAGCGGAGACCGAAGTCAGCGGGGAAACAGTGGGTCTGTGAGAAACCGAACCGAGGGCTGGGGCCGCGACTGCCGCTGACAGACGATGGGGAAGAAACAGAAAAACAAGAGCGAAGACAGGTAGGCTGTGGCTGGTGGGTCCGGCAGCAGCGGCCGCGGCTCCGTGAGGCGCGCGGGGCTGCCGCGCGCGAGGTTGGGCTGCGGTCGAGGCTCGCGGGCTGCTGGGACGCGGCCGGGAGTGGGCGGCGCGGGTCCGAGACCCCGGGCCAGGCGGACACGGTGGGCCTCATTTCCTCTAGCCGTGCGTCAGTCCTGTAAGCTGCCGGGTCGCCGGCTCTGGCCGGGGGAGGTTCCAGGCCTCGGAGCCTGGGCAGCGGGGCAGTTGTTTGAGGTACCCGGCCGCGCGGGGAGGGTCTGGGTCGGCTTTCCTTTGCCCAGGTGGTGGGTGGGAGTTGGGGATTCGGCTCTTGTTATGCTTTTGTACCCCGTGAATCCTCGGGGGCGGGGGGGGGAGAGTAGGGAATCCGAAGCTGACGTACGTGCCGTCGATTGGGTGGTGGTGGTCGCTGCTCCTGAACCTGCCCAGGAATGGAGAAGTGAGGAGCGAGAGTTTTAGCTGTTCGCTCTCGGTCGAATGCGGGCACGCTTTCTCAGATCCGTCTAGATGATGATTGTCCAGGCTCCATGCTTCCCCCCCCCCTCTTTCCTTCTTCCGGCCTTTCTGGTCATCTCTTTGCTCTCTAGCACCTCCCCTAAGAAAAGGAGAAGGTGAAACAAAACCAACCCCGGGTCGCGGCTTTCCAGCCACTTCAAAGTCTGTTGGGAGCGAGGGAGTGCGAGGGTGTCCGGAAGTTACTCACCCAGAGGTTTTTGGAACGTTCCTGAGCGTCGCATTCAATTAACATTCTTTTTCGGCTTTTTCATAAAAGAGTTTTACTTCGTGGGAACAGGTTGCCATCTGTTAGTTTATCCATGCTGTGCTACTCGCCAGACCTAGTTTAAATGGTAAGAGGGGAGTGTAAGGTAAACGTAAGAGCAGAACCCGTCTGTGCTATTTCGTCGTCTTCACGAAAAACACCGTGGGTGGTTTTTGAAGTTAAAATAAGATTTGTCAGTTGGAATCTTGAATCGTGTACTCTCACCTAGAACTTGCGTAGCAGATGAATGGAATGAAAAGGCCACAGACTCTTCGTATGTCACTTTTAGGTTTAGGTCTTTGGGAGGAAGATAACTAGTTTGGAGAATAGAATTAGTTAAGTAAAAAATGGGGGACAAAAGCAGAAATTGGGTGGTTTAATGAAACCCAAATTTATGTATGTTTGACAGAAAAGTTTTTTTGATATGTAGATGGTATTTGTTTCCTTGCTGAGAAGAATTTTCAGCTGTGTATAAACTGTAGAGAAACAAATACAATAAAGCTTTGTGTATCACTTAACCTTTCTTCAGCCATTATAAGCACATGACCAGCCCTAATCATCCACCTGTTGAATATTTGAAACTCTGAAGCTATTCTCAGAGGTCTTTCACCTGCAAATCCGTCAGGAATAATTTGAGTAATGGAGGCAACTGGGTGCTGTTTGCTCAGGCCTATAATCCTAGCTACTCAGGAGGCTGAGATTTGAGGATCATGGTTAGAAGTCAGCATGGGCAGGAAAGACTGTGAGAATCTTATCTCCAATTAATCACCTAAAACCCAGAACTAGAGCTGTGCCTCAAAGTGGTAGAATGCTAGCCTTGAGCAAAGAAGCTCAGAGACAGCACCCAAACCCTGAGTTAAAATCCCATGACCAACATATAAAAAGGGGGGAGGGGAACAACGCACAAGCCCACCACAGAAGCATATGGGTACAATCAAAATGCCACCATCAAGCCTAAGGAATAGTAACAGTGGTTTTTATAAATATCCAATATACAGTCAGCATTTTAATTTTCCTGATTGTCTTTTTTTCAGTTTGTTTGGTTCAGGATTACACTAGTTTTAAGAATATATTTATATTATTCTACTTTCAGTGCTCTTTCACAGTGGAAAAAAAGCTATTTTGAGAGGAGACATTTTGTAGTTTTAGTGAAAAGTAACCTTCCTCTTAAGATTCATAAAAATAATTTCATGGATCATGTAAAAGTTGGAATCTGTTATTAAGTGATTGGTTTGGTGTAGTATAGGTGTTGCTTCCCCCACTAACCTATAGTCTTTTTGGCTCATTTTGAAGGGAAAGTGCAGAAGTGTAATTTGAAAATATTTTCTCATATGCCAATATAAAGTGTGTGTTACTGTTTTGTAGACTCCTATGCTTGAGCCTTTAAAATTGTACCAAGAATTTCTGAGATTTTGCAAGATGGCTCATTGTGACCAGAATTGCTTTGTGTTTTGTTGTTGGTTTTTACTTTGGTGTTCTACATGAGATGCTGAAAGGTGGGAAAGTTAGTTTGCTTTTTTCAAAAACCCTGCTGTTTAAGTTGCACTTTCTTCAAGGATATTTTGAATAATTTTTTTAAAAGACGAATGCAGACTGGGAAGAAGGAGTGCAAACTTCCCTTATTATTTGTGTAACATAAATATGGTCATACTCTTTTTTTTTTTTTAATTTAAGATCCCTAGTTTAAGGATTTTTTCTGTCATTCCCCTCTCCCAGGCTATTCTCAGCCAGACGAATTTCTGGCCTGATGGCACTGGGTAAGAAATAAACAGCTGCTTATTATCAAGGAAGGTATGGATGGACCATTTTTCACTTCTTGGAAGAAGTATAAAATACTTGCCTCTTTTTTCTTTTTTTCCTTCTTTGTGTACAGGGACTTGAACTCCTGACCAATATTAGCCTTCATGTCTCATTTGCTTGCTTTTCTTTTGCTCACAGCTGATGCGTTACTACTGGAGCCACACCTCCACTTCTGGCTTTATTTTTATTTTTATTTTTTGTTAATTGGAGATAAGTGTGTCTTGGATTTTTCTGCGTAGTTTACAACCTGAATACTCAGATCTTAGCCTCCTAAATTGCTAGGATTATAGATGTGAGCCATCAAGTACCCTGCTGCTTGACTATTCTTATTCCTTATGTATTATCCTTATTTTAAGTTCTACCTGACATGGATTTCTGATTAGATTTTACTATCTAATTTTATTTGTATAGCACATACTTGTTTTTTATCAATATATTTTGTCTTATTTTTGAATTTTAGAAATTTGTTTGACGATCAAGTTCAAGAACTCTACCCCAGTTTGTGTAATTGTGAAAATGAGATTTCCCATGGGGTGTTACACAGGTTTTTCTTTTTTTTTTTTCCGTTGACTGAAGAAACTTTATGGGACAAAGGATAGGGTTTAAAATATACAGATGGAACAAAAGGTAGGGAAGGATTTCTATTTATCCTGTAACCTTCTCAGTCATCAGTTTGCATAATGAGACTATACCAGATTGTGTGTGCTCAGTAATGTCCTATTGTTACTGTTTACACTAGTTATTAGTCATCAATTAAAAAATTACTTAAAGGTGGTAAAGCAAGTTACCCTTGATGAAATCAACCTCCCTAAGCCAAACAAACCACTCAGACCCCTTCTGAGGGAAGGAAGGTAACTTTTTCCACTTATCTCTCAGTCAGCTGTCATTGAGGTGAGGATGTCTTTCAGAACTAGGCATTCATGATTCAGTAGTATTCTGGATGCATTCAGTGTTAGATTATTTGTTGGTAGGGTTCTGTTCTCTATACCGGTAGTGAGCTACTACAGTGACTGTTCTTTGCTTTTAACTACAAATAATACTGTTATTACTGACAAACTCGTTCTGTGGGGATTCTGATTGTCTGAGGTAGGTAGCAGCTTTGCCCCTTAGATGACTATCTTAGTGTCAGACATTCATCCTAGTAGATCATATGTGATAAAGATAGCCAGGTCTCTCTTGATAGAAAACATGGTGATCTGTTTAAGAAAGCAGTTCCAGAAGAACCTATGACTATAGTAGGTCCTACAAGAATTGCCCCAAAGGGAACAATTCACATTGAAAATACATAATGAATATCCCTAATTGGAAAAATCTGAATCCCATAAATGTCTAAAGTCCAAAACTCTTTAAATACCAATATTGTGACACACCTGATCTCACGTGATGGGTCATAGTCAACACTCAGGTGCTCCAAAAATATTGTATAAAATTACCTCCATGCTCTGGGTATATGTTTCAGTTAGAGTTCTATACCTCAAATATCTTATTGTGTATATGGCAAGTGAAATCTGAAAAAATAACGTCTTAAAAGCATTTAGGATGAGGGAGACTTAACCGGAAGTTAATATGGTCTAGGTTTAACAAAGGAATTCATTTTTATTTGCATATATTTGAATAACTTAAAACATATTTGCATACATTAGGTTTTAAAAAATGCCCAGTCTGAAAGTTCTCATGGTTTATGTTGTTCCCATATCAATACTTTATGAACTTGATGGGAAGAAGTCTTAGTTCCATGGTATACGTAAATAAGAAAGTAGACTCTGATTGGTGTTAGTCTTTCTTAGTCTTTGGGCTAATTTAAGAACTGCTGTTTTACAGATTTCAAAACTAGATTTAACATTTATTTGACCATCATTAATGCTTGTCCTGTGCGTACTTAGTATGCTTGAGAATTACTTAAGGGCAACATAAGACATCTGTGGAACTTTTTTTTTTTTTTTGCCATATTGAGTTTGATACTTGTTAGGCTGGTGCTCTATTACTTTAGTAATGCTTTCAGTCCTTGCTCTGGTTGTTTTCGGCAGTATTGAGGTTTGAGCTCCGAACTTCACATTTGCTAGGCATATACTCTTAATGCTGAGTTACACCTTATGCCCTACTCTGAGCAGTATGTGCTTTGTTTTCTTGTTGCTCTTAGAATCCATGTTGGGCAACAAGATCTGGCCCTTGAATCTTCTCTACACCCTGCCATGGCAGGGTGGAACTTCTGGCAGGTGGAACTTCTTGGTCTTCTTTTTCAAAGGCCGGAGAACAGCCATGATGCTAAGTAGGAGATGGCGTCCATCTCCATAGGCAGCAGTGAGGAAGAGGAGTGATATTTAACATCTTTATGGTGATAAATCACCATTTCTTGAGCTAGGCACAGTAGTTCATACCTGTAGTCCCACCTACTCGGGAGGCAAAGGTAGGAAGAATGTGCTTTGAAGCCAGCCCAGGCATAGTTAGCAGAAGCGTGTGTGTTGATGGGTAGGGAGCAGCTAGGACATGGATCTTCCAAGCCTAAAAAAATCATTCGGTATATGATTCTGGTATGCTTTTCATCATTAGCTGCTTGAGGCCATTCACCTGTGTTGATAATTTAGTATGGCCTGAAAATGATGGTATGAATAACCAAATGGCCCCCAAAAGGTTCCCCACTCCTGAAAAATGAACTGAAAGGAGGAAGACTGGGGTATAGTTGAAGTAATAAAGTGCTTGCCTAGCATATGTCAGGCCCAGTTTCTAGAACCAGAAAACAAGTGTTTTGTTTGTTACTAATACAATTAATTTACATATAGTAAAGCCTATTTTCAAAATGGCTGTTAGACCAACTTACTGAACTTTTATTAAAAGTAGTTATTTAAAAGGGAAAAGGACTAAATTATGAGTTAGCTTATTAGTTTGTGATAATATATAATAATGCTAAAGAGTATAAAGAATTAAGGCAGAGTTCAGTGTTGTATTTATAAACAACCTATTTCCTTTCCTTTCCTAACTTAGGACAAATTCTGTTGAGAAATTGTAGTACAAAATACAAAATATAAATTTTAAGCTGTATGTGTTGAAACTACCAGCACTGTTTGCCTTAGGAGTGACCACAATATTTGTATAATTTTAATAATGAAGCTACTAATTGTAGAACCAGTTCTGTAACTAGTTTGAGAATCTGAAAAGAAGGGAAAAGTAGATATAAGAACTAAACCGAATTTACCATAATATATTTGAAGCATACAAACTTTTAGTTATTTTTTTTTACATTTCGAATATTGTTTGTTTTTTTTTTTTTAATTTTATTTTGTTTGTGAACATACTGTACAGAGGGGTTACAATTACATGGGCAGGATAATGCATACATTTCTTACCAAGCATTGCAGCCTCCTCCTTTGGTTTACCCTTCACATCCCTTCCCAGCCTCCCCCCTCCCCCCCAATCCCATTCCTTCTCCTTCCCCCCCTCCCCCCCCCACCGACGTTGTAAACTTTTAGGTTATTAAGCCAAGACTCCATAGCCTATTTTGTGTGTGTGTGGGTGCGCGTGCTTGTGTGCACATGCGTGCTCTACTGGGGCTTGAACTCAGGGCTTTGTACTTTTACTTGCCTTTCTTTTTAAACATGGATAGAGCTCTTAACACTTAAGCCACACTTCCAGTGTAGCTTTATTTTAATTTTTTACTGGTTAATTGGAGATGAGATCTTACAGACTTTTCTGCCCAGGGTGGGTTCAAACCCAGGTATGAGCTACCAGTGTCAAGTGCCTATGGTTTTTTAAAAAACTGGCTGTATCGGGCGCTGGTGCTGGTGGCTCACGCCTGTAATCCTAGCTACTCAGGAGGCTGAGATCTGAGGATCACGGTTCAAAGCCAGCCCGGGCAGGAGAGACTGTGAGACTCCCATCTCCAATAAACCACCAGAAAACCGGAAGTGGCACTGTAGCTCAAGTGGTAGAGCGCTCGCCTTGAGCTGAAGAGCTGAGGGACAGCGCCCAGGCCCAGAGTTCAAGCCCCACGACCGACAAAAAAAAAAAAAAAACAAACCTGGCTGTAGTTACAGATTTAAGCAGTTCTCATATTGCAAAAGGGAGCATAACTACAAAATATTTTTACTGGTGAAGATACTTAATTTTTTTCTTGACTTATTAGTTATATTGCAGTGAGTGGGGGATTTCATTGTTATATGTTTACACTGTAATTCAACCAATCTTATCCCTATATCACACTCTCTGCTCTCCTCCCCCCAAAATCTCCCTAACCAGTTTCCTTGTTTCATTTTTATAGTTGCAAATAATCTAGCAGGAATAAATATTAGTCTATTTAGAGCCTAAAGGAAGAGTGCCAAAATTTCTTTAAAATGTTTCTCTGTTACCCTTAATTGAATGACCACCTTATCTGTTTAAAGTGAAAGCAGTGGTGATGTAGTGTTTCATTCCATCCGTTTTTTTCCTGGAAATAAAACTTCACATGTATGTATGTACATATGTATATTATGTAATAGATATACATATATATGAGAATCCTTTTTCATAAAAATATCTCTGGTATTTTCACATAAATTACTTGCTTTTTTTGTTTGTGAAATTTCACCCACGCCAGTAATTTTGTGCATCTCTCTGAATAATATAGTTTTTAACTTAATTATATTTTAAGTCATTAGGTTTCTAGTACTGAGCTCTGGTGAGGCTAATGGATGTAATGGATGATGTGATAATGAAATTTTATTCTAGGTTTAGAATTACATGCTCAAAGTAATACTTGTGTTACATGAATAAACTATATCCATTCATCACTTGATGATAAATACTCGGATTGTTAACACTTCTAGCAATAATGAATAACAGTACTGCAAACTTCACTGTTGAAATTTTCATGTGGATAAATAATTTTAATTCCATTACATATACTTAAATTCCTAGGAGTCTCTATAGGATGTCTCTATAACTTTTTCAGAAACTGTCAGGCAATTTAACTGCCTTCAGGAACTGCCAAAGCAGCTGCTCCTTATTCAACCAACCATGTATCGAGTTCTTTCTCCATAGCCTCACCAACTTGCTGACTTCTTAGCTATAGCCATCCCAATGGATGTGGTGTCTCCTCATTGAGCATTCACGATAGCTTAAGATGTTGAGTATCTTATCTTGGCTTACTGACCATTTCTATATCTTGTTTGAAGAACTGTCTACTCAAGTCCTTTGCCCTTTTTTTTTTTTTTTTTGGTCAATCATGAGGCTTGAACTCTGGGCCTGGGTACTGTCCCTCAGCTCTTCAGCTCAACGGCAAGCACTTTATCAATTGAGTCACAGCACCACTTCCAGTTTTCTGATGGTTTATTGGAGATAAGAGTCTCACGGACTTTCCTGCCAGGGCTGGCTTTGAACCGCAGTCCTCAGATCTCAGCCTCTGGAGTAGCTAGGATGACAGGCGTGAGCCACCGGCACCTGGCTCAATTGCCCAATTAAAAAAAAAGTTATTTATCTTTCTTATTGAAGAATAAGAGATCTTTCTATATTGTAGACATTCCTTATCAGATGTGTATCATTGCTAAATATTTTCTGTGCCTACTTTTAATTCTATTCTCATTTTCCTTTCCTTATCCTGATTACTTTGCCTCTGCTATGGAGGATTAGAGGCATGAGCCACTGATTGCCTGTTCCTTTAAAATTTTCTTGATCGTGCCCTTTGTAGCACAGAAGTTTTGATGAGGTCCTTTACATTTTTTTCTTTGTTGTTTGTTCCTTTGCTGTTCTAAGAAATCATGACCATATCCAAGATGATGAGTACTTACAAATCTATGTTTTCTTCCAGGAAGCATATGTTTTTAGCTTTTAAATTTAGGTCTTTGTAATAACTTTTACTTCTTGTATGACATGTAGAGGTCCAACTTCATTCTTTGCCTGTGAATTTTCATTTGTTCAAGTACCATTTGTTAGCATATTTATTCTCTGTTGTCTTGGTGCCTTACTGAAAATCTGTTGAGCATATGTCTCATGAGTTTGCTTTTGGACTCTTTATTCTATTTCATTGATCTATAAGTCTGTGCTTAAGGCAGTACCACACTTTCGTGATTATCATAGCTTGGTATTTAATTTTGAAATTAGGAGTTCTACTTTGTTCTTTTTTTCATTGTTTTGGCCCTCATAGCAACTTCTCAATTTCAACAAGACAAAAACCTGAGAGTGTATAGGCATTTATTGACTGGGTGGGAACATTTAAAATACTATGTCTTCTCATCTATGAACCAGAGATCTTTGGTTTTCACCCTCCTTTTCTTTTCCACTCCTTCTGTCCCTCTTTCCTTAAATATCTTTTGTAGTTTAGGTTATAAGAGTTTCTGTTCTTTGTTTAAATTATTCAGAAATACCTTTTCAATGATATTTTAATTGGAAATTAAATTCATTGCTAGTGAACAGTAATGCAATTGATTTGTATATTCATTATGTAGTCTGCAGTCTTAACTGAACTCATTAATAAAAGAATTTTTGTGTTTATGGATTGTTTAGGATTTCCCATATGCATGCAATAGTTTTCCTCTTTTATCATTCTAGATTTTTTTCTTTGTCTTGTCTAATGCTTTGATTGGAGCCATCAGTACAATGTTGAAAAGAAATGAAAATGACCATCTCTTGTTTCTGCTCTTGGGAGGGAAAGCTTTTATGTTTTTTTTTTTTTTTTTTGGGTCCGGTCATGGGGCCTGAACTGTGGGCCTGGGCGCTGTCCCCCAGCTCTTCAGCTCAAGGCAAGCACTCTACCACTGAGCCACCTTCCCAGCCCCAGCTTTTATGTTTTTACTAGTAAGTTGACTGTGTTCATGGGTGTCCTTAATCACTGGGAGAGTTTTCATCTATTCCTAGTTCAGTGTATGTTTTACGATGAAAGGATGCTAGATTTTATTAAATGCTATTTCTTCATCTATGTGATTATCATGGTTTTTATCTTTTATCCCATGTATGTGGTAGATTACATGAAATGAATTTTATGTGCACTGTTGGGATAGATCCTGCCTACTCATTGTCTGTAGGATTTGATTTGGTGGTATTTTATTGAAAATTTCATCTTTTTACTTTTAACCTTTGTATAATTGGCATAAAACAGCATGAAGGTGGGCTTTAAAAAAGTGTAACTTGAAAATAGCCTCAATTTGAGAATTTAAAGTCACTAAACATTGCTTGCATTATGATTGCTTATTATGATTAATGGTATGTCAACATGTAACTACATTTTGTTCAACAGTGGTCCTTTAAGACTATAACATAAACTGAACGCCAGTGGCTCACACCTGTTCCTAGCTACTCACGAGCCTGAGATCTGAGGATTGCAGTTCAAAGCCAGCCTGGGCAGGAAAGTCAGTGAGACTCTATCTCCAATTAACCACCAGAAAACCAGAAGTGGCGCTATGGCTCAAGTGGTAGAGCGCTGGCCTTGAGCTGAAGAGCTGAGGGACAGCACCCAGACCCAGAGTTCAAGCCCCACATCTGACAAAAAAGCAACAACAACAACAAAACAACAACAAAAAGAATATAATAGAGATGGGTCAAAGTGGCTCAGGCCTGCAATCCTAGCTACTCAGAAGGCTCAGATCTGATAGTTGAGGTTTGAGGTCAGTCTGGACAGGAAAATTTGTGGGAGTTTTTATTTCCAATTAACCACCAAAAAGCTAGAAGTGGAGCTGTGGCTCAAGTGGTACAGTGCTAGCCTTGAGCCAGCAAAGCTCAGGGATAGTGCCCAGGCCTGGAGTTCCAAGCCCCAGTAACAGCAACCCCCTAATTTACTAAAGTAGAGCTAACATTTTCTTATTATCTCAAGATGTTGTAGCCTTCATTATATCATGGTGGAATGTATTCTGCTTGTGATGATGCTTGTGTAAACAAATCTGTGTTGCTAGTCTTTTAAAGGTACGGCATGTACAATTACGTGTTCCTACACATAATAGTGGATGTTAAATGGCTATGTTACTGGTTGATGTATTTACTGTACTATTTTTATATGACTATAGAATATATACAAAAAGTATAGAATATTTATAAAAAGTTTTTTTTATTGTGAATATACTGTACAGAGGGGTTACAATTACATGGGCAAGATAATGAGTACATTTCTTACAGACAAAAAGTTTTGCAATATGCTGCATTGCACTGGCATCATTATCCTAAAGGCACTTATTACATCTCTTGATTGAATCATTTTTCTGGTGTGTTTGAATTTTTTTTCTTGTTTCCATATCTTTAACTTTTTTTTGTATGTTTTATATTGTAAAACTACTGTATGGAGGGGTTACAGTTACATGAGTAAGGTAATGAGTACATTTCCTATGGAGCATTGTTGCCGCCTCCTTTGTTTTTCCCCTACCATCCCTTCTCTCCCACCACCACAACTACTCCCCCCCCACCCCTGAATTAATTTTGTACTACTTTGTTAATCATGACCTCTGGAGCTGTTGGCTATACTATATGTATTTATGTGCAATATATATATATATATCAAAATCATATGTATTTATATACAATATAGACTAGGTATATGGACAGTAGTCCATACCACTTATATTTGTCTAAGTATACTCAATGATGCTTAACAAAATAGACTAATAATGCATTTCTCAAGCTATATCCCTGTTATTAAGCAACATAGGACTATATTTGAATTTTTTTTTTTTGGGGTCCAGTTGTGGGGCCTGAACTCTGGGCCTGGGCGCTGTCCCTCAGCTCTTCAGGTCAAGGCTGGCTAGCACCCTACCACTTGAGCCACAGCGCCACTTCCAGCTTTTTTCTTTTTGCTTATGTGGTGCTGAGGAATCGAACCCAGGGCCTCATGCATGCAAGGCAAGCGCTCTACCACTGAGCCACCTTCCCAGCCCTATATTTGAACTTTTTGCCCATTGGTTTAGATTTTTATTTGTGCTACTTCTAGGATCCTTTATTTCTTTTTTTTATTTTTATTTTTTTTTTCAGGTAAGGGGTTGGTTTATTCAGTAGACCTGATGGGACCAGGCAAGGTTGGCACTCCACGTGGCTGGGAAAGGCCTGGGAATGAGAGAGAGCTGGGAAAGAGAGGAAAGAGAGAGGAAAGAGCTAGAAAAGAGCAGAGAGAGGGGTAAGAACAGTAGCACTCACGTGGTATTCAGGTTCCTTTATTTCTTTTTCTTAGCTTTAACATTGTTTTCTATTGACTGCTTAGTTTTTTTGTTTGTTTTGGTGTCTTAGGGGCTTGAACTCAGGTCCTGAAGGCTTGCTCAGGGCTGATACTCTACCACTTGATCCATACCTCCATTTTCAGCTTTCTGCTGGTTAATTAGTCTTGTAGACTTTTATGTCTCTGGCTTCAAGCCAAGATCCTCAGATTTCAGCTTCCTGAGTAGCTAGGATTAAAGGTGTGATCCATCTGTATGCAGCTGGGTTAGTATATTTATATGAACTATTTGTTTTCTGTTTAACCTTGTATATAGGAAACAAATGTTTAATGTACAGTATAAGACAGTAGGGCTCTTGTCTAGAATTTTGATTATATTTCATACTCCTGCTTTTAATCAGTGACTTTTTACATAACGGTTAATTAAGGCTGGATATTACCTTCTTAAAAAGAACGACTGAACTTAGAAAAGATAGAACATACTTGATGATTTTTCTGTAATTCTCTTAGGCCTTTAATTTGCTCTCAGCAAAATAACTAAGGTGATATCCTGTTTTAGACCTGTTCCCAACCAACCAAAGTCTTCAAGAATGAAATGTTTAGAAACTCACTACCTTTCAGGTTCTAGAAATTATAAATCAAAAGTGGTAGGTTGTAGCTGAGTGTTACATACGGCTCAAACCTGTGAAAACCTAGCTACTTGGGAGGCAGAGACAGGGAGTTGGGGTTACAGGCGTGCCTGGAGAATAAAAGTTACCAAGATTCCATCTCAACCAACAACTGGGTGTGGTGCTATGTGCCAGTTAGCTGCAGGGAAGCACTGTAGCTGAGTGCTATGACATATGACTGTCATCTGAAGTGAAAAGCAGAAGTAGGGGGATGGAAGCTCATGCTGGCCCAGAATAAAGTGAAACCCTTCACCTTGAAAATACCCATAATAGCCATCCACGGGTGGCACACACCTGTAATCTTAGTTACTTCAGAGACTGATCTGGAGGATCATAGTTTGAAGCCAGCTGGGGCAGAATAGACCATGAGACTCCTTCAAAATAATGAGAGTGCCAGGAGAGCAGGCAAGGCCTAGTAGGCACTACCCAATAGTGGTAAAACAAAGCAAGAAAAAGAAAATAACCAAGGCTAAAAGGGACTGGAGGCATAGATCAAGTGATAGAGGCTTACAAGTAATCCTTAATTCTCAGTACTGGAGGGGGAAAAAAGAGTAGTAGGTAACTGATTCAGACCAAAAGTTTTTGGTTTTCAGATTCTTCCTTCCCTGTTTTGGAGATTGAACTCTCAGCCTTGCACAAGCTTTTATTAAAAAAAAAAAATTCAAGGGCTGGGAAGGTGGCTCAGTGGTAGAGCGCTTGCCTTGCATGCATGAGGCCCTGGGTTCGATTCCTCAGCACCACATAAGCAAAAAGAAAAAAGCTGGAAGTGGCGCTGTGGCTCAAGTGTTAGAGCGCTGGCCTGGAGCTGAAGAGCTGAGGGACAGCGCCCAGGCCCAGAGTTCAGGCCCACGTCCGGAACCCCCCCCCAAAAAAAAAAAAAAAAAAAAATTCAAACACCCAGCAAAGTAGAGGGGATAATAGTATAATGAACCTCCATACACTCATCGCTTGGTTTAATCATTATTAGCCAAATACCTTGTTTTTGCTATTTTATCTTAGAGACATGATATTTTTTTTCTTTCCTCCATTCTTCCTCCCTCCCTCCCCTCCCCTCCCCTCCCCTCCTCTCCTCTCCTCTCCTCTCCCTCCCTCGTCCTTCTCTCTCTTTCAGAACGCTTCATGAATTTGTGTCTCATCCTGGTGCAGGGGCTATGCTAATCTCTGTATCATTACAATTTTAGTATATGTGCTGCCAAAGTGAACATGATATTTTCTCTTTATAAAAGTGTTGGTGTGTGTGTGTGCGCCTGTGTAGTTACTATGATTTTATCCCATTTAATAAAATTAACACAAATCTCTAAACCCTAATAATCTGTCCTCAGTTTAAATTTTCACTTCAACTCCAAAATAGGTTTTCACAGTCATCCAGTCAAAGCAGAGTTAGTCTAGATTCACACCACATCCCTTTGTGGTATGGCTTATAATTTTAAAAAGTCAGACCTGAATTTCATTATGACATTTACACACACACACACACACAAATTTCATTATGACATTTACACACACACACACACACACACACACACACACACACACCTGAATTTCATTATGACATTTACACACACACACTGTACTTTGATCATATTTACTCAGATTAACTTCTGTTGTCCTTCCTGCTGTTCCCCTTCTTCACTCTAGAGGGTCCCTTTTTTGCTTTCTGCTTTCATGTCCTTTTTTTTTTTTTTTGCATATGATAGAAACCATGCAGTATTTGTCTGAATTTTGCTTATTTCTCTTAACAGGACAATTTCTAGTTCTATTTCCCTATAGATGACATAATTTTGTTCTTTTGGGCTGAGTAAAACTCCATTGTGTAAATGTACTCCCATTTCTTCATCAGTGGGTATATAGGCTGATTCTTTTTTTTTTTTTTTTTTTTGGTCGGTCATGGGACTTGAACTCTGGGCCTGGGCATTGTCCCTCAGCTCTTTAGTTCAAGGCAAGAACTCTACCACTTGAGCCACAGCACCACTTGTAGTTTTCTGGTGATTAATTGGAGATGAGTCTCATGGACTGTCCTTATCCGGCTGGCTTTGAACCATGATCCTCAGATCTCAACCTCCTGAGTAGCTAGGATTAGCTTACAGCCTCCGGTGCCTGGCTGTAGGCTGATTGTATAACTTGGCTATTGTGAATAGTATTTCAGTAAACATGAATTTGTAGGTATTTCTATTGTAGCAGACTTAAATTCCAAGTGGTGACTTAGCTAGATTGCTTGGTAGTTCTATTTTCTTTTATATTTATTTTTTGGGAATCTGCACAATGATTTTCATACAGGCTGAACTAATAATTTGCATTCCCTCCCTCCTCTTCATTGTTGCCAGCATATTTGTTTCTTAAGAGTAGCTATTCTGACTAGAGTGAGATGGAATGTCAATATCCTTTTGATTTGTATTTCTCCAGTGGTTAAAGGTGTTCAACTTTTTTTCATATATTGTTTCATATACTTATTGACCATTGAGAATTCTCCAATTCATTTGCCCATTGTCAGATGAATTGCTGACAGTTTCCTTTGCTGTGCAAAATCACCTCTTTTCCTTTTTTTTTTTTTAAGAAGCCTTTTCCCTCCTCCATTTTCTTTTTAATTTTTTTTTTTGTTTGTTTGGTTTTATCTTATGCAGATCTTGGGGGCTTGAACTCTGGGTATGGGTGTCGTCCCTGAGTTTTTGTGCTCAAGGCTAGAGCTCTACCATTGAGCCACAGCTCCTGTTCCAGCTTACCCTTTTATTAGTATTGAGTTTAGAACTCAGGGCCTCAGGCTTGCTAGATAAGTGCTCTACCATTTGAGATGCAATGCCATTTCTCAGTTCTTGCTATTATTCCCTGAGCTATTGGAATACTTTTCAGAAAGTAACTGCCTCTGCCTGTATCTTGAATTGTTCTCCAGTACAAGGGTTTTGAACCACCAGTTCTTGGGTCATATAAGGTTTTCAAAACGGCATATAAGTCCCTCATTTTTTTTTTTGAATCTGGCTTTATAAAAGATTAATATAGGAGCTTTTTTTCCATAGCAACATAACTTTGGTATTAAGTGAATCATAATGTAAATTTTGAGGTGCAAGCAAGGAACATAGACATGAATACATATAAGAACATAGTGAGACAGATACACATGCTATAGGCTGCCTGCTGCCCATCTCTATTTATTACTCAGAGGATAGTCAGTGCCAGACAGACTGATACTGTACATGCCGTAGCACACTGTTGTGAAACTATTGCAGTTCTGTGATGAGATGAAATGATTCCTCACAATGTTGATGACCTTGCCTCTGATGATTGACAGCAAGGTTGTTGATTTCTTTGTCCACACACAGTAACTTCAATCCAATCTTTATTCATACATTCACAATCAACAAATCCTTATACAAACTGAAACTCAGATGAAAACTAAGTTTATCATATACAGAAAAGATCAAGACCTCAAGGGTTGCTGATATGAATGCCAGATATGTTTCAAGTCTTAACAGACAGGATTAGAACAGCAAGTCATAGGTGACACACACACTGGTTGGTGTAACATCCTACTTCAAAGCAAAAAAAAAAAAATTGATGCATGTTGATGTTTCCAAAGAAATGGATGTAATTTTTGTTGTTTTTGTTGATATTGATGAATTCAAAGAGTAGTCTCTTCCTAGTTTGTGGTCCTTCATTAGGAGTAATGGAAAAAGTCAATCTGGAGCATCATTACAGCTCAAAACATGCTAAACTCAATGAGTTGGGAGGCCAAATGTATCTGGATAAAATCAGTGTTTTTCAGAAGAGTTTGGATCACAAGTGCTTTTAATAGGTATCATTGTGCAGACTCAGCATTATTCAAATAAGTTTTGTAGTAAGTGACTTGATCATGAAGCTGAGGCCTCATGTAGAGGGAGAATGGTGGCTGTTGGGGAGTTTTAAGGACAAAGTTTGTTTCAGCATGTGTATCTTGGAGAACCATCTCAGATTATTGATTTAGCAAAAGACACTGAAAAAAAAGGAGGCTATAGATTTTCAGGGTTTTTTTTCTCGTTTGTGACTGGACTATGGACATAACAATGCCTCACTAGCTGTTGTTTTTGAGGTATTTGTTAAATTTCACGTGCAAGTTGAACTGCTGCCACTGGAAGCTATCTATGCATGAAACTACAAGAGGTTAGAAACTTGTTTTGTCAGTGAAAAAACTTAAGCTATCTTTTGAAAAAATAAGTGAACTCCAGCCTTGGCTGGCTGGAAAAAAAGGGTTAAATGCACTTTCAAGGGAAAAAAAAACCCTGAATTGTCTTAGTCTTGATTCAAGTGATTTAATTATATGCCACTGAATCATACACCAAAATAAGCTCTGTGAAGAGTCTTTGTGGCTCAACAGTGTGATGTCCACTGTAATATCATGCATAAATTTTGTCAAAAGCAGAGGGTTTATCAGCCACATGTCTAAGGAGTTACTAAATGATGTTGATTGCATATGGTGTTATTTACCACTGCAAACTGTGGTATCTGAGTCAGGGGAACATGCTCAGGAGATTTTTATGAACTCCAAGATGAAGGCAAGTGATTCATGGAGTTGAAAGGAAAACTCCTTTTGGAGAACTCAATGACAAAAATTTAATGTGTAATCTAGAGTTGAAAGAGGACATTATTGAATACCTCTGAGCTGAACAGCAAGCTTCAGAGTCCCAACCAGCTTCTCATTTTCAAGTGTGAAATGATTTGAAGCTAAATTGAGGATGTGGAAATAAATTAGAATGTAGATAATGCAACTCAATAGGAATAAAACTATAATTTCCTACTCTAGAAGGACAAAAACTTTCTTTGACATCCAAATATGTTGGCGAATATGCAAAACTGATCAAAGCATTTAATGAAAGATTCAAGGGTGTGAAAATAAACGTAGTTGAACATCTTTACTATGCCAGTTAATGTGGAGCCAGATAAAAGTATCTATAACATGAAATCATTCACCTGCAAAGTGATGATGGGCTGGTAGGTACACCAACCTTTCACTGCCTGAGTTCTACAGACTTTAAATAAACAATGAAGAATTTTCCAGTTTGAGGAGACATATATTGAAATATGCGGTGTTCAGAACATATTTGGAGCAAGTTACTGTTACCATCATCAGTTCTTTTCAAAACTTACATTATGAAAAGTCAGATTGTGCTCCAGACTGACACTCAAACTTGGAAAAGCAGTTGTGAAGTAGCAACATCAACAAGCTAGTATTACACACTTCACCAAAGAGAAGCAATTCCAATTATCATATTAGGAACGATTAGAGTGAATTAAATGTTTGACTAAATACAGCAGCCTAATTTTTCAGCCGATACTTTTTTGTAGCCTCCAATAATGTTCATAAATATCCAGATGGCCCTTGACAGAGACAAGTTTCCCACTTGTGTTCTAATATTCTTAAAAGTTTCAGGTCCTTCAATAAGATCTTTGAACCATTTTGAATTGATGTTTATGTAATGTGAGAGGGATCCAGTTTCAGTATTCTACATGTGGATATCCAGTTTTTCCAGTTGAAGCTTTTTTTCCCAACATATGTTTTTGGCACTGTTCTTAAGAATCAGGCAGCTGTAGATAATGCGGGTTTTATTTGTGGGTTCTCAAGACCATTCCATTGTTTATATGTCTGTTTCGTCTTTGATTTTTGAATTTTGGGATTTTTTTTTTGTTTCTGTGAAGGAAGCTATTGGAATATTAAGGATTGAATTAATCTGTGGATTACTTTTGGTAATATGGCTATTTTTGTAATAAAAAAAATCAGACCCATTGGCTTGATAGGTCTTTCAATCTTGTGTCTTGTGTAGTTTGTTTTCAGTGTAGTATCTTTTACCTTCTTCAATTATGTTTATTCCTGGGCCTTTTTTTTTT
>NW_012267263.1:5015693-5038172 GCF_000151885.1 Dipodomys ordii
TGACAACTTGTACTTCTCATTGTTGCATCAGATCCACCTGTATACTTAAACAACTAGTTTTTCCCCATCTCCTCCACAAGTTATACAGACATCAAATATAGTGAAAGCAGGGATTATACTGTGGGGGAGGGACATACAAAGCAACAAAGAGATAATCTTATAAATGCGTTAGAAACACATTACATTTTGATTTTTGTAGCTTGCTATTTTGCAGATCTATTAAGCTTCTTTCCTTGATTATTTAGGATCTTGTAAGTATAGAACCAAATCTGCAAATAAGGATGTGAATTCTTCCTTATTTGTAGCCTCTTTCTTTTTCTTTTGCTTTATTGGCTAAGAATTCAAGCAATGTGTTGAATAACTGTAGAGAGGATTTTAGAGGAAATGCATTCAGTTTCCCCCCAATTCAGTATAGAGTTGGCTATAAGTTTGTCATAAGTAGCCTTTGTCATGTTGAAGTATGATCCTATTTCTAACATCATAAAAATTAGACTTTTATTCTGTGACTTTTTTTTTTTTTTGGTCGTGGGGCTTTTGAACTCTGGGCCTGAGTGCTCTCCCTCAGCTCTTCAGCTCAAGGCGAGGGCTCTACCACTTGAGCCATATCGCCACTTCCGATTTTCTAGTGGTTTATTGGAGATGAGTTTCATGGAGTTTCCTGCCGGGGCTGGCTTTTGAACCATGATCCTCAGATCTCAGCCTCCTGAGTAGCTAGGATTACAGGCGTGAGCCACCGGCGCCCAGCTGACTGACACTTTCTGAACTTAAAAATTCTCAAAGCTTCTGGGCTGGTGGTTCATGCCTGTAATCCTGGAGACTGAGATCTGAGGAGCATACTTCAAAGCTAGCCCAGACAGCAAAGTCTGTGAAATTCTTATCTCTAACTACCAAAAAGCTCAAAGTTGAGATGTAGCTCAAATCTCAGCTTTCTGAGTTCAGATTCCCAAGTTCAAATGCAGGCTTTTTAGTGTGTAGTTCGGACAAATATATACAGTTGAATAACTGCTATTACTAATAAAAACAGAACAGTAACATCACGTATAGGAATTCCATATGTTCCCCCCTCAATCAGATTTGTGGCATTGATGTGGAAGATGCCGTTTTGTTGTTGTTGTTGGTTGTAGGTCCTCAACTCTGGGCTTGCGCACTGTCCCTCAGCTCTTCAGCTTCAGGCTAGTGCACTACCACTTGAGTCACAGTGCCACCTCCTGCTTTTTTGGCTTATATGGTGCTGAGAAATCAAACCCAGAGCCTCATGCAGGCAAGCACTCTACCACTGAGCCACTTTCCCAGCCCTGATAAGATATATCTTTTTTTTTTGTCAGTTGTGGGGCTTGAACTCTGGGCCTGGGCACTGCCCTTCAGCTCTGCAGAGCAAGGCTAGCACTCTACCTACCACTTAGCCACAGCACCACTTCTGGCCTTTTCTGTTTATGTGGTGTTGAGGAATTGAACCCAGGGCCTCGTACATGCGAGGCAAGCACTCTACAAAGCACTCTATTGCTCTGCCACCTTCTCAGCCCCGAAGATGCCAATTTATTGAAGGGTGCTTTTGAGATTTATCTGGTGATCTTATACGATGAACATTTTGGGTCAATGGGTCCGACCGGGGTAGAGCCAGAGATTTTGGACTTTTTGACACAGTGAATTTAAGATGCCTTTTTTTTCTTCTAGAATAGAATAGCAAGAATTGAAGGACCATTTCTACTAGGAAGGTATTGCCACTTGTGTGTGTGTGTGTGCTTTCTGGCCTTTTGGTGGTTAATTGGAAATAAAGAGTCTCATTGGACTTTCCTGCTTGGGCTGGCTTTGAAGTACCTCCAAAGCAGCTAGTATTACAGGTGTTGAAACACTGGTGCCCAGCTTACAGTGTACTTTTAACTATTCTACCCTCCAAAATATTCCTTTTACGTAATACAATTAAAACCTCTATCCTGCAGTACCCTCTGCTTTCCTGCTTTTCTCTGCCTTGCCCCTCTTAGTCCTTTACACTTATGTCCCATTATTATTGTCTACATTGTTGTCATAATTTTAAAGGGGAAGAGGTAACAAAGTTTGGCAAGAAATGTACTCATTATCTTACTCATAACTGTAACCCCTCGTATAGCATCTTCACAATAAAATAAAATTAAAAATTTTGAGTTTTCATTTATGATTATTTTCTGTTCCATGTATTTTCTGCGAATTACAATTTTGTTATTTTCCTTTAAGGTGTGTGTGTGTGTGTGTGTGTGCGCGCGCGCGCGCGCGTGCATGTGCGTATGTACACAAATATGCATGCATTTTCCTGGGGCTTGAACTCAGGGTCTGGCAGCTGGCCATGAGCTTTTTTGCTCAAGGCCAGCACTCTACTGCTAGGGCCACAGATCCACTTTGTCTTTTTGGTGTTTAATTGGAGATAAGAGTCTCATAGAGTTTCCAACCCTGGCTGGCTTTGAATCATAATCCTAGATCTCAACCTTCTGAGTAGCTAGGATTACAAGTGTGAGGCACCAGTGCCTGGCTAGATGTTGAAAATTTTTTGATGTGCTTATTATTAGCAAATTGTACTTTTGGGAACTTTATCCATATATTGGCTCTATTTTAACTTTTTGAGTTCTCTATATTCTAGATAGAGTAATCTCTTATTTGATGATTAGTGAGTGAAGAGTTCCTTCCTGTGAGTTGTCCCTTCAGTCTGATAGTAGTTTTCTTTGTATAGAAGTTTTCCCAGCAGCTTTTGTGAATGTATGCAGTTGTATGTATGTAGTTGTGTGAGTTTTTGAGTTTTTTGTTCCATTGGCCTTTGTGTCTGGAGTCCCCCCCCCCCCCATGTATCATGTGGCTTTTACTGCTGTAGTTCTGTCGTATAATTTGAAGTCAGATATTGTGATAACTCTTAACATTGCCCTTTTGGTTCTCAATTATTTCCATAAGGATTTTAGGATTGGTTTTTCTATTTTTGTGGAGAATGACGTTGGTATTTTGCAATGAACCTATCTATAGATAACATTTTCACAGTATTAGTTTCATTTATGTATGAGCATTGGCTATTTATTTTTTAGACTCATCACTTTTTTTTATTGTGAAAATACCGTACAGAGGGGTTACAATTACATGGGCAAGGTAATGAGTACATTTCTTATCAAGCATTGTTGCCTCCTCCTTTGTTTCCCCTTCCCATCCCTTGATATTTCCCCCCACTCCCGCACCCCATCTCCCCCCTTTTTCAGAGTCTTATAGTCTCGTTGTAAAAGTCATTCACCTCATTTGCTAAGTTTATTTGTAGTTTTTTTCTTTTAGGCTTTTGTGAATGAAATTGTTTTCCTGATTTCTCAGTCCACTCATTGTTGACATATGGAGAAGTTACTGTTTTCTTGTTTGTTAATTTTTTTGTTCTGCTACTTTGCCAAAAGTATCAGTATAACATGAATTTCAATGAAGTCTTCAGGAGCTTTTAAGTATAGGATCCGATTATCTGTATATTTGATAAATGCTTTCCCTATTGAACCCATTTTCTTTCTTTCTTTCTTTCCCTCCCTCCCACCCTCCCTCCCTCCCTCCCTCCCTTCCTTTTTTCTTTTCTTTTTTTGTATGTTTTTATTGTAAACATGCTGTACAGAGGGGTTACAGTTACATGAGCAAGGTAATGAGTACATTTCCTATTAAGTACTGTTGCCTCCTTTCTTTTCCCCCTACCATCCCTTCCCTCCCACCTCCACTACTACCCCCCCAAAGTTGTAAAGTTCATTTTTGTTTTCAACATAGTGTTTTGTACATCTCATTGTTATAATGGGTCAACCTGTATCCTTATTTAAGCATTTTGTTTTTTTCCCTTCCCCTCTCTGAATTAGAGAAGTGTATATGCAAGATGCAGGGTACCAACATCAAATACAGTGAAAACAAGGGTTATACCGTGGGGGAGGAACATACAAAGAAACAAAAAAAAATCATATGGCACATTATAAATATGTTAAAAACAATAGCAAGATAGAAAAAAGATATTTGTGTCCCTATCTTGGGTGAACCCATTTTCTTTGTCTCACCTTGATCAGACTATGAAGTACTTGCTCTGAGTAGGAATTCCTGCATTGTATTGAGTAAAAATGAGGAAGAATGGACACCTTTGTCTCATTCCTGATTTGAGAGAAAATGGTTTTTTGTTTTCTCAGTTCAAGGTAGTGATGGTAATACAGTTTTTATTATGTTGGGATACATTCTTTCTGTTCCAAGGTTCTTTCAGAACTTTTTTTTTTGGTTGGTTGTGGGACTTGAACTTAGGGCCTTGGTGCTGTCCCTGAGCATTTTTTTTTGCTCAAGGCTAGCAGTCTACCACTTTGAGCCATAGCTCCATTTCTAGTTTTTAGGTGGTTAATTGGAGATAAGGCTCTCATGGACTTTCCTGCTTCTGCTGGCTTTGAACTCCATCCTTAGATCTCAGCCTCGTGAGTAGCTAGGATTATAGGTGTGAGTCACCAGCGCCTGGCTCTTACAGAACTTTTATCATGAAAAGATGTTGATTTTTGTCAATGGCTTTTTCTGCATTTGTTGAGATGATCATGTGAATTTTTTGTCCTTGTGTTTATATACTATATTACATTGATTGATTTGTGCATGTTGAGTTGCCTTGTGTGTCTAGAGTAAGCCCAACTTAAGTCGTGTTGTGTGATCTTTAATATGCTTTGGTTTGCAAGAACTGTGAAGTTTTTGCATCACAACATCCCAAACTATTTCTAATAAACCATACAAACAGTTCTATAACAATGAAGTTAAAGAATAAAGAGTCACTCAAAAGGGAAGAGTTCAGGACAGAATGGATTCACTATCAAATTTTATTATAACACCAATTCTCTGCAATTATGTGAAATAGGAAAGAAACACTTCCAAACTCTATGTAACCAGATTACTTTGATAACAAAACCTGATGAGAATATAGCACTTAAGTTAAAAACTTCTTTAATGAGCATTGATGCAAAAATAACTAAGGTAAAAGGGGCTGGGATGAGCCAGGCACTGGAGGCTCACACCTGTAATCCTAGCTACTCAGGAAGATGAGATCAGAAGATGACAGTTGGAAGCCAGCTCAGACAGTCAAGTCCATAAGACTCTTATCTCCAATTAACCACCAGAAAAGCTGGAAGTAAAAGCTGGGCTCCGGTGATAGAGCGCTTAGTCTTGAGCACAAAAGTGTGGGGACAGGGCTGAGTTCAAACCCTAAAACTGGCACAGAAAAAAGGGGGCTGGGATGTAGCTCAAGTAGACCACTTGGCTAGCAAACATGAGTGAGGCACTGAGTTCAAACTCCAGACCTGCTACCTTGTCACAGAACATCCATCCAAGCTTTTATGTATAAACTATTGCTTCAAGTTGATGAAAAAGGTGTAAAAGAAACCTTCATGCAAAGAGAAGGTGCTATTAAAGCTCAAACTCATTACTTCAAGTTGAAGATTATCAGAAAATTAAGTCCTTGCCAGTACAGGAATGCTGAACTCAAAAACTGAAATACAAGCACAGTGGCACAACTCTGAAGTCCTATCTCCTTGGGAGGCTGATACCGGAGATATCACTTGAGCCCACAAGAAAAAAAAATAGTAAATGGTAACTGGCTAACATCATCAGCATCCTTCCTTAAATATTAAATAACATATGGAACACATAAACTAAACAGACCTCTATAGAATAATTCATCCAGCAACAGCACAAAACACGTTATTGTCAGCAACCCAGGCATTTGGGGGAGAGGAAGGTGGACAGTTTCTGGATGACTATCTTGATAAGAGTGGGTTTGTTATTATTGTACTGGGACCTCTCTGTGCTTTGTATTTCCAGTAATTTTTGTTTAATCAAGTCAAGTGCACTAATTTGGGTGCTTGTGTACTAACAGTTATTAAATCCTTTTTTCCTTCTAGTTTTAATAAGTGGACTTTATTGTGATATTTCCATATATACAAAGAGTGTACTTTTTGAAGTAGTTTGATAAAGTTTCACTGTTACAACATTGTGATGGATTATTTCCTTTATTAATATGAAATGATCTTGTTTGTCTGTTAAAACTAACATTTGAAGTCTTTTTTTTTAATGTATCCTTTGTTACCAATCCTGGGGCTTGAATTCCTGAATTCAAGTCACTAGTCACTGTCCCTGAGCTTTTTTAAAAGCTTAAGGCTAGCATACTACTACTTTGTCGTATGACTTTCTGGCAGTTAATTGCTATAGTCTCAGATTTTTCAATGGGGACCCATCCTCAGATCGCAGCCTCCTGAGTAACTAGAATTAGAGACATGAGACACGGCCACCCAGCTGGTTTATTTAATCAGATATGAGCATAGGTACTGCTATAGGCTTTTCAGATCCATTTGCTTGGAGAGGAGCTTTTTTGTTCTATTTACCCTAAGCCAGTATTTATACTTGTGAGATATGTTTGTTGCAGGCAACAAATAGTCTGGGGTTTGCTTTTTAATCTAACTCACTAGGAGAATTGAGACAGCATTAATAATAAAAGGTATGTAGTATTTCCTTTCATTTTGTTATTTTTTGTGTATTCTATTTTTCTTCTGTTGATTTACTCATCTGGTGTGACTTGTTCTTTCCTGTATTTTTCTGACTGCATTTATCTTTTTCTCTGTATAGGATCCCATTAATTATGTTCTGCAGTGCTGGTTTGGTGGTCACAAATTCCCTTAGGCATTAATCATGGAAGTTTTAGTTTATGTAGTATTTTCTGGGTATACTAATCTAGGTTGAGTTATTTTCTTTCAGACTTAGAATGTATCATTACATGCCCTTCTTGTTTGAGTTTTCTGTTAAGAAATTTGTCATTCTGGTAAGTTTACCTTTATGCTGTTTCTCACAGTTCTGTACATTTATTGTATTAATTATAAATGTCATCTGGGGGTGTTTCTTTTCTAGTCTTGCCTGTTTGGTGTTATGAAAGCCTCCTTCCTCCACTTGTATGACCTTCTCTCAAGACTGGGGACATTTTCTGCTATTTTATTAAATACATTTTCTATGCCTTTAGTTTGTATCTTTTTCTATTCCATTGACTTGTAGGTTTGGTGTTTTGATATTGTCACAGAGGTCTTTGTATATTTTTCATTTTCTTAGTATTTATTTGTCTTTGACTGAATGGCCTAATTCTTCCCTCCTCAACTGCTTATACTTTATATTCATCTTGTTCTGTTCTATTAGCCAGGCTTTCAATTGAAGATTTATTTGGATTATTGACCTATTCATTTCCAGGATTTTTTTTTTCAATTTTCTGTATTTATTTAATTTATTTATTTTGGTGTGTTGTAGGGCTTGAACTCAGGACCTGGACACTGTTCCTGAGCCTCTTTGTGCTCAAGGCTAGTGCTCTACCACTTGAGCCATAGTGCTACTTCCAGTACTCTGTATTTCATCCAGTTGTTTGTCTGCATTCTCTTTAAGTCTGCTATTAATATATATTCTCTTAATTCATTCAGCTGCTTATACATCTCTAATTTCATTAATCTTTTATTTTTCAAATTTATTTTTAATATTTCATGTTCATATTCTTTAATATCATTTAAGTCCTATATTACAGAGTTGTTGACTTTGGAGATATGTATATAGATTTTTTGTGCCAGTTCTGTGGCTTGAACTCAGGGGCGGGGCCCTGTCCCTTAGTTTTTTTCACTCCAGACAGTGCTATACCACTTGATCCACAGCTTTACTTCCAGCCTTTTCTGCTGGCTGTAAGTCTCAAGGATTTTCTCGTTTGGGCTGAATCTGAACTGGGATCTTCAGATCTCAACCACTTGAACAGCTAGGATTACAGGCATGAAGTAGTGGTGCTTGGTGTATTTTTAAAGTCAGTTTATAAGGTTTCTCTGGGATCTCTGCTCTCAGTCACCAAGACCCACGCACTTTGCACTTGACTTCTTCCTTTATCCTGGTTCCTAAGAACTCTGTCAGTTGCTATTGTCTGCACTGGAGCAGTTCTTTACCAAGCCATAGCCTGCTATACTGTTTCCTATACCATGACTCTATCATTTATGTATTATGGTTCTCTGTGTAGATAGGCCTATTGCCTGCAATTTCTCTGATGGTTTTTCTGCAACCTTAGAAGCCATTGCATGCACAGGACATCACCTTTGCTTCTAGGCTGCAATCTATGAGTCCACACTGCCTGTCATTATCTTGGAACTCCTGGGCTATTTGATAGAATTACTACTTTGCCACATGCACTAACTTTCTTAGTGGTTAGTTCTGCAGGGGAGTTATTTGTGAAAATAGGTGTTGAGTAAGTTGTGTGAGAAAGGAAGCCGATGGTGTCATCCAGTTACCATTTACTGCTCTTTTTTTTCTTTTGAGTCATGTTGCTAGTTGTCCAAGTTGGTCTTATGTTTGTGGGCTCAAGTGATCCTCCGGTATCAGCCTCCCAAGGAGATAGGACTTCAGAGTTGTGCCACTGTGCTTGTATTTCAGTTTTTGAGTTCAGCATTCCTGTACTGGCAAGGACTTAATTTTCTGATAATCTTCAACTTAAAGTAATGAGTTTGAGCTTTAATAGCACCTTCTCTTTGCATGAAGGTTTCTTTTACACCTTTTTCATCAACTTGAAGCAATAGTTTATACATAAAAGCTTGGATGGATGTTCTGTGACAAGGTAGCAGGTCTGGAGTTTGAACTCAGTGCCTCACTCATGTTTGCTAGCCAAGTGGTCTACTTGAGCTACATCCCAGCCCCCTTTTTTCTGTGCCAGTTTTAGGATTTGAACTCAGCCCTGTCCCCACACTTTTGTGCTCAAGACTAAGCGCTCTATCACCGGAGCCCAGCTTTTACTTCCAGCTTTTCTGGTGGTTAATTGGAGATAAGAGTCTTATGGACTTGACTGTCTGAGCTGGCTTCCAACTGTCATCTTCTGATCTCATCTTCCTGAGTAGCTAGGATTACAGGTGTGAGCCTCCAGTGCCTGGCTCATCCCAGCCCTTTTTTACCTTAGTTATTTTTGAGAGAGGGTCTTAATGCGTTTTGCTTAGAGCCAGCTTGGATTGAGATCCTCTTACCTGTTTGTCGTGATTTGAGAAAAATTGTCTTTTCTACCAACGTGCAGGGCTTAAAAGTTCCTGCTTTGGCCTAGTTGGTTGGCTCTTTTTTGAGGAAAAGAACTGCTTTGGGATAAAAAAGGATTTGTAAAGTGTAATGTTTTGTCTTAAACTGATTTCTTTTTTGTATGGAATTAGGACACACCTTAGACTATGCAAGTTGAGGGTGTGGGTATACTTTGAGATTACTTGTGAATATTAATCTTACTTCAGAATCACCTTATGTAAATACATTTTATCTTGTGCAAACTAGCTTATTTTGAGCAGATTGTGACCCTGATCTCAACCAATCTGGGCAGAGCGGCAAGGCCTGCTGTGTTAGGAATAATTATCTGAGCAGACTGCCTACTCTGTATGATTGCTTGCCAGATTTTTTTTTTTTAGCTGATAGTACACCCTTTTGCAGTAGTAAATTTCTTCTTGCTGATAGAATTCTTTATTTTTTGTATATTATTGTGACTCCAATGGTTCTTGGAGAGCATATTTATAACAATGAGTAGTTGGATTACAGGGAAGAATCACCATGTCTAGCTTGTTTGTTGGGATGAAGTCTAACTTACTGGTTGGAAGCTTGAACTTTGTTCAGATAGCTTGTCACCTATTTTCCTTAAACTTTAATTTTTTCTTATTTTTGCCTAGTTGGGATTATAAATGTACACCTTATCTTGAGTCTTTATTAAATTAAAATTTAAATAGATAACCCAAAAGTTACTGGAGAGAATTTTTGGCTTCTGACTCACTAAATACCTACCTTTTTAATTCTTGGGATACTGTACTTTGTAAAAACTCTACTAGATTGTTGAGATACACTGGACTCTGAAATACACTGGAAGTTAGGTGTACTGGTGAGTCCACTAGATGATATTTGTCCTTGATCTTGTACTCGCCTTTTTTTGTCTAATGTATCTGATATTTAAAAATACAGTGGATTGAATTTATGGAAGTAATGATACATCTCACATACCCTTTGCATTGCATTGTACAGTGTTGCAATAACAATATAGTTTCCAATGCTTGTAAGGAATCAGAACTTCTTAAGATAGTTGTAAGGTTGTGGTACTTATTTTCTTTTCCTTATTTTTTTTCCCAAGATGTAGTTCTTATCTTACTAATGGATTATACAGTGAAACAACACTATTGAGAATATAGGAAATAAGGACTGTTGGGATCAGCAGTTGCAAGTGGTGGGGGATATTAACAATGATTACTGTGCTTATCCCTCTCAGTGCCCTTCCCCCTTCTTCCTCTATGAGTGTAACTGTTGATGCTGAGTAAGGAGAAATGGAGGTTTCTGAGTATTTTGGTGGTACATGGCATGAAACCAAATAGAGTGAAAAAGGGCAGCAAGAGGGTTATGCCTGGCCTTCCTTCTTTCAGCATGTTGACATTTGGGGTAGTTTCTGTTTGACAACTTAGAAGTTGACAGGAGGCAGAAAGGAGTAGTGTAGTTTGGATTTAGCCAATACATGCTTGTCTGGCAACATGTCATTTTTTTCAGGCTGTGATGTGGATTAGCTAGAGGAGGAAATGGAGGATACTCTTTAATTACTATGATAACATTCAAATGTTTAGTGGCTTGAAAATTTTAAATCATTATCTTTAATAGTTCTGGACATTGGTTCTGCCGAATTAAGTGTGTGTTGTTTTGGGTCTCCTGTGCTTCTAGCCATGGGGCATGTAATGGAGTCATCTTAAAGTCTTCCTTATTCCTTTTCTTCTTCTGGTAGTTGGTGGTGGTCAGTTGGAGCTAGACCTGTATTTCATAAACCTAGTATGTCCATATTGCCTGGACATGCACATTATTAGCCTGGCAGTGAACATCCCAAAAGCAAGTTAATTCAATAAGACCTGCTGATTTAAGGTCTAAGCCTAGAAACTTAAATGTCATTTCAGCCAGATCCCTTAGATTAAAGGGGAAGAAGACAGTAGACCCTAACCTCAGAGTGTCAGAGAAATTTTGACCCAGTTTTAATTATTCTAGTGGCTGTGTAATGACATCTATTTTAAATTACATTTCCTCCTTTCATCTCATGGATTGTGTTTGGTCAGATTTTCCCATTAAAAATTTACTGCTTTCTGAGCTGAGCATGGTGGCTTACGCCTATAATCCTAGCTACTCAGGAGGCTGAGATCTGAGGATCATGGTTCAAAGTCAGCCTGGGACAAAAGTCTATGAGACTCTTATCTCCAAGAAACCACTCAGAAAGCCAAAGAAGTAGCGTTGTGGCTCAAGTGTTAGACCTCTAGCATTGAGCTGAAAAGCTGAAGGATAGGGCCCAGGGCCCAGAGTTCAAGCCCCAGAACCCCCCTCCCCCCAAAAAAAGTGTGTGTGTCTATCTATATATATTGCTTTCTGATACTGGATTGAAGGAATTTCTTATGCATTAGAGGAAATTCTCAACAAATATACAGCAAGCATTTTCTCAGTCTGTCTTTTGTATTTTGTTAACTGTCTTATTTAGCTTTAATCTTTTGTATTTTTTTAAGTCAAAAACAACTTTTAAACTTCACAATGATAGTTATCATTGAAAGGATCCTTCACATTCATCTCAGGGGACCACACGGAGGCAGGCAGGCACTGGAGAAGGATTATCATGTTTATTATAGGAGCCATATTTCCCAGGAGAGGAGGGAGCACTTGGCACCCTTCACTATCTAGGTTGCCGGAGGGTCTTGGCTGAGAGTGAGGGAGGGGTCAGCTGTTTGGTGGGAACTCCAGGGCTGGGAGGAGCTCAGGTCTGGGTGGAGCTGAGGACCAAAGGTGGGCATAATGCTTACAATCATTATCTTAATATACATTGCTTATGAACTCTTATCAGGTGATATGAACATTTCTTCCTTTTTGCTTAGTATTGGCCCTCTTTCTTTCTCATTCCCTTCCCTCCCTCCCATCACCGTCATTGAGTTGCTTAGTTTACTTTCATCAATGTCCAGTATAGCTGATAGACCCCTCTCTATATTTTTTCACTCGCTTTCCACTGATTCTGTGCTCTGCTCCCACCTTCCCTCAGGTGTACACATATATACACCATACATGAGGTAAGGAATATAGTCATCTAAAAAATGGTACAACAAATTAAGAAGAGGTCCTTTGTTTCTTTTATTTTTGCAGTTCTTTTCAGTATGCATATTATTTTTATATACAAATGAAGAGTTTCTTGAGTATTACAATTTGGCACTTTTCTCCTGAGACTATCCTCTTTTGGTATCACCATATATAGGTAACTTTAGTCCTGTTTTACTTTGTCATATCTCATTGCATTTTAATTCTGTCATCCGCATATCAGAGAGAACATGTGCCATTTGTCTCTGATCTTGGTTTATCTCACTCAGCATGATTTGTTCTAGTTCCATTTCCCTGCAAATGCCATTATTTTATTCTTTCTAATGGCTGAGTGTAAAATTCCATTGTATATAGGTACCACAATTTTTTGATACATTCATCAGTATCGGGGCATCTGGGTACTTTCCATATCCTGGCTATTGTGAACAGTGTAGCAATGAACATGGAAGTGCAGGTATCCTTGTTGTATCCTGTTTCCTGTTGCTCAGGTAGATGCTCAGGGGTGGTATGGTGGGGTCATAGGGTATGTCTATGTTTAGTTTTCTGAAGAACCTCCAGATTACTTTCCAGAGTGGTTGTATTAGTTTACATTTCCACCAGCAGTGCAGAAGGGGTCCTCTTTCCCCACATTCCCACCAGCATTGCCTGATTTTTAGGATATGAGCCATTCTGATTGGGGTAAGGTGGTATCTCAGGGTTTTTTGTTTTTTGTTTTTTTGCATTTCCTTTACGGCCAGGGATGAAGAACATTTCCATTTGTGTTTCTTTGCCATTTTAACCTGTTCTTCTAGGAAGTCTCTCTTTAGCTCCCTTGCCCATTTAATTATTGGTTTATTAGATTTGGGAGGGAATAGTTTTTTGAGCTTCTTGTATATATTGGATATTAGGCCTTTGTCTGATATATATCTGGTAAATATCTTTCCCCAATTGGTTGGCTGTCTTTCTAGTTTGTTAGCTATGTCTTTAACTGTGCAGAAACATTTTAAGGTAGTCTCATTTGTTGAGTCTCTCTCCAATGTTAACTGTCTTTAAAAAATTTTTTAGCCTGGCATTGGTTGCTCTGGCCTGCAATCCTAGCGACTGAGGAGGCTGAGATCTGAGGATCGTGCTTCAAAATCAGCCGGGGCAGGAAAGTCCATGAGACTCTTATCTCTAATTAACCCCTGGAAAACTGGAAGTGAAGCTGTGGCTCCAAGTGGTAGCCAGCATTATGCAAAAGAACTCAGTGCCCAGGCCCCGAGTTTAAGCCCCACAACCAACAAAATGTAGTCACATGCATTTGTAAGAATACAGGGTGATTTATGTATGCTGTGTTCAATTTTTCCTAGTGGTAACAATTGTAAAGTTATACTGTGTTATGAAGTAAATGTTGATATTGATGAAATCCAGTAGTAGTGGTACTCACTAGATACTATGTTGAAAATGAACTATACAATTTGGGGATGGGACAGGAGGGGAAAACTAGGAGATAGGGGAGAGGTGATAGTCTCCCCTCCAAAACAAATGAATTCATTATCTGACTTCGTAAATGTAGCTCTTCTGTATATCACCTTTATAATAACAAAAAAATTGATGAAATCCACTGATCACATTCAAGTTCACTTGATTTTATTTATGTGTTTTTAGCGTTTTGTTTTGTTTTACATTATCCTGTCTGTAGATTTGTATATCTATTACCACAGTTCAGATAAAGGACATAATTCAGAGATTTGCTGTGTTGTCCTTGTCACCACATAAGTACCCTCAGTACACTTCTACTCCTGTGGTTCCTAACCTGTGGTAAACTGAAAATCTGTTCTACATTTCTAAAATTTTGTCTTTGCAATAATATTGTATTCATGGAATCACATATGCATAAAGATTTAGAAGATTGAATCAAGTTCTGTCCAAGAAGTTGTATATGTCAAAAGTTTCATTAAATTTTATTGCTGAATAGTTCTGTGGAATTGGGAGCCACAGTTTTTAAGTTTTTGGCTATTGTAAATGAAACTTACATAAAAATTTGTCATCAAGTTTCTCTGTGAACCTAAATTTTCTTGTGTGATGTGGCACGCACACACATATGATTTTTTAAGTTTTGTAGATTGGGTGAACAATTTTATATTTCTAAAGCAATGTGGATAATTCAGTTCCTGTATATTCTTCCAGTATTGTTTATTATCACACTTTAGGAAGAATGACATTTTGATTGTAGTGGTGTTTTTAATTTCCATTTTCCACATGATGAATAATGCAGAATATCTTTTTTTTTTGCAGTCCATATATCCTCTTCAGTGGATATACTGATTCACTGTATAAATTGGATATTCCATGTCTTTTGCCTGTATTCTAATTAGTTGGTTTGGATTTTTGCTGTTCTATTCTTTAGGTGAAAATGGTGATGAATCATGAAATTTTGCAGTCTAGAAAAAGACAGAAAAAAAAGTAAATGTCCAGATACTTAATATTATTGTTAATCAATAATTGAGACCTCCTTTTAAGATTTTTGTTTTATAGATAGCTTCATACACTTGAATAACTTCAGTACACCCTCACGGATCCCTTTGGTATCTACTAGAGTTACTTCTTTTTCTTGGTTACTTGGTATTTTTGTTGTTTTGTTTTGTTTTATTTGGTAGCTTTCATGCAGCTCTTCCTGATTGGACTAATATAGAAACTTTATTGAAGTAGATTCAGGGAGTTGATAAGCAGATGTAAACTCACATTGTTGTGAAAGAACTTTGTGAATTTTTCCCTACTTGTGCTACATATGTATGAAAAGATTTTAAAATGATACATTTCTATGAATTACATATAATAGATTACTTGCTTTTGAGTAACACCTAGTTCCTTGTTTTCATTTTTAAGTGCCAAGGATGACATTGATCTTGATGCCTTGGCTGCAGAAATTGAAGGAGCTGGTGCTGCCAAGGAACAGGAACCTCAAAAGTCAAAGGGGAAAAAGAAAAAAGAGAAAAAGAAGCAGGACTTTGAGTAAGTATACTTAAATACATTTGAGCTTTTTTTAGCCTTGATACTGAGGTCACTTAATAATTTCAGTTCTTCAAAATGTGTTGTATTCCTTTTCTAGTGAAGATGATATTCTAAAGGAACTAGAAGAATTGTCTTTGGAAGCTCAAGGCATCAAGGCTGACAGAGAAACTGTAACAGTGAAGGTGAAAGACACAGATTATTACTATTTATGTTTCCTGTTCTGTTCTAATGTTGGTTTTGAGAGCTATATTAGGAAACTAGTAAATGTAGATTCGTTAAACTTCTGTAAAATATGATGCCCAATAGAAAAACGTTTTTAGGACAGAAATAATGTATTTTAAAATTTGTCAAGATATAAAGATGCTTTATTTGCAATTCTAAAGATACTTAATGGCTTTTTGCATGTCTATAAAACTGATTTTTGAAATGTGATTGCAACTGCATATTACATTTACAAATTTTCTTTTTCAACCTTTGAATTTGAATATGCCTCAGAGTAATGGAGAAAATGGTAGATACCTTTCTCCTTTATTTTGAAAATAGTTTCATATAGTGTTTCATATGTCGTTAACAAAAGTCCATAAATGTGGCTGGAGATTCTACTTGTTTTAGCACACCTGGATTTTGAAATGTGAATATGAATGTCAGATGTGTGTTTGATTTTATGGTTTTTTTTTTTTTTTTGTTTGTGTTCGTTTTTTGGTACTAGTTCTGGGGCTTGAACAGGTCTGGGCTCTCTGTCTCTGAGATTTTTTGCTCAGGGCTAGCATTCTACCACTTAAGCCACAGCTCCATTTCCAGCTTTTTAGGGGGTTAATTAGAGATAAGCCTAGATTGGCTTCAAACAACAATCAAATCTCAGCTTCCTGAATAGGATTATAAAAGTGAGCCATTGGCCCATGGCTCAATTTTATGTGTTTGTAAAATAAAACTATTTTGAAATAATTTTGAGAGTTAAAAAAATGTATACTTAGTGAAGCCCATGAATCTGAATCTGAGGGGATCTCAGGGTTTTTTTTTTTTAGGAGATTAGAATAATTTTGTTAGTATTTCTAACAGTGGAAACTTTCAGCCAACAGAAAACAACGAAGAAGAATCTGCATCAAAACAAGATAAAAAAAGGAAAGGACAGAAGAACAAAAAACCGAGTTTTGATGATGATAGTGAAGAATTGGAAGACAAAGAGTCAAAAGCAAAGAAGAATGTGAAACAAAAAATAGAAATATACTCTGGGAGTGAGGATGATGATGATTTTAATAAAATTTCTAAGAAAGCTAAAGGGAAAGCTCAAAAATCAAATAAAAAGTGGGATGGATCAGATGAGGATGAGGATAATAGTAAGAAAATTAAAGAGCGTTCTTCAGGTGAAAGTGGGGATGAATCAGATGAATTTTTACAGTCTAGAAAAGGGCAGAAAAAAAATCAAAAAAATAAACCAGGTCCTAACGTAGAGAGTGGCAATGAAGATGATGACTCCTCCTTCAAAATTAAGACAGTGGCACAAAAGAAAGCAGAAAAGAAAGAGCGTGAAAGAAAAAAGAGAGATGAAGAAAAAGCGAAACTACGGAAGCTGAAAGAAAAGGAAGAATTAGAAACAGGTAAAAAAGACCAGAGTAAACAACGAGAACCTCAAAAGAAGTCTGAAGAGGAAGGTATAAAATCCAAAGTAACCCTTGAGACTGGCACTGTCTTTGAAGAGAAAGGAGAGACTCTGACAGCTATAGAAGGTTGGTAATAAGCAGGTATAAGAAGGTTGGTTCATGCTTAGTCTAAGTTGTGATTATTATGCCTCAGTATCACTTTATTATTTGTCCTTGGTTATAAAGGACCTTAATTATAAAAGCCTTTAAAAGTTACATCTAATGAGCTGGATACACTGGTACAAATACACACATCTACTATTTGGGAACCAAAAGCAGGAGGATTAATTGAAGGCTGAAATTTAAAGTTTGTATGGACAGAATAGTGAGAACCCTGTCTTTTTTTTTCTTTTAACCAAAATATATCCACCCAAAACTACTCTTTTTATGTCATTGCTCAACATTTACATATAGTATAAAATATTTTTTCAGTGATTTATTTATACATTGGAGGTTTTGTAGAATTTTGTGAATACTAATTGCAGATAACAACTTAAATGTTGTCAAAGAGAAAAATATACTTTTTGAAAACTGAGTGTCAGATAATCTTTTAAGTCTTTTCCTATGAAAACATAAAATCAGTCTGAAATACAAAGTAATATTATTTTAAAATTAGTTAACATCTTTTAAATTAGAACCAGTTTTAAAAATAAACATAACTAATTCCTTTTTATTTGATCTGAAGATCAAATGCAAATGATTCCTATAGAAATTAAATCTTAGATTTCAGAATGGGTTTTCTTAACAACAGAAAACTTTTCTTGGTGCTGGTTCTAGGACTTGAACTCAGGGTCTGAGAGTTGTCCCTGAGCTTTTTTGTTCATAGTGCTCTATCACTTGTGTCACAGCTACACTTCTGGCATGTGGGGGGGCGGCAATAAAAGTCTCATGGACTTTCTTGTTGGGGCTGGCTTCAAACCTTGATCTTCAGATTAGCCTCCTGAGTTGCTAGGATTACAAGCATGAGCCACCAGTGCCTGGCTTAGACTAAGAAGCTTTTAGTGAAAAAAATTGATACTTTTTTTTACCACTGCAATTTTTATTATCTGAGAAACACAGAGTGAGTTTGAGTTCATGTAGTATAGTTATGTGTATTTTTTTATTTTGTCATAAAATAGATTTTGTATAGATGTGCAAGTAGCTATAGAACTTAAGTGGAAATCAAGTCATTCTTTAGAACTTTAAGCAAGTGTCTGTCATGTAAAAGTCACTCCCCCAGGTTGCCATAGATGAGGACTCCTGAAGTACAATATTGCGCTTTTAACAACAGCTTTGTAGGCAGCTGTTTAGGTACCAAGGTGCATAAAATGCCTTGATACCCACAGTCCTAGCTCACTGATGACATCAGCTTTGGCCTGTTGACAGTCCTTGAATTGTACCAGTTTTCCTCATTACCATAGGGAACTACTTTGTTCCTTTGGACTAAGCCTCAGACTGTATCTGGTTCACACATTGACTGGAACTCTTATCAGCTGAGCCAGCCATGCCTCTAACCCCTACTTTTTTTAAAGCACTTTGTCTTTATTCTTTTTGGTAGATGACAATGAAGGAGACAAAAAGAAGAAAGATAAGAAGAAAAAGAAAACAGAAAAGGAAGAAAAAGAGAAAGAAAAGAAAAAAGGACCTAGCAAAGCCACTGTTAAAGCTATGCAAGAAGCTCTGGCTAAACTTAAAGAAGAAGAAGAAAGACAGAAGAGAGAAGAAGAAGAGCGGATAAAGCGACTTGAAGAATTAGAAGCCAAGCGTAAAGAAGAGGTATGTTCTTCATGAAGTTAACATTGATACTATGTTTTATTCAAAATCTGTTCCCTGTAGAATATTGTTAATCTTATATTTCTAAAAAGTTCATAGTTGTATAGCAGTTCAGTTATACTATTGTTTTGGTGTAAATATTAACATGAAGAGCTGCAGAAAGTCTATTTCATGTAGAGACAGATTACTTATGCAATCTGTTACATAGTGATAATTCATAACATTTTAAGTATTTTCATTTGGAATCTCCTAACAATACTGTGCATCTAAAGAACTTTAAAGTTTGGGCTGTTCACATTGATACTTATATATTTTTTAATATATTTTTAAAATCTGACATGCATTCTTTCTTAGGAACGATTAGAACAAGAAAAAAGAGAAAGGAAAAAGCAAAAAGAAAAGGAAAGAAAAGAACGCTTGAAAAAAGAAGGGAAACTTTTAACTAAATCCCAGAGAGAAGCCAGAGCTCGAGCTGAAGCTACCCTTAAACTTCTACAGGCTCAAGGTAAGTGATGCTTTTAATTAGCTGAACCATCTGGGAGTTTTCTCATGTAGAGATACTGTAGTGTTCAGAAGAATGGAATTGAATCAAAAGAATTTCCGTGAAAATTCTGTGAAAAAGTCAGGAAAAATGTAAGAATAGTTACTCATTTTGGAAGATAACTTACATACTCGAATTGTATCTCTTTGGTCAGTGGGTGTCTAATTCAGACTGATTTCTTACTACTTTTTCACATCATGACATGCGTTCTTTGACTTCTATACTTTCTGGTATAAGTCAGCCAAAAAGGTCTTCTAATACTTTCTGCTTAAATCTGGATCACCTGTTTAACAAAAAACGTCTTGGTTCTTTTAGTAGTTAATGATGGCTTAGGACCACAAATTAGGCATTTAGTTGTATTTTCCAATGGATAAGATGATTAAAAATAGTCACTGTACTACTGAGCATATGTTGGATCTTTTCTAATTTTTTAATCCCTGTATTTTATATATTTTTATATTATAGTCATTTTTGGACTTAGGGGACTACTTTGGACTATATTTACAAGTTTACTATGTACTTAGTTTGTAAATTGATGTATACAGTAATAAACTTTGACATTATTCATTTTTCTCCTCATAAAAATCTTATAGTTTAGTTTCCTGCTGTCACCTAGAGTAGAGATGGTGACTCATTGGGTGTAAATAGCGTGTTTAACATACCAGAGCTGAAATTAGTCATTGTATGTTTGGCTGGAAGTAGTAAATGTAGATTTCAAAAAAGCACATTTCCCTCTTCTGCTGTTACTAGGGTTTAAACTCATGCCTCATACTTTGAGGGAGGCATTATATAGCCATGCCGCTAGCCCAGTTTTTTTCACGCTATTTTTAGGATAGGGTCACACTTACTGCCTAGTGTGCCCCTGAGGTTATCACCATTTTTAGGAGTCCTGTGGTTGCCGGGATCACAAGTGCATGCCACTCTGTCTTATTTTCCTTCCATGGAGACAGTCTTACATAGTTTTTCTGCCTGAGCTGGCCTGAAATTGCTATCCTGCGCTATCTCTGCCTCCTTTGTGCTTGAGATGAGCATTGATCACCACTGCACCTATCTGTTGAGAAGGAGCCCTTATAAGCTTTTCTGCCTAGCCTGGCCTTGATCTGCATTGCTCCTGCTGTCAGCCTCCCAAGTAGCTAGGATTGCAAGCACAAGCCACTGGTGACCAAAATTCTATTAAAAAAAAAAAAATTGAATGACCTACCCATTTGGCTACCTAATTATGGCTAGGAGACCTAGAAAGAGAAGACATTCTGTTACTGTTTATCCTTTTTCTCTTGCTGTTTTTGCCCAAGTGTGTGGCTCTTCCCAACAATCTGGGAACATGAAACTCTTGACAGCTTCACATTTTGGTCAGAGGAACCAGGAAAAAGCTCTTGAGAGACACAGTGTAAAGGAAATTACAGGGTTGAGAAAGCTGGAGAACCAAGGCCTAATGATTCTATTTACAAGCTGACATAGCTCCTAGGTTTATCAGGGATTGTCTGTTTAGAACAGACCCAAAGAAGCATAGCCAAGCTTCTAAAACTGAACTGAGCTATAAACCAATGACCAAGACCTAGACTGACTTCTGAGTGACTCATGTGCCATGTAAATACTGCTTCTAAGTATGCTATGAAAAGCCAGCTATAAATATTCTTCTCTATAAATATTCTTATATTCTCTATATTCTTATATTCTCTATATAAATATTCTTCTCTATAAATATTCTTATATTCTCTATATTCTTATATTCTCTATATTCTTATATTCTCTATAAATATTCTTCTCTATAAATATTCTTCTCTATAAATATTCTCACTAAAAGTAAATAAGCTAAACCAGTAGATAAAGTAGAATATTAAAATGTTGTTGGATAATCCTGAAGACAGAAGAAAAGAGAAAGAAAAGGAAACAACATGGTAGACCTAAAACCAAAATACTACTCATTATGTTAAATATAAGTAAAAATGCTAATATATGTTAATATGTTAAAAGGCAGAGGAAGCAAATATAAACAAAATGGTAGACCCAAAATACTACTCATTACGTTAAATATAAGTAAAAATGCTAATATATACGTTAATATGTTAAAAGACAGATTGTTTGAAAATGAGACAGTTGTGCTTTCTGTAAGAAATGCTACATGAAATATAATACAAATTAAAAGAACAGGAAAAGATTTACAAAGCTAACATTAGAAGGAAGTTGGAGTTACAGTAATTTGAAATCTTCCCATATTATATAATAAAGTTATATTTTCAAGAAGTTAAAATGATCTTGTGTCTATGTACACCCAACCTAACATTTTCATCAAGGTAGATAATTTCTTGAGCCATACAGTACTTTTCTAGCCTGTCAGCAAGATCTCTTGTCCTTAAGTTTGAGTATTCATTCAGACTTAACATAGCTAATAAGCCAGGAGTAGTGAAATGAGAGTGTCATGTAAAAGTCCAGCCCATGTAAAAAGTTGATGAGACTTTACCTCAGCCAACAAAAAGCTGGGTGTGGTGGCATGCTGCTATCATCCTAGTTATATGCAGGATATTTACTCTCCCTTGTCTCTCTCTCAGCTAGAAAGGGTGGAGGAGAGGTAGAGGGTAGAGGTACAGGGTGTTATAGAAAGCAGAAATGTAAATGTGAAACAGGTAGAATGGGATTTCAGTCAACAGTTGAAACCTGTGAGTTTACTCCTGGCTGATGCAATATGTTTCCTATATTAAAACTAGAAGTAAAGTAGGATTAAATGATAGAATATATCTGGAGCTGGGACTGCATGAACCTATAATTCTATTATTCAGGAGGTGGTGGCAGGAGGATTAAGACCAGCATGAGCTACGTAAGTTCCAGGCTGTCCTAGCCCAAATAGGAAGATCCTGTATCAAACCAAAACCAACCATCCAAATAAAAGATACACTTGGGAAAAACTCAAGTTTTTGGAAATTAAGATACTTTAGTCCCTGAGTCAAAGAAAAGTCTTAAATTGGAAATTTGAAAATACCTTGGATCACATGAAAATGAAGTACATACTGTCCACATTTGTAGAATATAGTGCACAGAACAAATACAGTGCAGAGAGGAAAGCAAGCATGACATGTTTTAGAAAGAGCTTCACATCCATAAGCTAAACTTCCATCTTAAAGACTAAATTGAGCAGAAGGAAAGAAATAATAAAGTACACTAAACAATGAAATGGAAAACAGAAAAATAATAGAAGCAGTTAGATGAAGAGATTGTTCTTTAAAATGATCAATAAAATTGATAAACTGACCGATAAAAAAAGATATTGTCAGGGCTGGGAAGGTGGCTCAGTGGTAGAGCGCTTGCCTTGCATGCCTGAGGCCCTGGGTTCGATTCCTCAACACCACATAAGCAAAAAGAAAAAAGCTGGAAGTGGCGCTATGGCTCAAGTGGTAGAACGCTAGCCTTAAGCTGAAGAGCTGAGGGACAGTGCCCTGGCCCAGAGTTCAGGCCCATGACTGGACT
>NW_012267263.1:5038517-5060573 GCF_000151885.1 Dipodomys ordii
TATGTTCACTAAAAATTAAAATTAAAAAAATAAAAACAAACAACAAATCTGATTAACTGATTACCATATCAGTGGTGGATCTGGTCATGGAGTCTATTGATCATTGGCCAATCTAACTTCAGGTTCCATCTAATGAGCCATTAATCTAACCAATTAGAAGAGTGTTCCTAAGTTCTACATTGTAGGAAAGTTTTCTAAATTCTTTATACAAAGTCAAGTGGCAATGTAGTTAATGAGAAGAAATTCAATAGTGACCAACAGCAATATTAATACAAAGAGATGTTTAAAATTATTGATGCATCTAAAACAGTCTCCCTGGGGAATAACTGGTACTTTGCCTTTTTCTGAGTGACAAGATGTGTTATTAAAAGATGATTCCTTTTAGGAAATCTTTTGACCTTATTTATTGAGTTTATAAAGTACCAACACTATAAGAGATATAACAATAATGCCTTCAATATTTATTTTTAAGTGGCTATTTTTAGGAATACAGTTCTTTTTACCAATTTCTCTAGAATTGGATTCAAGAATTTAGATATTTTCATCATGTGATTTCCATTTTCCAAATGCCCATCAACATTGAGTTTTAACATGAACTGAATAAAAAATTTGGAACAAAAAAAAAGCCACAGTAATCAAAACCATTATCAGGGGTGAAGGTATTAAGATAATTATAAGGCATTACTCTGAATAATTTTATGTCTATAAATTTAAAACTTAGTTGTAATAGAGAGACTTTTAAAAAGACATGAGTTACCAAAACTTGAAACAAAGTAAACAAAGAAACAAGTAAATAATCCCATTATGCATTGTAAAAATCGGCCATATCTATTTAAATTAATCAGGTTAATTTCCAATTAGATAAACTACATATGGACATTCTAAAATAATTAAGGATGAAATTAGACCAGTCATAAACATTATCTTACAGAAATACCCAGCTTGTTTTATGAGGCCAGCATTACTGTTATTACTTATTGAGACAAAAACAACTTAAGAGAAATATATAGATTAATGTAACTTATGAACTAAAAAATTCTCAATGTTTTGCACTTTTATTCTAGCAATAATATGTATATTTATACATATTTACATACAATGGCAATCTATCTTGATAATAAAGCACATTACTCTGGGAATAAAAGGATGACCTCAGTATTTTGAAATGAATGAAAATGCTTTTCTATATTGACAATCTAAAAGAAAAATTACTGCTGGGTGCTGGTGGCTCATGCCTGTAATCCTAGCAATTGAGGAAGCTGAGATCTGAGGATCACGGTTCAAAAGCCAGCCAGGGCAGCAAAGTCATTGAGACTCTTATCTCTAATAAACCACTAGAAAACAGGAAGTGGCACTGTGGCTCAAGTGGTAGAGCACTAGCCTTGAACTGAAGAGCTGTGGAACAGTGCCCAGGCCCAGAGTTCAAGCCCCATGACTGACAAAACAAAACAAAAAAAGAAAATTACCTTAATAAATGAGGAAAATTATTTGTCAAAATTTATCATTCAGTGTTTAATAAATATTTACAAACTGGGTATAGAAAGGAATTCACTTACCTGGATATTAAAAATGGTAGCTTCTTCACTTTGATAGAAGATACTTACACATAGAAAGCACAACAATTACACCTAATGGTGAACGACTCAGTTGTAAGCCTTAGCTTTATGAGGAAGTCAAGTTTGCTACTTTTTACCACACACTGTGTTGTACTGGTATGTTCCTCAACTCCCCCATCCTCCTTTTGACTCCCCCAAACCTTAGCACTAATACGTGAGATTAAAAAGATAGCTTGCTGCTATCTAAATAGGCTCATGCCTGTAATCCTAGCTACTCAGAAGGCTGAAATCTGAGGATCATGGTTCAAGGCCAGCCTGGGCAGGAAAATTGTTGAAACACTAATTTCCAGTTAACCACCTAAAAACTGGAAGTGGAGCTATGGTAGAGCACCAGCCTTGAGTGAAAAGCTCAGAGACTGGGCCTAGGCCCTGAGTTCAAAACCCATGACTGACAAAAAAGATAGCAGATACAACTGTTTGTTGTATTTCTTCATGCTAACAATATGTGAAAGTAAAAAATGTATAGTAGCAATCCAAAAAGGAAAAAAATAACATAACTATAAATCTAATATTTAAAGAATGTATATATGGAAAACAATACAACACTAATTAGTTAATTAAAGAAAACCTAGTAGAGAGATGCCATGTTTATGGATTTTAAGACTCTGGAATGTTTTTTGTTTTTGGGTCTGGTCGTGGGGCCTAACTCTGGGCCTGGGCGCTGTCCCTCAGCTCTTCAGCTCAAGGCTAGCACTCTACCATTTGAGCCACAGGGCCACTTCTGGCTATTTTCTTTTTTGCTTATGTGGTGCTGAGGAATCGAACCCAGGGCCTCATGCATGCAAGGCAGGTACTCTACCACTGAGCTACCTTCACAGCCCATCTAGAATGTTATGTTAAGTTCTCCCTAACCTGTTAGATTCAGTGCTGTCAACCCAAAGCATGTTTTCTGTATATCTATAAACTTTTCTAAAACGTATGTTTAAAAATCTAACATGTTAAAATAGCCATAATTTTGAGAAAGGAAAACAAATTTGGACAGCACAGACCATATTTCAAGATTTATACCAAAGTTAAAGGAGTTAATACTATGTTTTTTGCAAAGGATAGCCAAATAGATCAACAGAACAGAAAGCCTATATATGGTCAATTGATTTTTCTTAATTTTTCCTGTTAGAGGTGAATGTAGTTCAAAGTGTAAAGTATTTTGTAGTCTTTGCCACAAGTGGTACTGGAACAATTGGACATTTGTATGTTGTTTTAAAAAACAAGAAAAAACCTTTTGTTAATCTCCATTCAAAGTGAATCTTAAATCTAAATTTACAACAGTCAAACTTTTAGAGGCAAACATAGGAGAAAGTCTTCATGATTATTCTGTATTAGGTAAATAGTGCTTAGATATGACTTTATAATCAGAGAGAAAAATGAGAAATTTTGGTTCACAACTTTTTCTCAGCAAAAGACATTGTTAAGGGAATTCAAAGCCAGTACCTTCAAATCATATATTTGACAAAAGATTAGTATGTAAAATCCCAGATATATAAAGATGTCTCAGAATTCAGCAAAACAAACTAACAACTTCATATAAGAGTAGATAAAAGGTTTGAACAATCTCTTTACCAAGAAGCTTATAAACACATGAAAATCATACACTGCCTAAATTAATCCTTAGGGAGATTTAAGATCCCAAATGACTTAGTAACACATAGCATACATAAATCTAAAACCTTTAAAATATACCTATACATAACAGTGAAGATTCACAGCAGTAAATTTATTAAGAATGAAAAATTGTATGAGTTACTAGGATAACAATAGGCAGTTTAGCATAAAATTAAGTACATGTTTGCTTTGTTTTATTACTTCTCTGAAATGGTGGGTAAACATGAAATAAACTAACACAAAAATGCTCAAATTTGCTTTATTCAGAATTATCCAGAATTGTAAATTACTTAGATGTCCCTCAGCTATTAAATGGATTAACAAATTGGTATATCCATACAGTGTTATTTCCTCAGCAATAGGAAGATGTTATACTAATACATGCAAAAACTGGATTACTCACAAGCCAGGTACCTTCTACCTCTTCAGGAGGCTGAGAACTGAGGATCATGGTTTGAAGCCAGCTGGGGCAGGAAAGTCCATAAGACTCTCATTTCCAATAATCACCAAAAAGTCAGAAATGGAGCTGTGGCCTAAATGATAGGGTGCTATCTTTGGGTTAAAAAGCTCAGGGACAGCGCCCAGGCCCTGAGATGAAGCCCTAGGACCCAGCACCCACATCATCCCCCAAAGTGGATTACTCATAAATCCCTGTAAATAACAAAGCCAGACTGAAAACTTCCATTTAATTGACATTTTGGGAAAAACCTAATGGTTAGGAGTAAAGAGCTGATGGTGTTGCTCAGCAGCCCAGTGTATGAGGAAAGCTTAGCTGCAGGGAACAGCACAGGATGACATAACTGCTGCTTTGTTGCAATGTGGTTGTAAAAATGCATTTATTAAAATTGTTATTGTTACTGAAACACAGATTTTAAGATGCTTATGTAAAAGTAGTTTTTCCATGCATAACCTTTTATATTTTAGGCTATATATCTTTGAGGTTATTGGAATGGGGTGCGTGGGTGCTTGCATCCTGCAGCTTGAACTCTGCCTCAGTGCTGTCCCTGAGCTTCTTTTGCTCAAGGGTAACTTGAGCCAGAGCTTCATTTCCAGATTTTTTTAAATAGCTTATTAGAGATAAGATTCTCATGAACTTTCCTGCCTGTGCTGTCTTTGAACTGTAGTCATCAGATCTCAGCTTCCTGAATAGCTAGGATCACAGGCATGAGCCACCAGTACCTGGTTTGAAATAAGTAGTAATTTTATTGTTGTTATTATGGTGTTGTATAGCTGGGTTACCATTTCATAAGTCAGGTAGTAAATACAATTATTTTTAGAAAATATTACCCTGTCATTCACTTTCCCTTAGTTTCCCTACTTTGTCCCTGCCCACAAGTTGCATACTTCATTTCCACATAGTATGGAATGTTATCTTTTCAAAAGCTATGTGTCAGGTGTTATGTCAAGTGTATAAGCCTAAAGATTTTGTTTATTTATCAGGTGTTGAAGTGCCATCAAAAGACTCTTTGCCAAAAAAAAGGCCAATTTATGAAGATAAAAAGAAGAAAAAAACACCTCAGCAGCTAGAAAATAAAGAAGGTTTGTATTTGTTTTGGAAACTGTTTTGTTTGCTTTTCTTCATATCTTTCAACTCACTGTCTTTTAAAAAACACTGAACTCAATTGTGTATACATGGGCATGGTATTGTGCAATATATTCCACTCCCAAATAACACTCCCAGAACTGCATTTTGAAATTTCTTATACCTTGTTTCTTTTTATTGTCATACTTAATTTAAATGAGAGGCTAATAGAAAAAGTACTTTACTTTGAAAAAATGGGCTACTCTATGAATAGTTATTAACTTTAATGACCAACAATAATAACTTTTTTGTGATTTTGTATTTCATTCCTTGAGTAGAAAGAGTAGTTGTTTTTTTGTCAGTTGTGAGATCTGAACTCTGGGCCTGGGCACTGCCCCATAGCTCTTCAGCTCAAGGCTGGTACTCTACCTCTTGAGCCCAGTGCCACTTCCAGCTTTTTCTGCTTAGGTGGTGCTGAGGAATCGAACCCCGGGCCTTATGCATGCAAGGCAAACCTCTACCACTGAGCCATCTTCTCAGCCCAAAAGAGTAGTTTTTTAACAATGCATCAGCTGGTAAATGTTGCAGAAGAAATATGTGATGTTGTGGGGATTTTGTTGTTGTTTTTATTTTTTGATTTGGTGGTGTTCTTGGGGCTTGAACTCAGGGCTTGGGTGCTGTCCCTAAGCTTTTTGTGCTCAAGACTAGTGTTCTACACTTGAACTACATCTCTACTTCCAGCTTTTTTGGTGGTTAATTGGAAATGAGAATTTCATGGACTTTATCTGTTCAGGCTGGCTTTGAACTGCAATCCTCAGATCTCTGCCTCCCGAGTAGCTAGGATTACAGGTATGAGCCACTGGCACCCAAGACATAGGCTCTTAATTACTGATTTTTTTCAATTACATATTGAACAGGGTATGTTACCAGAAATAACACGCTGCAGAAATATTGTTAACTTGATGTGTGCTTCTTTTTCAGTGTCTGAAGCAGTGGAATTGAATTCTGTTGTAGAAGTTATAGAACAAGGAGTACCAGAAAAAGAAGAGACACCAACCCCTGTTGAACCAGGCCAGTGGCATTAGGGGATCAATTGATTACTGTTAGATGCTGTTATTGTATCATAAGTTATCTTAGATATCATTAAGTATTTTGGAAACAAATACATATTTTGTCTAGATGGCTTTTTTTTCCCCTTTTTATTTATTTATTTTTGTCAGTCCTAGGCTTGAACTCTGGGCCTGGGCACTGTCCCTGAATTCTTCAGTTCAAGGCGAACACTCTACCAGTTGAGCCACAGTGCCACTTCTGTTTTTTTGGTGGTTTATTGGGGATAAGAGTCTCATGGACTTTCCTGTCAGGGCTGGCTTTGAACCATAATCCTCAGTTCTTAGCTCCTGAGTAGCTAGGATAACAGGCGTGAGCCAGTGGCACCCAGCCTAGATAGCTTTTTTTTTTTTTTTTTTTTAAATTTTGAGCAGTAGACAAATGAGATTACAATGTGTTTTTTTCTTTAGTAACAGTACCTATTCTTTATTTTCTTTGTTTTTAATTTATGGGTTGAAAATCTCAAGGCCTAAAAATCTAAGAACTACAGAAATTTGCATTTTAACACCATTTTTTTAAAATATTTAACACTGTGTTTGTAATGAAAAAAATCTCTTGGCTTTTTTAAAAAAAATTTAAAGTTCTCCTTCATGAGATTGAGAAGACCATAGGCTAGATAAAGGTATGTTGAGTACATAATCACGTATGTACAAACTCAAGAGACTATTCAGTTTTAAGACAGGATCAGAACAGGCTGAAGATGTTCACAAATAATGAGAGCTCCTTTTCTTACCTTTCTCTCCTAATTGAATATGGTAATTTCACATGGGTAGGCCTCAGCTTAAGGTTAAGATAATGAAATTAACTGGGTGTTGGTGGCTTGTACTTGTATTCTTATCTACTCAGGAGACTGAGATCTTAGGATCACAGTTCAAAGCAGGGAAGTCTGTGAGACTCTTACTTCCAATTAACCACCATCTCAACACTTAAGTGTTAAGATGATAACCTTGAATGAAAAATGCTCATGGACAGTGCCCAAGGCCCTGAATTCAAGCCCCAGGATAAGCACTTGAGTGCACACACATCCACCCACACTGTCCTCCCTTCCCCAAAGATAGTGATATTAGAGGAATTGAGTTTGGGGATTGGTTGTAAGGTTTGTAAGTTATTTGTAATATCAAGCAAAAAGTTTTAGAGAGTCCTTATTTATTTCTGAGACTCATTTCCTAAAGTGATTGAGAATTATTAGAAATTATAATTATAGGGAGATAGAATCCCATGTTCATCTTCCTTTCTTAGAAGTGGTTTTGTCTAGTTGCATTTTTAGTAAAAGGAGAGTAATTGTTAACAGAGAGTATTATAGTTTTTCATATTAAAATTATTCCAGACTTTCAGCACCACATTTATTTTTTTCCTAGAATAGAATAATCTGTATCTTCAACTTTGAAATATAATAGTTATTTGAATATATCTGTGAAGGCTAAAGCAAAATGAATAATAAACTATGTTCATAAAGTATGAGTTGAAAGTTCAAAAAGATGTGAAATGCATTCTTCTTAAAAATATAATGTATTCATATATACTTTTTAGATAAAAGAATAGTTTAGCATTTAAACTAGTAAAATTTTAAATTCTTTACATATGCAGTTTAGGTTAAGTTCTGGTATCTTGAGTATGTATTGTGAAATAGCGAAATATTTATTAATAGTAAATTATAACATACTAACTACATTGAAAAAATCAATTCCAAAGAAAAGGTGCATGCATAGTTTTACCTAGTTAAATCATTAAAACATTAATGTCACAGCGTAGTTTTCTTTTTTCTAAAAGTGTCATATTCTTAAATGATTTTTGTATGTTAAATGAAAATTTATAGAAGAAGAAGAAGAAACTGAGGATGCTGGATTGGATGATTGGGAAGCTATGGCCAGTGATGAGGAAAGAGAAAAAGGTGAGTAATTCACAATTACACATTGATAAAAGCCAGTGGTCATTCAAGTTGAATGTATTTACATGAATCGTCTCCTAATTATGAAACATAGGTGTGACCCTTCTTGGGTTATGAGGGCCAGTCTTGCTGTCTCCTTTGCTATAGTTAATAAATCCATTTCTAAAACACATACCTAGTATTTATAATACATTTCCCAGGGTGATGTTTAATATACTTTTTCCATGATTCTTAATAAAAGTAGCCTACAAAAAGGCTATTAACTTAAGAGTAACGAAAAGATACAGGCATCAGTGGCTCATGCTTGCTATTGTAGTGACTCAAGAGACAGATCACAGGTCCAAACTAGCGTAGGCAGGAAAGTCTGTGAGATTGTTATTTCTAATTAGCCACCAAGCTGGAAATTTGGTGTGAGTGGCTCAAGTGGTAGAATGCTAGCCTTAAAGGAAAAAGCTCAGCAATAGTGTTCATACTAGATTTAAGCTCCAAGAGAGGCACCCCAAAAAAGTTAATGAAAAGATGAATACGTTACCTAGTCACTTTAATGTGTAAACTTTCTTGGTCATTACTTTCTGCCCTTTATTACTAAAATATCTACTTCCTTTACTATGATTTTTCTTCTATCTTATAGAGAATGATGTTTGACTCCAATTTTTTTCAGACCCCCACCCTCATCCTTGTTTTCAAGCTACAATTAATTTTTAAGCATGCCCTCATGAAATTCTACAAATTCTAATATATTGGTTTTTTTAATATTTCTATTTTCTTTATCTATGATTTAGTATATCTTTTAGCAAATGTAAGTGATCAGTGATTCTATGATTCACCCTTGAAAAACTTTTGAGTCTTGCTTTACAGCTTAGTATATGGTCAAGTAATAAGGATATTTCCTTGTGTACAGTGTCATCTCTTCACTCAATCTCTCCCATTCTCTTTCCTCTCCAACCACAAGTTGTATACCTCACTTTCATTAATGTCCAGTACGTTCTACTGCTGTACTATTTCACCCTTTTTGCTCAGATTTTGTGCCCTCCCTCTAATGTTCTACAGATATGCACGTGAACATACTGTATATAAGGTAAAGAATACAGAATCATCAGCAAAAAAAAAGCAAATTAAGAGTTCTTTGTTTCTCTGTCTTTGGTGTTCCTTCCTGTATATATATTATTTTATGTACATATGAAGAGGTAGTTGGGTATTACACCTTTGTGATTCTCTCCTAAGACTATCCTGTTTTGGTGTCACTGTATGTGAGTATCTAGAATCCTGTGTAATTTGTTATATCTCAGTGTTTTAGATCTAACTTCTGCATATCAGAAAGAATATGTGCCATTTATCTCTGATCTTGGCTTACCTCAACATTTGTTCTAATTCCATCTATTTCCTTGCAAATGAGATTATTTTATTTCTGATGGCTTTTATTTTATTCTTTCTGTGGTACATAGGTACCACATATTTTTGGATCCACATATGTATTGTGGGGCATGTGGGCTGTTTCCATATCTTGGCTATTGTGAATAGTGTAGCAATGAGTCCTTATCATATCCTGGTTCATTATGATCAGGGTGGATGCCTAGGAGTAGTATGGCTGGATTGTAGGGAAGTTCTATTTTGGTTTTTTTGAGGACATTCCAGACTGCTTTCCAAAGTGATTGTACTAGTTTATATGCCTACCAGCTGTGAAGTGTAGGGTTCCTTTTTCCTTACATCCCCACCAGCATTTCTTCCAATTTAAAATGTTGGCCAATCTAACTGGGAAGAGATGTTTTGATTTGAATTTCCTTTATGGCCAGGGATGATGAACATTTCCTTATGTGTTTTCTTTGCCATTCTTATCTTTTTTTCTGAGAAGTCTCTCCTTAGCTCCCTGCCCATTTTGTAATTGGTGTATTAAGTTTGGAGGGGTTAGTTTCTTGAGTTCCTTGCATATATTGGATATTAGGCCTTTGTCTGATGTATTGCTGGTAAAGATCTTTTCCCAATTGGTTGATTTTCTTTCTAATTTGTAAGTGTGTTCTTAGCTGTGCAGAAACTTTTTAATGTTGTTCCCCTTGTTGAGTCTCTGTCCTATCTGCTGTGCCCCTGGGACTCTTCCTCTCTATACCTATAAGTTCTAATGTTTCTCTTACTCTCTGTTGCAGTAGTTTCAGAGTTTCAAGTCTGACCTTGAGGTCTTTGATCCACTTTGAATTGATGTTATTGCATGGTGACAAGCAGGGACCCTTTTTTAGTTTTCTGCATATTGCTGCCCAGTTTTCCCAACACCAATTGTCGGAGGCTCTGTTTTTTCCACTGTATGTCTTTCGTTCCTTTGTCAAATATTAGATGACTGTGAGTGTGTAGTTTTATTTCTGGGTCTTCTAATCTGTTCCGTTGATCTTTGGGTCTGTTTTTGTGCCAGTAACCAAGCTGTTTTTGTTATTATGGCTCTGTAGTAGAGTTTGAAATCTGGTATTGAATTACCATGGGCATTGCTTCTTTTGCCTGGAATTGCTTTGGCTATTATAGGTCTTTTGTTGTTTCATGTGACTTTTTGAACTGTTTATCTCAGTAAAGAACATCATTGGGATTTTGATGGGGATTGCATTGAATTTGTATATTGTTTTTGGCAGTGTGGCCATTTTCAGAATACCGATTCTACCTATCCGTGAACATGTAAGGTCTTTCCATTTCCTGGTATCTTCTTTCATTTCTTTCTTCAGATTTTTATAGTTTTCTCTGTAAAGATCTTTTATGTCTTTGGTTAGGTTAATTCCTAGGTTGTTTTTTTTTTTTTGAGACTATTACAAATGGGGTTGTTTTGATAATTTCTCTTTCTGCTTGTGCACTATTGGCATACAGAAAGGTAACTGATCTTTCTGAGTTAATTTTGTATCCAGCTACCTTGCCAAAGTGGTTTATCAGCTCTAGGGATTTAGGAGTGGAGTTCTTTTTTGGCCCCTTTAGGTGTCATCTGCAAGTAGGGATAGTTTAATTTCTTTCCCTATGTGAATCCCTTTTGTGTCCTTTTTTTGCCTTAATGCTCTGGCTAAGAATTCCAGACCTATACTGAAGTGGAATGAAGAGAGTGGGCATCCTTGCCTTGTTCCTGATTTTAGGGGAAATTTAGGTTTTCCCCATTTAGTAAGTATGATGTTGGCTCTTGGTCTGTCATATATATAGCCTTTATTGTTTTAAGAAATATTCCTTCTGGGCTGGGAAGGTGGCTCAGTGGTAGGGCGCTTGCCTTGCATGCCTGAGGCTCTGGGTTCGATTCCTCAGTACCACATAAGCAAAAAGAAAGCCTGAAGTGGCGTTGTGGCTCAAGTGGTAGAGTGCTAGCCTTGAGCTGAAGAGCTGAGGGATAGTGCCCAGGCCCACGACCAGGCCACCCCCCCCAAAAAAAAAAAAAAAAGAAATATTTCTTCTATTCCTAGTTTCTCCAAAGATTTCAACATGCATAACAGTTGTATTTTATCAAAGGCTTTTTCTGCATCTATTGAGACTATCATGTGGTTCTGACCTTGGCTCTGTTGACAATGCTGGATTTCATGTATTGGTTTGTGTATGTTAAACCAGCCTAGTATCTTTGGGATGCAGCCTGCGTGGTCATAATGTATGATGTTTTTATTTGTTTCTGGAATCTGTTGGCTAATATTTTATCTGTGTTCATCAGAGAAATTGCTCTCTAGTTCTCTTTGTGTGTGTGTGTTTGTGTATTTGTATGTGTGTTGGTCATTGGGCCTGAACTCTGGGCCTGGGCACTGCCCCTCAGCTCTTCAGCTCAAAGCTAGCCCTCTCCCACTTGAGCTACAGTGCCACTTCGGCTTTTTCTGCTTATGTGGTACTGAGGAATCAAACCCAAGGCCTCATGCAAGCAAGGCAAGGACTCTTACCACTGAGCCACCTTCCCAGCCCCTTGCTCTCTTTTTTGTTGGATCCGTACCTGGTTTTGGGATGAGTGTGTTACTGACTTCATAGAATGAGTTTGGGATGACTCAATTTCTATTTCACGGAAAAGCTTGAGGAGTAGATGTTAGCCCAGAAGCCTCCTCCCTCATGACTTAACACGTTCTTTCCCTAGGCAACACTAGGTCCATGTAGTAAAGGCAGCAAATGATTAGCCCCTACCCACTTTCCCTAACAGAATACCACTATGGGATACCTATGACCATATAAGGAGCGGGATCCCCCAAATCCCTAAAGTTATAAAAGGTCATCTGAGACCATAGCTGGAACTTCTCACTTCCTCTTACCTGGTGAGAAAGGGGTCTTGCTAGTCTTTTTTTTGTTTTTTGTTTTTGTTTTTTGCTAGTCTCCTTACTGGCAATAAATCTTTCTTTTGTTCTTGGTACCTGGATGTCCACTTGGTTTTCTGGCAGAGTCTTAATTTACTCTAATAGTATTGATATTAATTCGTCCTTAAAAGTTTTACAGAATTCTGCAGTGAAACCATCTGGGCCTGGGCTTTCTCTTGTGTATTAGCGTCTTGTTTTGCTGGTTTATATCTTCTTGGTTTAGTTTAGGCAGTTTGTACATTTGTAAAAACTCATCCCTTTCTGGTAAGTTTTCCTTTTGTGAGTATAGATTTAAAAGTAATCCTTTATAATAATTTGAATTTCTTGGGTATTTGTTGTGATGTTTCCTGTGGCATCTCTGATCTTTTTTTGGTTAATCTTGCAAGTGGTTTGTCAATTTTTTTTTTCAAAAAACTATCTTTGTTTCATTGATTTTATGTATAGCTTTTTAAATTTCTATTTTGTTGATTTCTGCCCTAATCTTTTCTATCTCTTTCCATCTAGTATTTTTAGATTTGATTTTTTTCTTGTATCATGAGTTTAATTACTTGAGTTGTTTCTTTTCTATATGTGTGCACTGAATTATCCCACTGGTGAAAGGAGTCACCAACACTTAGTCAGTAGGACTAGGAATCATTTATTAGCCATGGCCTATAACCTCCACTATACCAAGACAATGAAGACCAGCACCAGAGCTCCCTTATGGCAGGATTGTGAAGCCACATGCAGGTGGGGATGTAAGGGATAGCAAGTGGGTTTACAAAAGCAGAGCCAGCAGTTAGTAATTACACATTTACAAAGCAATAAGCCAAAGCCTTCCACAAAAGCAGTAAGCCATCCTTGCAGTCATGTTGGTGCTTAAGCAGAAGGTGGGAGCTGCTGCTTACTAGGCTCCAAGGCCTGGAAGTAGGGCAAGCCTCCCTTTGATTTGCAACACCTGGCCTGGTGGGGTGTGTGAGCTAGGAGGGCTCTGCTTGGGAGAAATGCAAATATCATAGTCTTAGGTTACCTTCCCAAACTGTGGAAAGCATTGAATAGCTCCCCAAATGGCTTAGAGGTGAGACAGGCCATCCTTTTGAATGCCTAGAAGAGCCACCCTGGTGCTGAACTCCCTACTTCACTCAAGCCTGTATTTTTTAATTAACATTTGGCCCTATTCTTAATACAAATGGTCAGACCGCAGTCTTGTTCTGTTCCCAGGGTCTGTACCTATGTTTCTCAGGCTACCCAGTTAAATTTCCTTCTTCCTTGGTCTAACCAATACTGTATCTGCTTAAGTTGACCTATTCCTAACATGCACCTAGAGGTATAAACTTCCCCTTCAATGCTGCTTTTGCTGTGTCCCAGAGGTTCCACTGTGATGTATTTTCATGGAATTGTAAGAACTTTCTAATTTCTCCTTAATTTCTTCTGTGACCCAGATGTTATTCAGTAGTGTGTTATTAAGCCTCCATGTGTTTGAGTGCTTTCTGCAGGATGTTTTTTTTGATGAGAACTAGTTTGACTCCATAGTGGTCAGATAGGATGCAAGGAGTTATGCCAATCCTCTTGTATTTGCTTAGGTTCTTTGTGTGTACTATCATATGATCTATTTTGGAGAATCTTCCATGGGCATCTGAGAAGAATGTGAATTGCGATGTTGTTGGGTTGAATACCCTGTAGATATCTGGTAAGTCCATTTGGGTTATGGTGTCATTTAGTTCAGAGGCTTCTTTGTTTATCTTTTGTTTGGTGGACCTATCCTTTGGTGAGAGCAGGGTATTAAAATCTCCCCACTGTTATTGTGCTTGAGTCTATCCTGTTTTATAAGTTCAAAAGTGTTTGTTTAACATATTTTGGTTCTCCATTATTTGGTCCCTAGATATTTACCACTGAGATTTCCTCTTCATGGATCATTCTCTTTATTACTATGTCATGACCTTCCTTGTCTCTTTGTACTGACTTTGATGAAAAGTCTGTATTTTATCAGGTATCAATATGGCTTACTCCTGCCTTCTTGCAGGGTACTGCATGAAAGATCATTTTCCATCCCTTCACTAGTAGTTGGTTTTTATTTTTGACTGTGAGATATAGGACTCTTGGAGATAAAAAAAAATGAATGGATCTTGTTTTTTGATCCAATATGCTATTCTTTTTCTTTTGACTGTGGAGTTAAGTCCATCAGTATTTAGGGTTATTATAAAGAAAAATATGTAAAGTTTACTGCCATTTTCTTGATTTCCTGTATTTTGCTTCTTCCTGTGCTTACTAAATTGTTCTTCTGGTGATTTTTGTCTGATGTATATCCTTGGTTTTGATTGTTTGCTTCAGATTATGTACCTACTTTTTAGTATTATTTGTAGTGCTGGTTTATTGTTCATGAATTCCTTATATTTTGTCATGGAAGGCTTTAGTTTCACCATCAAATGTAAATGATAGCTTTACTGGGTATACCAGTTTGACTTGGCAGTTGTTGATCTTCAGGGCTTTGATTATAACATTCCAGGGTTTCCTTGCATTGAGGGTTTGTATGGAGAGATTGGCAGTGATTCTGATTTTCTTTCCCTTGTAATATAGCATCTTTGATTTTGCAGCATTTAAAATTCCTTGCTTTTCAAGTCTAATGCTTTTAGTATGATGTGTCTAGAAGTGTTTCTTCTTCAATCTTGTCTACTAGGGGTTCTGGATGCTTCTTTTAGGTGACTGAGATTTTTTTCTCTTAAGATTCAGGAAGTTCTCTTATTATTTTACTGAATAGATTTTTCAGTGCTTTTATTATTGAAGATCCTAGTTATGTGTAAATTTGATTTCTTAGCTAAGTCTGCAAATTCTTGGATTTCCCTTTTGTAAATTCGGAGTGTTTTTCCCATACCTTGGACTTTTTGTTGTAGCTCCTCTGTTTAATCCTTTGCTTCTGATACTCTGCTTTCCATTTCACTTATTCTGTTACCTATGGACCATTTATGCTTCCTAGATCAGTTCTCAGAGTATTAATGATGTCTTTTAATGAGGTGTGTATTTTTATCTCCATACCTTTTTTGGGGTTCTGGATTTTCTTGTTATTTCTTCTTTGTATTCTTGAAATTATTTTTGCATATCCCCTTTCATTTGATTGGCCAATTCTGTCATTTCTTTAATGCTTCTTTTGTCCTCCATCTCTTTTTACTCTCACTGAAATCCTTCCTTGAATTTTTGTTGGCTTTGGATTATATGTCTTATTAATTATTCATGAATCTTGTCATTTTTGGTTGCGATTTATGTATTTGGGTTCAGGGATTGTCAGTGCTGTGTCCTGAGCATGGCCTGTTTGTGTCTGACAGGTGTTGTCCTGTGCTTGGCCCAAGCTAGCTCAAACTACGGTGGACTAGCCCATGCTGGGTCTGTAGGCCAGTGAATGCTTGTGCACATGGTTGGCCCTGGGCTTAGCATTCAAGAACTCATCTGTAGTGGGGCTGGGAAAGTTAGATTCCAGGATGGGCACTTTGGAAGGGGTGGGCTCCCATGCATGTGTAGGCATTTGTCTGTGCTTCCTCCCTGATTTGGTGGCTAGTGCTGCCAGCTTGTGCGTGCATGCTTTGCTCGGCCCTGAGCCAGGGAGCATTGCCTGAAGTCAGTCCTGGGTCCCTTCTCTGGCAGTAGTTATGAAGGCTACTTTCAAGCTTCTGAGATGGGTGTGTGTTTTGGAAGGTGTTTGGCCCCTGGTTTCTCTCCCTGCAGGTGGCCAGTGCTTGGCGGCTGGATCTGAGCCATGCTTCCTGGCTCAGGACAGGGAGCTCTCCACTGGCAGCTGGATGATTGGTTCTGTCTGCGGCCTCAGATGGTGGTGTTTAGGCCTCCAGGATGGGCATGAGTTTTGCGAATGGTGCTGGTGCACAGGCTTTTGTCAGTGTTGGTTTAAAACAGGCCCAATTTTCCTGCTGATAGCTTGCTGTGAGGACACAGGGTCCTAGCATCCTTCCAATATGAGTGCTGGTAGTCTCTCACTGGAAGCCAACGAGTGGGGTGAAGGGAGAGTTAGGAAGGTCTCTGGCCTCTTTTTCCTCATCAAATTTGGTGCCCCTTCTTGGGCAGAATGTAGGGGTCTGGGCCAGGTTTGTCCCTTGTGGGAGGGGGGACCCCAGGCAGGATATTCACTGATTCTTGGGTTTGACATTGTGATAAATCTTCCGTCTGGATGCTACAGTCTTGCTGGTCAGGTCCTGGAGTCCTGGGCAGCAAGGCCACTCTTGTGGCTTTGCTGTGCTGCTGGCATGGGTTGGGGAGTTGGCCAAGAGCTCTCCATGGTTTTTTTCTCTCCCATTCCTGTGATTCTCTATTTGTTTATTTGTTGTTGTCAATTTTGGGGAGAAGTGCACATTAGGGCCCTAAATCTCTGTTTGACTAGGGAGAGCTAGAGTGATTCCCTATTGTTTCATTGACATTTATATTTTCATTAGTTTGGTGTCTTACTTTATGTTTCAAATTTGCTGATCAAAAGTTTTGTTACAATTTTATATTGTTCTGAGGTGCTTTTATGGCATACTTTTTTTCCCTCTTGCTGAGACTATCCTGATTAAAAAAAAGACTGCCACTGTGATTTTATATTGTCTTATTTTCCCCTGCATGTTGTTAATTTTTGAGGTTTAATATTTTGATACTATGGTATTAGGTGAAAATAATCTTAAATCTTATTGATTAATTTAGCCATATATTACTGACATTTCTTTTTTGCAAGTCATGTCGATTGCCTTACTTTTATTCTGTACTCAATATGAAAAAACCAGCTTTGAGTCATAGATCAGTATTAATCTTTATTATTTCTTTATCATTAAATCATTATCTTACTCTATTTGTGCTCCTATAGCAAAATACCACAGATTGGGTGATTTATAAAAAAAAAAATTGAAGTTTCAGAAGAACACAAGTTCAAGAAACAGTTACTAGGTCTGGTGTAGTTCACTCACTACCTTCAAGATGTTGCTTTGATGTTGCAATCTTCAGAGAAGAAGAACACTATTCTCCATGAAGAAAGGATTGAAAGGGCAAGAGGGGTGAACACTTTCCAAGTCTCCTTTTTTTCCCCAATACTACTTTTATAATAATAATCCATTCATTAGGACAGGATCCTAATCACTTAATCATTTCTCAAAAAGCCCCACATCTTCATACCACCACAGTTGGGATTAGGTTTCAATGTGAATCTATATTCACACCATGAGAAACATAATTTGTCAGTGTTTAGCTAGAGTACAATTGAAGTATATTGGTTTTAAGTTTTCATCTAAGTCGTGTTTTTCTTTACATTAAATTTCTTTTTTTTGGTCTGAGACCGGGACTTGAATTTGGTTCCTCTACCATCTGAGCCACATCTCCAACCCTTCTCTTTTCTTTTTCTTTCTGTTTTTCTTTTCTAACAATCTTTGATTGTTGAAGTTTTTAAAATTCCAATCTTTCTCCTTCCATATGCTAGAAAGTTTTACACTTTCTAATTTGTTTCTACTAAGACAAGATTTCACTGTGTTGCCAGGCTAGCCTCAATATTAATTAAGATCAGCCTACAACGGCTAACATGCCTGATTTAGTTATTATTTTGATGGTTACCAAGATTTTTAATTTTGCACATTTCATCTAACAATGCCTAATGCCTAATATTATACATTTTCAATACCTTGTAGGGACTTTAAAATACTTTAAGAACATTTACCCAATATCCCATTTATATAACATTTCTCTTTTTTCTTCATGTCATTCTGTATTTCTCACACTTTTATGAAGTGGAGATTTCATCATGTTTATTTTTTTGGGGTCCAGTCGTGGGGCCTGAACTCTGGGCCTGGGCGCTGTCCCTCAGCTCTTCAGCTCAAGGCTAGCTAGCGCTCTACCACTTGAGCCACAGCGCCACTTCCGGCTTTTTTCTTTTTGCTTAGGTGGTGCTGAGGAATCGAACCCAGGGCCTCAGGCATGCAAGGCAAGCGCTTTACCACTGAGCCACCTTCCCAGCCCTTATGTTTATTCTTCACATTTGTTGTGCACTATTTCTTCCTATGTCTTTGATCTATTTAGGTTCATTTCTTCCTTCTTGAAAAACATCTTTTTAAATTTCCTTTTATAGGGGTTATTAAGACATTTTATTTTTTCATTTCTGAATGCATCTTTATTTCATCTTCATTCTATAATGATGTATTTACTGAGGGAGAAGAAATTCTTGGTTGAAACTTCATATATAATATTTTGAAGATATTGTTTATTTTGACTTATTGCTTCTAATGAGAAATCAGATTTCAGTTTAAATGTGGGTTTTCTGTGATTTAGATCATGATGCCCCCAGGGTAGGTTCTCTCCCTCCCTTCCTCCTTCCCTCCCTCCCGTCTTTTGTGATGTTGTGTATCATTCTATTTGGAGGGCTTTATGAATGTATGTATGTATGTTCATTTTGTAATGAATGAAGCCATTATTTCATTTTTGATCCTGTACTAGATACTTGTTATACTACAATTTGCTTTTCTGTATTTTCTATTGAGTTTTGTAATTCTTTCTGGATTGTTTTATTTGTCTACTGTGTCATTAATTTTTCATTCTTTTAAGCCTGCCTACTGAAAGCTTAATTTCATCTCCTATATATTCCATTTCAGAATTTCCATGTAACTTAAAAGAAAAATGACCTCCTAAAAATTTTAACCGTTTCTCCTGAATGTTGGGAAAATTTTAAAGTTTTTGTTTTACAAATTCAGTGCATCAAAATCTTCCATGTGTCTTACTGGTTTTCTTTGTGGAAATGGTTCTATACTTTGTACTGTATATTTATTTACAAGATTGTAGAAGTAATTGTATGTCGAGGATAGATAAATTTATTTGTACAGATTTAGTGTCCCTTAATTGAAATGGTTAGGATCCAGGAGTTTGGAATATTAACATATACAGTATGAGGTATTTTGGGGATATGACCCAAGCCTTATGATGAAATCTAATTTATGTGTGTCTAAAACAGCCTGAAGGTTGGTTTATGCCATACTTTTTAACCATTTTATTTATGAGTTGAATTCCCATTTGTAGTGTCATTTCAGTGCTCAAAAAAAGTTCAGATTTTGGATTTTTGTTTTGGTCAGTTGTGTGGCTTGACCTCTGGGCCCGAATACTATCCCCCTCAGCTCAAGGCTTGCACTCTACCACTTGAGCCACAGTGCCATCTCTGGTTTTCTGGTGGTTTATTGGAGATAAGAGTCTTAAGATACATTCCTGCCCAGGCAGTCTTTGAACAGTGATCCTCAGATCTCAGCCTCCTGAGTAGCTAGGATTACAGGTGTGAGCTTCTGGTACCTGGCCAGATTTTGGATTTTTATGGGTGTTCAATATATACTCAGGAATATGAATGAACACACAATATGGAGTATATTATTTTGAACTTTATTGAGTGCATATGAAGGTGAAGGTGATTTGGCAGTAGTGAGGATGATGTCCTATTTGTTCATTCTTAATTCATGCTCCATTGGTGGAGTTCTTACAGAATTTTACCCCATGGTAAAGTGTAACCTTGTGCCTCCTCCCTCTTCTGTCCCTTCCTTGCTTTAATTATTGGTAGGTCTGAATTTGCTGTGCCTAGCCCTTTAGCACTGAAACAACGTAACCTTTTGTATTACCTCCAGACTCACTTAAGGAGTACATTGTGTTTTTCTCCCTGTCTTTATATTCTACCTTGGATCCTGGTTTAGTAGTAGATTTTATTTTTTATTAACTTACTTAACTGAATTTTTTACTGCTAAGTGACCATCTTCATTGTATCATGTGGACAAATACTTTGCATTTGCAATGTATGAAAACACAATGTTGCTGCCTTAGTGCATTTTTAGTAGTTTTCCTATCTTGATACAAATCTATGATATTTTAAATTTTGTTTGCTTTCCTTAAAAAAGGAAACACAGTCCATATAGAAGTAAAAGAAAACCCTGAGGAGGAGGAGGAAGAAGAGGAAGATGAGGAGGAAGAAGAAGAGAGTGAAGAAGAAGAGGAAGAAGAAGGAGAAAGCGAAGGCAGTGAAGGTGATGAGGAAGATGAAAAGATGTCAGATGAAAAAGATTCAGGAAAGACATTAGATAAAAAGCCAAGTAAAGAAATTAGCTCAGACTCTGAATATGACTCTGATGATGATCGAACTAAAGAAGAAAGGGCTTATGACAAAGCAAAACGGAGAATTGAGGTATTTTTTCTTCCTTTTTGTTTCTATCTTCCCCACTCTTATCATTAGAGCTGTACTATGACAACTAAAGATTTTTACCAATACTTTACAAAATATATTCTTAAGAATTATATCTTCTCTAGTTTCAACACTGATCTTACCCAGAGGCTTTCTTCCCTTACCCAAGTCATACTGGAGACTGCATCATTTTCCTTGTTTTGTCCAAATATTGTGTTCTTTGGGTGATGGTACAGGTATGTGAAGGTATTCTGAGTATATGCCCTTTAGTTGGTAAGATGTTTAGTTCTTACTGTTAGTGTGAGATATCTACTTGTTTAAATCTGGCACATTGATTAAACTTCTCTTTAACAAGGTATAAATACCTAGTAGGCTTTTTTGTTTTTCCTATTTAATGTAGTAGACTTGAAGCGAAGGATTTCTTTCATTTTGTCAGCTTAGTATAAATAATACTTTAGTTTGCTTGAACTCTAGTTACTGAATTTTTAAAGCTAAAAACTTCTAGCTTTCCATCTTTTCTTTTTTTTTGGGGGGGGTCCGGTCGTGGGGCCTGAACTCTGGGCCTGGTCACTGTCCCTCAGCTCTTCAGCTCAAGGCTAGCGCTCTACCCCTTGAGGCACAGCGCCACTTCCGGCTTTTTTCTTTTTGCTTATGTGGTGCTGAGGAATTGAACCCAGGGCCTCAGGCATGCAAGGCAAGTGCTCTACCACTGAGCCACCTTCCCAGCCCCTCCATGTTTTCATATGTAATTACTTTTTTGTTGTTGTTTCTTTTATTTTGGTCAGTCATGGGGCTTGAACTCTGGGCCTGAGCACTGTCCCTCGCTCTTCAGCTCAAGGCGAGCGCTCTACTGCTTGAGCTACAGTGCCACTTCTGGTTTTCTAGGGGTTTATTGGACTTTCCTGCCTGGGCTGGCTTTTTGAACCATGATCCTCAGATCTTAGCCTCCTGAGTAGTTAGGATTACAGGTGTGAGCCACCGGTGCCCAGCTGTAATTAATTTTTAATAACATCAATAATTTGATTTTTTTTCCTTGTCTACATTTTGTATGGGACAAATTGAATTTGTAAACCACTAACTGGGATTGTTCTCCAGTTTCTGAACTCCAGAACTACTGATGTTTTGGGTTAAATAATTCTTTTTTTATTGGAGAATGTTAAGCTGCTCAATTATAAAGTTTATACATTTGACTTCAAGTGTGTCATTTGTCAAAATAGAGCCTGGTGTGGGTGATTCACGCCTATAATCCTAGCTTCTCAGGAGGCTGAGATCTAAGGATTTTGGATGAAGCCAGCTATGGCAGAAAGGCTGAGACTCTTATCTCCAACAAACTACCCAGAAATGGCCAGAAGTAGCGCTGTGGCTCCAGTGTTAAGAGTGCTTTTCTTGAGCAAAAGAAGCTTAGAGATAGTTCAGGCTTCAGGACCAGCAAAATGAAACAAAATGTACGCACAATAAATGTATTGTTTTAAATTACCTTCAGACTATGTAGATAAGACAGCCATGAAATGTAAATTAATTTTATAATTAATTGGGCCCATTTATAAGATATATCTCATGTATATACAACCCCCCAAATCAGAAATACTTCTGATGTGCATTACTTCATTTCTGAAGTAATTTTTTTTCTTTTGTGCCAGCACAGGAGCTTGAACAAAGGGCCTCAAAGCTCTTTCTTGGCTTTTTCACTCAAGGCTGGACCTCTTATCTCTTAAACCATACTTTCACTTTTAAGGTCCCACTTATTTCAGATAAGGAATATATTCATATTGGAGAGAGAGAGAGAGAGCGCGCGCGCGCGCGTGTGTGTGTGTGTGTGTGTGTGTGTGTGTGTGTGTGTGTGTGTGTGTGTGTGTGTGTGTGTGTGTGTGTGTGTGTGTGTGTGTGTGTGTGTG
>NW_012267263.1:5060623-5123955 GCF_000151885.1 Dipodomys ordii
TGTGTGTGTGTGTGTTCGTGTTCTGAGGCTTGGCTCTATCCCTGAGCTTTTTTGCTAAATGCTATGGTATACTTGAGTTATAGCTCCACCAAGTTTTTTGGTGTTAATGGGAAATAGGGAGACAGGGGTCTCATGGACTTTTCATGTCATAGCTAGATTTGAATCCTGATTCTCAGCTGTTCGCCTCCTGAGTAGCTAGCATTACAGCATTGAGCCATGGGTACCTGTCAGTAATTCTTATACACCAGATGAATGTACCAGATAAATGACTTCTGTTGAGTTTGGGAAACTTGTATCAACAAATCTCCAACCAAAGAACATTAAGGATTTTTAAGATTTTTATGATGAGTACTATAGTGAGCAGTGTGTACCTATAAATGTTTCTGTTATTACCCTCTTATTGGTTCAGTATAAACAAGAGGTAGAATTTTAGATTCAAAGTTTATACCTTCAAAATATTTTAACACTTCAAGTGTGGAAGAGAAAGGCAGTTTTCAGCCATATTCTATCCTAAGTATTGTATTCAAATATGAGTTGTATATACTGTGAGACTGCCATGTACTACTGTTAGTAAAGAAGTGCTACTTTGTGAACATCATTTGGATCTTACTTTTGACATAACAGAAAGTTGTATTATTTCAGTTACAGCATCTAATGAATGGAAAGAAATAAAAGTTTATTAGTTGAAACCTAGTTTCACAAATGATTTGGTTTTGATGATGGGGTATCTCATCTGAATATAGTATCAACTTTATTGTATTGAAAGATTGTTGTTTCAAAGAAGTTATGTGATGGCTTCCTTTTTATTTGGTCCTCCAAAAGCAAAAGTTAGGTAAATGTTGCCAAAACAAGCAAATGAAAAATTGAATTGTAGTTTTTTTTTTTTTTTAATTGGTCATGGGGCTTGAACTCTGGGCCTGGGCGCTGCCCCTGTGCTCTTCAGCTCAAGGCAAGCGCTCTACCACTTGAGCCACAGCACCACTTCCGGTTTTTTAGTGGTTTATTGGAGATAGAGGATATTGGAGTCTTACGGACTTTTTTCCCCGAGCTGGCTTTGAACTGTGATCCTCAGATTTCAGCCTCCTGAGTAGCTAGGATTACAGGCATGAGCCACCAGTGCCTGGCTGCATTGTAGTTCTAAGAGAAGCTTTTGTAAATCATAGTGTCCATTGGAGACCTAGTAAATGCCTGGGAAAAATAAAAAATGTTGTACTTTTACACTAAGGCTTAAACATTCTTTTTACTGGGAAGCTTGTGTGTGCACACACTTGCACAGTTCTGTGGCTTGAACTCAGTGTCGAGGTGCTGTTTCTTAGCTTTTTTGCTCAAGTGGTACTTTACCACTTGAGTCACAGCTATATTTCTAGTTCTTTGGGGGTTTGGGGGTTTTTTTGTATATATTTTTTATTGTAAAAATACTGTACAGAGGGGTTACAGTTATATGAGTAAGGTAATGAGTACATTCCGTATCAAACATTGTTATACCCTCCTCCCTCTCCCCCCAAGTTGTAAAGTTCATTTTTAACATAATGTCTTGTACATCTCATTGTTACAGTGGGTCAACTTGTATCCTTATTTCAGCATTTTATTATTTCCCTTCCCTCCCCAAATTAGAAAATATATATACAAGATGCAGGACACTGGAATCAAATACATTGTAAACAGGTATTATACTATGGGGGAAAATATACAAAAGAAACAAAAAATATATATAACAGTACATTATAAATAAATTTAAAAAACAACAGCTAGTTGTTTGTTTTTGCTGGCTAATTGGAGATGAGTCTCATGGCCTTTCCTGCCCTAGCTAGTGAGGAACCACAAGCCTCAAATTTTAGTCTCTTGAGTAGCTAGGATTAGAGCTGTGAGCCACTAGTGGCTGGCTGGGAGGCTTCTTTAAAATACAAATGTGTACATTGGATAAAAGTGTAAAGTATGTCATTTAAAAAAATGTTTACAGTTGTCACTTTTTTGTATAAGCTGTGACATAAATTAGAAGTTCTACTTACAGTGTAGACAGTATGATGGAAAAAACCAGTTTTTTTGCTATCTATTCTATTAAATAGTTTTACACAAAAGCTATCAGAAAGTTGAAGGTAGTTCTTTATACCTTGCCTATTTGTACTTAGTGCTCATCTAGAGTCTGTTCTAAACAGATTTTCCTTTTCAAGAAATGCTATGATGGGATTATGAAGTTCACACTGTAAAGTTCAGTTTTATGTGGTCACATCACCAAATCACTTGAATGTAGGTTGTGATAATTTTATACCAATGTAAAATTTAAAAGTAGTGAGAATTTAAAATAATATTTACTTAATTTTGTGATTTTTTTTCTTTTTAGAAACGTCGTCTTGAACATAGCAAAAATGTTAATACAGAAAAGCTAAGAGCTCCTATAATTTGTGTGCTTGGTCATGTGGACACAGGGAAGACAAAAATTCTAGATAAGGTAAGTGTATGCATTGATATAACTTCAAAATAATATATTTTAAAAGTACATTTAGGGGCTGGGAAGGTGGCTCAGTGGTAGAGCGCTTGCCTTGCATGCCTGAGGCCCTGGGTTCGATTCCTCAGCACCACATAAGCAAAAAGAAAAAAGGAAGTGGCGCTGTGGCTCAAGTGGTAGAGCGCTAGCCTTGAGCTGAAGAGCTGAGGGACAGCGCCCAGGCCCAGAGTTCAGGCCCCATGACCGGACCCCCCCCCAAAAAAAAAAAAAAAAGTACATTTAAAAGTTTTAAAACATACCCCATTTGGGCAAATTCTGCTTGTGATAAAAATTACTATTGTACCTTTACAAAATTTATTTTGTATTGGTATCTAGTAGTTGTACAAAAGGGACTTCATTGTGTTCTTTTCTATGTCAAAGTAACAATCCAAATTTGCTGTCTTCTCGTAGCTCCGTCACACTCATGTCCAGGATGGTGAAGCGGGTGGTATCACACAGCAAATTGGTGCCACTAATGTCCCCCTTGAAGCTATTAATGAACAGACTAAAATGATTAAAAATGTAAGTTACATTATGTCTTGTGTGTTTTAATCTGATGAAGATTAAGATATAAAGTATTTCAAACAGAAAACCTGGAGACTACTATATCAGACTCATCTGCTCAGCATTTACAAGGAACATTTGTACTCCTTTGTCCTATTTTGCTTTAAATCTTTCTTAGTAATTATGTAACTGAAGAGTCCTCATATTCTATTTTCTTCCCTCTTTGTTCCAGAGGCAACTGCTATTCTGAAGTTAATTTTTCCCCTCCATGTTTTACTATGGTTATTGTAGATCTCCTTTTAAAAGTTCCCTTCTCTTTACCATTGTTTTCTTTTCCTTCTGCCTTTGTTTTTTGTTTGTTTTTTAATAAGGTATTGTACAGATAGGCTATCATTTCATAAGGTACTGACTACATTTTGGTTTTTAAATAGTGTTTCCCTTTTCCCTTTCTGTGTTCCCCCCTCTTTTGTTCCCCTAAAGAAAAAACAACAAAGCAAATTAGACACCATCACCACCAACAATAAAACACATGTTTCTATTTCCTGGAGTTTGTTTTGATAATCTTTTTGTCTTTATCTATTTTTCTACTTGTTTGAAGTTATCCAGTTTTTTTTTAACAAGTATAACAGTAAGTTCAGTGGATCATAGTGCAAATACCCTGGCCCTCCTGATTTCCCTCCTCATGTCAACACTTTTTATTCACTTTTAAGGTAATCTCTCCCTTTTAATGTATGGAGGGTTACAGAATGTTGATATGTCAATCCTGTCTTCTTCTGTAAAGTAACTACCTAATTTTCTGTTGGATTACTTAATTTCGGTGTATATAGCAAAAGTAGAATTAACCTCTGATTCTTTACCTCTTATACTAACTTTTGAAGAATGTACAGTTTGATTTTATTTTTTAATACATTCATGTATTTAATCATATTTGCTGATTTAATCCATTTCAGTTACTATTGTTACCTTTGCCCTGTGTTTGGGTCCTCTTTTTTTTTTTTTTTTAATCGGTTATGGAGCTTGAACTCGGCCTGGGTGCTGTCCCTGAGCTTTTGTATTCAAGGCTAGTACTCTACCACTTTGAGCCACTGCACCACTTTGGTTTTCTGGTGGGTAATTGGAGATAAGAGTTTCATGGAGTTTCCTTCCTGGGCTGGCTTCAAATAGCCATTTTCAGATCTTAGCCTCCTGAGTATCTAGGAATGCAGACATGAGCCACCAGGGCCCAGCTTGGGTCCTCTTTCTTCTTTGATACAGTTCTGGTAGTCCTTATTTTATATTGCATCCATTATATCTGGTGTGTCAGGAAGGGTGTTCCAGGTTTATCTGTCAAAGAACTCCCCTTTCCTAGAACTGAGTCTTACAAATCTCAGGTTTCATCAACACATTAAATACAAATGGTAAAATCAAAGAGAGTCTGTATTATTAAATTCAACCACCTTCTTGTTTTGTCTTATTTCTTGAATGTAGAGATAATCAGTGAGCTTGTCTTTCTAATTTTTTTTGCTTATATGAGACTAAGTTTGTTTGTTTTTTAACTGTATTTTTTTGTCTTTTCTTTTTTTGGTACTGGGGATCAAACCCAGGACATTGCACTTGCTAGGCAAGCGCTTTGCCACTGAGCTACATCCCAGCCCGAGACTAAGTTTTATTAGCTCATCTTCCATTAGTTTCCTAAGGAGGAAATTAAGGAAATGATATTCCTTGAGTTTTTTGTATTGAATAATTATATTGGGCCACATGTAAAATCTTCACATTTTCTTTTATACAATATCTTAAAAGTCTATTTTCTTCCAGCTCAGTACTGTTAAGTTGGATTTATAAGTTGATTTTCATTTTGAATGGTCATTTTGAATGTTGGTCCTGGTTTCTCTGGGTCGGTTTTTCAGTTTTGTATTCTATTGTAATGTATAGTTTTGAGTCTTTACTTTAGAATTTCAGGTTTTTTGAATTTACAATATTTGTATATGTGTCTGCTGGTACTGGGGCTTAGTGCTGTTCCTTTGTTTTTTTTTTTTCCCCTCAAGGATAGTTCTGTACTACTTGAGCTACAGCTCTTCTTCCAGTTTTTTGTTGGTTATTTGGAGATCATCTCCGAGACTTCCCTGCCCATTGCTGGTTTGAAACCATGATGACCAGATTTCAGCTACTATGTGTAGCTAGGATTACAGGTGTGAGACACCAGCAGCCAGTTAAACTTATGTTCAGTCTATTTACCAATAACAAAAACTTGAAATACAAAGAATAAGATGTTTATTAGGTCTATCTATATTACAGTTCTTACATAATCTTAACATGTCAGTTTCAATTACTTATTGCTTATATTCCTGGCAACGAAGTAGAAATAATTAGTGCTTAATGAGTATTGATTTAAGGCTATTGAATTGCAGATTTAAAATATTTATATTTGAATCATTTTGACAAAAATGAGGTGATAAAATTTGAGAAATTTGAAAGTTAGCAAAAATTGTAGCAAACAGTCAAATTGTGGGTGACTTTCTTAGTGTAAAGGAGTATGTATAAGTGAGGTCTGTTGTACTGTTTTTATTCATTTACGTGTTTTTGTTCAGAAAAAAATCAAACATTTAGGATATTTCTTTACAAGAGATTTGAGACATTTTTTATTGCTTACAATTATTTTACAATTGCACCAGATAAATTTTGTGCATGCCCTTTTTTTGGTGGGGGAAGGGTTCAGTTGTGAGGCTTAAACTCAGGGCCTGGCAACTGTCCCTGAGCTCTTTTGCTCAAGGCTAGCACTCTACCACTTTGAGCCACAGCTCCATTTCCAGCTTTGTGGACTTTAATTGGAGATAAGAATCTCACTGACTTTCCTGCCTAGACTGGCTTTGAACTGTGATCTTAGATCTTGGCCTCTTAGTAGCTAGTGTTACAGTTATAGTGCCTGGTTTGTGTCAGTTTTTTTTTTTAAATAATCTCCAGTGACTGCTCTGTCATTTATATTACACTTCCTTAATGATCTGCTCCAGCTTCACTATAGTTACATGACTTTAATGAAAGTGATATTTTCTCATTTCATTTTGTTTCAACAAAACTTTCTGTTTAATGAAAATATTAATGTTCTTGTGCCCATTGACTCATGTTGGTTGGTTTGTTTGTGTCAGTTCTAGAGTTTGAACTCAGGACCTAGGGGCTGTTCCTGAGCTTCTTTTGCTCAAAGTTAGCTCTCTGCCACTGAGTCACAGTTCCATTTCTGGTTTTTTTGTTTGTTTTGTTTTGTTTTTTTGTAAATTTGAGATAGAATCACAGATTTTCCTGCGTGGGCTGGCTTCAAACTGTAATCCTCAGATCTCAACCTCCTGAGTAACAAGGGTTGCAGGCATTATCCACTGGTGCCTGGCAAACTAATGGTTTTAAAACCATTAGAAATACTTTTAATTACAGATAAATTAATTTAAAATCTTCTCTTGTTTTGACTTCCTTAAGCCATGCATGTTCCTTCACTTTCTAGTTTGACAGAGAAAATGTACGGATTCCAGGGATGCTGATTATTGATACTCCTGGGCATGAATCTTTCAGGTATGAAGAAGTCTTATATCATTGAGAAAATTGAAACTCAGGAATTCTAAATGTTTAGTGAAGTCATTAACTTTTGGGTGATTATTACAAAAAAAAAGTCCATGGTGTTTGTAACTATAAATCTTCTCTTGGTCATAATTTAATAGTCTTTTACTTGGGTCCTTGTTTGTGGAGAAGAGGAAGTCTATTCTGAAGGAGCAGTAGTTAATGTAGAGCAGAGTAGCTTATAATTTGTGGTCTCCTGCAGAACTATTGAAAGTAGAATATATATACACACACACATATATATATATATATATATTTATATACATTATATACATATGTGTATTTATTTTTTACTTAATTTTTTTCCACAACTGAGGTTTGAACTCAGAACCTCTCACTTGGCTTGCCTTCCTTGCTGAGCTGGTACTCTACAACTTGAGCCATTCTTCCAGCTGGCTTTTTCTAGTTGTTTTGGAGATAGTGTCTTGCAAACATTTCTGTCACAGGGTTGCCTTAGAGCCATGATCCTCTTGATCTTAGCCTCCTGAGTAAGTACAGGTAACAGGTATGAGCCACTGATGGGTGGCACTATTGTCTCTTGGACATATTCCTTAGCATTAAAAACTTCCTCGGCCTGGTTGCTGGTTGCTCATGACTATATGGAGGCTGAGGTATGAAGATCAAGGTTTAAAGCACTTACACACAGCACAGTCTCTGTGACTCTTATTTCCAGTAAACTACCCCTCTCAAAAGCCAGAAGGAGTTGTGGCTGGAGTGGTAGGGCATTAACCTTGAGCAAAAGAGACTCAGTGACAGCACACAGGCCCTGAACTCAACCCCCGGGACTGGCACATAGAAGGGGGGGGGGGAGGAAAAAAAAACTTGTTCAGTAAAATTTGACAGATATATTAGTAAATTTTGGAGTTTTGGAACTTAACATTAGTTGCCAGTTCTGTGTGTGTGTCAATCAGGTGTAAGCAAGTAAAGTCACTTGGACAATATAAGACATACCATATTTGGCACTCTTTTTCTGTAGGTTCTGCATTTATAGATTCAAACAACTGTGGATCAAAAATAACATGAAAAGATTGTATACCTGATAAATACCTACAATCATTTTCCTCATTATTCCCTAATCAGTGCATTGTAACTACTAACATGGTATTTACATTGTATCAGATAAGACACATCTGAAATGCTGTGGATGAGAAGTGTTTCATATTTCTGGTTATTGGCATTAAATTTCTATTTGACCATACCTAATCAGAAAATGTGAACTCTAAAATGTTTTCAAGTCTGAAACTTGAGCATTATGTCAGCAATAAAAATGTTTGATTTTGGGCTTTTGGATTGGAATGTGTGATCTGTAAGTAATATTGAGATGAGTTAATGTTTATGGGAGAATATGTGTGTGTTATATGCAAATACTACACCATTTTAGATGAGACTCTGGACTTAATTCCTTCCAGATAATAAGGGATGACTGCTTTCTTTTTTTTTTTTTTTTCTTTGGGTCCGGTCGTGGGGCCTGAACTCTGGGCCTGGGCGCTGTCCCTCAGCTCTTCAGCTCAAGGTTAGCGCTCTACCACTCACTTGAGCCACAGCGCCACTTCCAGCTTTTTTTTTTCTTTTTTGCTTATGTGGTACTGAGGAATCGAACCCAGGGCCTCAGGCATGCAAGGCAAGCACTCTACTACTGAGCCACCTTCCCAGCCCCGACTGCTTTCTTTTTTTATGTTAGGCTTGGAATGTATGTTAAGGTTAACAAAAATGTTCAAAAATTTTCTATTTATCTTTTTCCTTTTTACAACAGTAATTTGAGAAACAGAGGAAGCTCTCTTTGTGATATTGCCATTTTAGTTGTTGACATTATGCATGGTTTGGAGCCTCAGACAATTGAGTCTATCAACCTTCTCAAATCTAAAAAGTGTCCATTCATTGTTGCACTAAATAAGGTAAGTTCTTATGGAAAAATATTTTTGGTTTTTAGGAGCGTTTGAACTCAGATCCATACTCTTGCTAACAGGCATTCTACTACTTTAGACACATCCCCATCCCTTTTTGCTTTAATTGGTGAATGAGCATATGTGTGTGTGTTTGTGTTTCTGGGGCTTGGACCCAGGACCTGAGCACTGTTCCTGAACTATTTTGCTCAAGTGCTAGTGCTCTACCACTTCAACCAAGTTCCACTTCCAGCTTTTGTTGGTTCATTGGAAATAAGAGTATTACAGACTTTCCTACCCAGGCTGGTTTTGAACCACAATCCTCAAATCTCAGCCTCTTGAGTAGCTAGGCTTGCAGGGGTGAGCTACCAGAGTCCAACTTGTATCTATCTATCTATCCATCCACCCTTCCTATCCATTTAGAATAGGGTCTTACATGATGGCCCTGGTTGGCCTAGACCACAATTTTCCTCATCCTGCATAGTTGGGATGGTAGGTGTAGCATATCCATTTTTTTTTATCTGTTCAGATAGGGATCTTAGGAATGTTTTGCCTAGAGTAACTCTAGTCTTAGCCCAGTAGCTAAGGATTACAGTTATAAATGACAGTACATACTGCTTATAAGAATTTTAATTAGGCAAATGCTTCTTAATATTTTTTGTGATTAAGGAATGTAGTATACCTGCATGCTTTTGTTTACTATGGTACTATAGAATCAGTCTAGGCGACTACCAAAGGATAAAGAAAATGTGACACAATAAAATACAGAATCTAGGTTAAAGAAAAGACAGTAAAGTCTGATGCTTCTTAGTAGTTGGGCTGCTGCCCAAAGTACTGGTCAACACTTGACCTTTGTGGCACTTGACTTTTTTTACTTATTTTGAATTTCATGTAAGTTGTCTGGTGGTTGTAATTGTTAGCCTTGCTTTTTGTTACTCCTGTTACTATAGTTTGACTTCCATTGTATAAATCATAAATTATTCCTTTTAGTTGCTGAGTGATATTATCTGGATGATCCATACTTTATGCATTTATTGTTGAAGGATATTTAGCTTGCGAGTAATTTATAGATTACTTATTAGCAAAATGACTGTCTTTTTTTTTTTTTTTTGGGCAAGTCCTGGGCTTGAACTCGTGGCCTACACACTGTCCCTGACCATCTTTTTGCTTGCAGGCTAGCCCTCTACCACTTGAGCCACAGCTCCACTTAATTGGAAAGGAGAGTCTTTCAGACTTTGCTGCCTGGGCTGGCTTCAAACCTCAATCCTCAGATCTCAGCCTCCTAAGTAGCTAGGATCACAGACTTGAGCCACTGACACGGGCACATTTTTTCATTTTGCCATTATTGATGAGTTCTTGTTTCTGTACATCCTAGTTGTACACTATTACCTTTAACATTCTCCCATTCCCTCTTTGTGTTGTTGTTGTTGTTGTTGTGGGGCTTGAACTCAGGCCTGGGTACTGTCCCTGAGTTCACAACTTTGAGCTATAGCTTTTGGCACAGTAAAATATCTGAGCAATTTACGTTATGAAATTTTTAGACCTTAAATTTATGGAGATGTTTCTTATGTAAAATTAATTTTCAGATTGATAGATTGTATGATTGGAAAAAGAGTCCTGACTCTGATGTGGCTGCTACGTTAAAGAAGCAGAAAAAAAATACAAAAGATGAATTTGAGGAGCGTGCAAAGGCCATTATTGTAGAATTTGCACAACAGGTAAGAAAAAATTCCCTCTCACCCCTCCTTTCTCCTTTGGTACCAAAGGTTCAACTCAGGAGGACCTACCACATTCAAGGCAAGCACTCTTGACATTAAACTAAAATCTCTAGCCCTTTTTATTTTTTAAATATTTTAATTTTTTTTAATTCTGTATTGACTTTATTTTGCTCAGTTGCTCAGGCTGGAACCCAAACTTGTGGTCCTCCTGTTTCTGTTTCTCTAGTAGGTGGAATAGATAGGCTCAAACTATCACACTTAGCTTGGCTTTCGTTGTTTATGAAGCCTATCTCACATTGCTGATTTCTTTTAATATGTTACCTTTTTAATGAAATTGCCATTTTCATTAATGCTAGTCTGTTTCCCTATGTTTTTCATTTACTTATTTACTATATTTTGACTTTCAGTTTTTGTTTTGTTGTTTTTTTGGGGGGAAGTGGGAGGGTTGATATAGTTTCTCACTGTTTTGCCCAAGCTCCTCTTGAGTTCCTCCTACTTCTGTCTCCTAGGTAATTGGAATTCTAGATTCATGGTCAGTATTCATAGATTTTCTTTGTACTCTTAATCTTTGAAAAAAACTAAGTTGACTTAGAAGAAAGTTTTTCTATAATGTTTCTATGGCCATTTTGAGTTATTAATCAAGTGCTTGATTTCAGTGAGCTATACTGTACCCCCTCATCCAACCCACTGAAGTATTATAAGGAGTTTCACAATGGTCAACTATTAGCTCATTTTACTCAGTCCTGTTCTTAGATACCTTCTTTCATAGCTTGGTGTTTTGGAATAACTTTTGCTTACAGGGTTTGAATGCTGCTTTGTTTTATGAGAATAAAGATCCTCGCACTTTTGTGTCTTTGGTACCTACCTCTGCACATACTGGTGATGGCATGGGAAGTCTGATCTACCTTCTTGTTGAATTAACTCAGACCATGTTGAGCAAGAGACTTGCCCACTGCGAAGAGTTGAGAGCACAGGTGATGGAGGTAATCATCATGTTTTTAGTTTATTGTTCCCAAGCTGCCCTTTACTGGTTCATTCCTTAGGTGTACAGGATGTGTGGTTTTTTTAGATTTAATGTATATGATTCACTATGTGTTATTCCCTTTGCAATAATGTCTGTTAGGTTAAAGCTCTCCCAGGAATGGGCACCACTATAGATGTCATATTGATCAACGGGCGTTTGAAGGAAGGAGATACAATCATTGTTCCTGGTGTGGAAGGGCCCATTGTCACTCAAATTCGAGGTCTACTGCTACCTCCTCCTATGAAGGAGTTAAGAGTAAAGGTAAGCCTTGGAGGATAGGGTTGACACATAGGACTTGTATAGTATTTAGAAATTCTGCTGAGGTTGCTCCCCTTACTTTGAGCGTTGTTTGGCTTAATACACAGTATTGTTTTACCATGTAAGTCATAGAGGAGAGACATCCTCTATGAGAAAATGGGTGAATGTACCCGTTTACTACTAGTCTAGGGTTTTCTTAAATTGTTTTGACTCTATACTCTTACCTAGTTTTTCACTAACAGTTGTTTGGTGAGAGAAACATTAACATGGAAAAGTACATAAAATTTAACAATTTTTCAGGGAGCAACTAGATCAACAATCAGAATATTGCTGGCACCTGGAAACCTCCTGCATGCTTCTTCTTGCTTGTACTTCCTCAGTTCTCTAAAAAGGTTAACCAAGGATACTTTTTTTTTTTAATATAACAACTAATATCCTTGCTATCCTTTCTAGTTTTGGTAATGGAATGTGTATGAATTTTACATGGAGGTTTTGAAATTTTGTACCTTTTATCTGGCTTCAGTTGAAAAATAATTATGATTGATAGTTTGTGTGAATGTATTATGTTATCCTTTCTCCCATTGGGAGTCATGTTCTCACTAGAAGACCATGGCTGTTTATGTCTGCTCTGAATCTTGTGCAGTTGTGTGTCCCAGGGTGGACTCAGATAGATTACTGAGTTGCTATGCACAAACAGCTCACCATGATGTGCCTAGTAACAAATTGCACTTTCAATTACAGTTTTTCAGTTTTATATCTTTATAGTTCTTTGATGCCTTTAGTTTTTTAAGCTGTCATTCTAGTGTCTGCAGCTCATTGCTATTTCAGCTTGCATTTCCCTAATTGTTTCCATGGAATTGCTTTATTATTTCCTCCTTTATGAAACACTCAGTTTTCTTTCCTCTCACATTGTCTTTTTCTTACAGATTGTATAGGACTTGTTGATATATTGTATCTCTACATTTTATTACCTTGTCTTAGTTTGTGATTATTATTATTTTTTGTCGGTTGTGGGGCTTGAACTCTGGGCTTGGGCGCTGTCCCTCAGCTCTTCAGCTCAAGGCGAGCGCTCTACCACTTAAGCCACAGTGCCACTTCCTTTGCTCTGATATTTTAAAGAAATACTTGCATGTTGAATCTCTCAGTCTTTGATCATTATTGCTGTTTGTGCCTAGTTTATGAAATTTTTCAAATTCCAAGATTACAAGTTATCTTCATATATATCATCTCCTGATGCTACCAATTTTCAGATAAATGTCCAGGAAAATGTTTTTCTTTACATAGAACCAGTATGAAAAGCATAAAGAAGTAGAAGCAGCTCAGGGGGTAAAGATTCTTGGAAAAGACCTGGAAAAAACACTGGCTGGTTTACCTCTTCTGGTGGCTTATAAAGAAGATGAAATCCCTGTACTCAAAGTAAGCTCATTAATTTTGTTAATTTTCCCCTCCATTGCTATTTAAAACTTTGTCTCTTGAAGGGTTTTTGTTTTGATTTTTTTTTTTTAAATTATGTCTTTCCTAAACCTCCCATGCTGCCTTAAACTCAATGATTCTCCTACCTATTTTGAGTTTGATTGTCTTAGGGGTACTGACTAAAATGCGCATCCTTGTGAAATCTCTTGTCTGTTGGCTTTTTATAGCAAACTTAATCCATTCAAATTACTTTATACAGGCAAATAATAATTACAATAGAATTTCAAATATGCATTTTATTGAAATAAAAAAAGAGTCAGAAGCTAGAAGTTGGCTGGGTGCCAGTGGTTCACACTGGTAATCGTACTCAATAGACTGAAATCTGAGTATTATGTCAAAAGAACCCAGGCAGGAAAGATCATGAGCCTTTCTGTCAAGTTAACCATCAAAAAACCAGAAGTGGTCCTATGACTCAAGTGGCAGAGCACTAGCCTTGAGTGAAAAAGCTAAGGAACTGTACCCAAGCCAATTACCAGCAACCCTCTCCCCCCCATAAAAAGAACTAGTTATTTTATTCTGTCTACCCATCTGTTATATTTCTGAGTGGAACAGAGGTTGAACATATTTTAGTCAGTCAACCCAAGGCAAACTGGAAAATGGGGTAGTGTTATGCGATAGCGACTGTGTCTCTTCCTCCTCTTTTCTGGCACAGGCTATTTTAACTTGTTATAAGCCTTACTTTCATAATTGCAGATGCGTGCTTAACCAAGATGAGAGATGGTTAAATTCTAGACTGCCAAAAATAGCAATAGATGTGCTGATAATCTTTTCAAATTTTCAATTTGTTTTTAAGGATGAACTGATTCATGAGCTAAAGCAGACACTAAATGCTATCAAATTGGAAGAAAAAGGAGTGTATGTCCAGGCATCTACACTGGGCTCTTTGGAAGCTCTACTTGAATTTCTGAAGACATCAGAAGTACCCGTAAGTAATCATATCCAGCTATACAAATGAGTGACAGTCCTGTTTCCATTACTTTGTGCACTCATATAAAATATTTTTTACAGTATGCAGGAATTAACATTGGCCCAGTCCATAAAAAAGACGTTATGAAGGCTTCAGTAATGTTGGAACACGATCCTCAGTAAGTAAAATTATTTTTCTGAAACTTATTGAGTGTCCTTTGTGCCATACTATTTTTTCATTGATGGTCTTTGATATGCTTCAACCTTTCAGGTATGCAGTAATTTTGGCCTTTGATGTGAGAATCGAACGGGATGCACAAGAAATGGCTGATAGTTTAGGAGTTAGAATTTTTAGTGCAGAAATTATTTATCATTTATTTGATGCCTTTACAAAATATAGACAAGACTACAAGAAACAGAAACAAGAAGAATTTAAGTAAGTTGATGTTTACTTTATGTCTTTTTTAATGTAACTAATTGAGAATTACTAAATATTGGAAGAAGTATGTTTAACAAAAGCCTAGCATTTGCTCATCTATCAGAGACTGTATCCTGAGAAGTGACATGTTACATAAACCACAAATCCTTCACTATGGAACATTCTGGAGACATGTGAACAAGCCCTTACTGTGGCCTTTCAGATGATTAGTTTCAGATCAGTTTGGCAGTCTTAGTTGTCAGTAGCGTAGTAGTTGCTAAATCATGAGTGTATCTTACTGAAATTGCTTTACTAGGAATTGCATGGAGTGGAATTTGCAAAAGTAGAATGTGAATATTGAGAAATAATCCTAGGGATTCTGTGGGAAATGTACTTCCCCACACTTTCCAAATACTCATATGCCAACACTACTGCAGGTGCTGGAGAAGTCTGTAGGGCCTCAGCTGCTCTTGGGTCCCAGGGGCTGCCTATCATTGGGAAATACAACAGTGAAGTGTGTGATAAGTAGAGATGTAATTAAAGCAGGGAAATGCTAGGTAAGAAGAGAAGTGGCTGGTTAATAATGTGGTTGGGGAAGACATCCATTTAGGGCTCATTGGAAGTAGCAATCTGAAGAAGACTAAGTATATCACTCAGGTATGTGGGGAGTTTCTAGGCAAAAGAGCATCTGAGCCAGTATTTCATACAAAGGGAACGGCAGCCACCCTAGCTGAAGTTAGAGTTTGCAGGGACTATGGAGTCACAAGTTGGCAGGACCCTTGTGTTATGATTTAACTTTTCCTTTATTTGTGGAAGTTGCCGGTTGCCAAAATTACATGATCATGTGTAGATGTGGGAAGCCATGGTTTTAACTACATGATCATGTGTAGATGTGGGAAGCCATGGTTTTAACTACATGATCATGTGTAGATGTGGGAAGCCATGGTTTTAACTACATGATCATGTGTAGATGTGGGAAGCCATGGTTTTAACTACATGATCATGTGTAGATGTGGTGACCATTGCCTCTCAGGAGACTCCCATAGGCTAAGCCAGGCAAGCCACATCTAGAATGAGCTCAGTTTAGAGTACAGTTTTAAAAGAGTTAATGGGTATTAAGTATTATGCCATAAATTAGTATATGTGTTCATTTTAGATTGTGAAACCTGGGGTGAGGAGACTAAGAACCGTTAGAAACTATTATCCACTATTAACCACTTCTGGCATTTGCTTAACAAGCAGGGAAATTAATTTCTAGTAGCCTTTTGTAGCAGTACCTTACTAATACAACAGGGAGAAGTGTAAGGATGCTTTGTTGTTCGCAAAATGCAGATTGTTAGATTATTACGTGACAGTCCTGCCTGGGTTCTAGACCCTAAGGTGTATGGCTGGAAGTATGTTGTCTTCAAAGTCAAGTTCCATCTTTTAATTTGGGCACAAGATGCTCTTGTGATACAGCTTTAGACTACACTGAGGATTTAAGAGAAGAAAGTGAAGGCTTGGAAAGCAATCGAAAATGAAGGGAAATGAGCGAGTTATTGAGCCCACCCCTAGTCGTTGGGCTGAAAGGGGCTTCTCTCCTCACCCTCCATTAGGAAAGGTGCTTTCATCCACTAGAAGAAACCTCATTTGTGTGTGTGCATTTCATTTTTATGGTTAAATGATTTTAAAACTTACTTCTTTGTCCTTTCAGGCACATAGCAGTATTTCCCTGCAAGATGAAAATCCTCCCTCAGTATATTTTCAATTCTCGAGACCCAATAGTGATGGGGGTGACTGTAGAAGCTGGTCAGGTGAAACAAGGGACACCTATGTGTGTTCCGAGCAAAAATGTAAGTTCAGTGGTACTTACAGAGTTCTTTCCAGACTTTAAGCATACATACTGTTTTCTTTCTGTAAGTTGTACCTCAGTATAGCAAAGTATTTTTCCCTGGTGTAGCTTCACATCACATGATTTCAGGCTTTCTTTCCCTTAGAACATCATACCTCTGACATGACTTTAGCATTAAACTGTCATTGGCAGTCCTCTTTGGTATACCATTCAGTGGCCTGGACTGATTCTCTAAGCACATTGTTTCAGTCTCAGTTAAGAACAATCTCCTTTCTCCTTGAAAAATTCACCTACTGTATATTGTTTTTGTGATAATAAGTTTGGATTCAGTCTTGTGTTTGCTAAGCTAGTACTCTGCCACCTGAGCTGTACCCTCAGCCCACTTATTTTTCCAATTTATTCTTCCATTTAAACTTGCCTGTTCTCTCCTTCCTCGCTAGATCCAGGTTAGAATTTATGAGAAGGAACCTACAAGGGGACTCTCTGCGTCCTCTGTCACATAAGATGTCTCAGTGTTGGGATGAAAAGGCTGAAAGACAAAACTTTGCTTCTGGTACTGTTTGAGATGGTCTCACCATGCATCTTTATATTCTATAAACTCATTTTCTTGCCTATACCTGGAATTACAGCTGTGCACTGCCATACCTAGTTATCAGCAACTTGATTGTGTGTATGTGAGCACCAAAGGTTGAACTCAAGACTTTACACTCTCATTGGGTTTACTTGCTCATAGCTGGTGTTAACACTAGAACCACACCACCAACCTGACTTTTTTGCTTGTTAGTTGGGTCTCATGGACTTCTCTGCCTGGGCTGGCTTTGTATCTTAATTTCTCAGGTCTCAGCCTGCTGATAGTTTAAGATTATGTGAGCCACCATCACCCAATTTTTACCCCAGTTGCTCTAAGGCCCTATTGGGTCTTTGCTGGGGTCAGTTTTATATAAATTATTTACAAAATTATGATATCCTCCTACCCACAGACCTTTTAAATGAAGTACCCTCCAGCTGTTTAAGTAATTTTGTACCTTTAAATTTCCTGATACTCTGCTTATCCAGTTTGGCCTTGGGAAAGTACTCATGCTGGTATTTATGGCCTTTCTGTTTGTGGGTTGGTGACATGCTTCCAGGTTCATCCAATATTTCTCCTGCCCTGAACTTTGGGAAATTATCTCGGTGTATGGAGCATTTTATAGCCTTTGTCTCTCTCACCAAATCCTTAGCTCTCTTTCTGTAGGACAGCCTGCCTCTATTCCCGAGTCACTTGTACACAAGTTACCTTTAAACTGCAGAATGTTTCTTTGGCTGTCTTTCTGACTACACTACCCCCTTTTCTAGCTCTTGCAGAACTAGAACTTAGTGCCTGTTATTCTCTCCTAACCTGGCACCTGTCCTGCAGGAAGGTAGGACAGAAACAGAATATGACCATGTTGATAAGTGTACACCATGATTCACACAGCACATATGATCTTGCTTTTAACAGCTGTGTTATGGAGGGCAAATGTAGTGTTGTAGAGAAAATTCTTCTGTGGAGGCCTTCGTGATGATAGCAGGATCATATTCCAAGTCTCTAATGTGGGCACTTTTAGTTCTTATTTCAGTGGTCTTGGGCTTATGGAAGGCAAGAATTCCTCTACATATATTGTACTTTGTTTTTGTCCTACAGTTTGTTGACATTGGAATAGTAACAAGTATTGAAATAAATCATAAACAAGTGGATGTTGCAAAAAAAGGACAAGAAGTCTGTGTCAAAATAGAACCTATCCCTGGTGAATCTCCCAAAATGTTTGGAAGACATTTTGAAGCTACAGATATTCTCGTCAGCAAGGTGAGTAATCAAAGTGGCACATTGTCAGCAGAGTGGTTTTTATCTGTTTGCATCAGTAGCTGTGAGGATTACAGTCAGAACTTGGAGAATCTGGTGGAGCTAGGGCTATCTATGGAGTAGAACACTTTGGACAAGGCCAGGGTATAAGCTTCTGAAACTTGATGTGGGTTCTGTTATCTTAGATGGGCAAGCACTGCCCTTCTTCAATTATAGACCTTCAATTATAATGCCTAATTTAAGGACCACAAGCTGTTTTGGGCACTAGGTTGTTAAAATTCTATTCACCCTGTTTGTGCCTCGGGCATTACAGATCAGCCGGCAATCCATTGATGCACTCAAAGACTGGTTCAGAGATGAAATGCAGAAGAGTGACTGGCAGCTTATTGTGGAGCTGAAGAAAGTATTTGAAATCATCTAATTTTCCACATGGGACAGGAATTGGAGTAAATTCAATATTATGTTGTATTATCACCAACAAGCCAAGAAAACAAAAAGGAACATAAGTATCTGGACACTGATGAACTTAGGTGTATAAAATGTTTTCCATGAGAAACCAAGAAACTTACACTGGTTTGACAGTGGTCAGTTAATGTGTCCCCACAGTTCCAGCGTGCCTATTCACTCATCCCTTGCCCTAACCTTCCCTCCTTGGCTGCTGTTTTGAAGTTTGCCCTTCCCCAAATTGGGATTTTTACTACAAATCTAAAAGCTCTTTCAATTTTATACTGATTAAATCAGTCCTGCAGTATTTGATTAACCAAGCTTCTGCAGATTTTGTGATTCTTGGGACTTCTTTGACGTAACAAACACGTCTTTATGCATATTCCCAGTGATTTTTTCAGCATTCTTCTGCCATATGCCCTTAGCGATTTTTTAAAAATAGCAAGTAAGACATTCTGGTATTTCTTTATCTGCTTTGTGTGAAACCATGGTGTAAAACATAGCTGGCTGCTTTTTATTGCTTGTGTAGTCTTGAGAGTTGGTTGTAATCCAATTCTAAAAACCCAATAAAGAAAACAGTCATTGCAATAACAGTAAGCTCTGTTAGGCTTCCATGTTAGTATAGCTTTTTGGCCTCAAAACAGTTCAGTGTTCTCAGGATGAGGATTTTATCAATCATCATACTTCTCTTCTGTGTGATGAGCGTGTGTGTGTTAGAACCATAGATTGTACTCAGGGCTTCAAGCTCTCACTTGGCTTGCTTATTACTTGAGCCATGCCTCTAGTCTGGCACTGTTAGTTAATTGCAGTCAGAATTTAATTGCAGTCAGAATCTTGAATTTTTTTTTTTTAACCTGGGCTGACTTCAAACCTCAGATCTTTAGATGCCAGTTTCCTGAACACCTAGGATTTGAGCCAATGGTACCTGACCTAAAGGATCTTTATTGGTTTTATCCTAGAAAATCCCACCCATTTAGAAGTTTTCACAGCTGTTTCAGTTATTTTGAAGCTTGTATTGCTGCCCTGAGAAGGGGTTCACACTCCTTTTACTAGAAACCTGTTGGATAGACCTAGAGATAGCTGCAGTGTATTGTTTGAGGAAAGTGATTTTAATTATTCACTAACATAGAATTCTAAATAATAATGATAAATTTATTTGTGTTATGGGAAAATAACCTAATAGTTCAAGAGATAAGAGTCTCCATTTTCCTAGGAAAACCATGAAAGAAGGAAACAGCATTTAGAAGCTTTACCCTTTATTCCAACAAGTAGATTCTTGTTACAGGACCTCAGCAATTTCAAAGCTTAGCACAAGAACCTGTAATGGCTGGAAAAAAACTTTCACATAGGGCATTTAAAGCATAAGGATTCACAAAGGAGCCTGTACAAAATATACATACAGTTTTTTATTAAACAACTGTAAACACTTCACTGTAAAAATCCATAAAACTTTATAAACAAACATTTTGTAAATAGAATCTATGCTACAGTAAAAGAATTAACATAATTATTTACATGCAATACTGACAAATTTGGCACTTTTTTGAAAGAAAATGTACAAAAACACTTGCTGAAAAAGAAACTTTTAAAAAATGAGCATTACTATCATGCACTTTGCAAATACCTCACAAGCACTTATGGCACAGCTAGCAGAGGGCACCAGGCTCCCTGGTAATATTTATGTAACTTTTAATGTGCTTCCATAAGTTTGTTGTAAAACCACCTGAACATTGTCAAGAATAAAGTCAAATGCCATATTCCAAACTGATTCAACCGATTGCTGCATCAACCTGCAGGTGGGAAAAGAACATCATCATTAGGAAACATTTCTCCTTCAAGGAGTGTCGCTAAAAACTAACAATTTCCTATGCTTTAATTCTGTTAAAAGTCTCAGACAACCACAACACTATAGCATTTTTCCCCTTTTCATGAAAATCCTGATAATACCTTTTCATGTATTTTATAACTAAATCCAACTTTTCCAAATCTTTTTCCTCAATAAGGTCAGTACAGTATTTTACAACTTGCAGAATGTCTTCTTCCATTGGATCTATGGAGGGAAAAAAAAAATCCTCATGAAACCTTGCAAAGGAAATCTTGGAACTTAATTCACTATTAAGAAAATGGGTCAGATCTGTGTTGTCAAAAATCACAGACCCACTACATTGGCCACTTGACACAGCCTAAGCCAACCTGAGATTGTCGTTATCCATTCTTTGAGCAAGGTCTTCACATCATTGAATTCAACAGCTCCAGCTAAATTAGGTGCTACGTGTCTAACACAGCTGGATTGATCAGGCTGCAAGCTATAAAGGCCTGGCACACCGGAAGTGGAAGCAGAGAGTTCTTCCTGTTAAGAAAAAGGATACAAGTGGTACATTTGTGCAGCATCAAGTACATTAAGCTCTGGTAAAGGTCAGAAGTATTTAGGTTACCATAGGTTTCTCAGCAGCAGGTCCTTCGTGTTTGAGGAATCCATCTATTAACTTCTGGGGACTCCCATAGGCCCCGGGTAGAATTTTTGCAGGACTGATAAGTAGCTTGGCTTTCAAAGGACTCTGAATCTTTTGGGGGGAACTGATGGGGTTTTTTTTCTTCTTTTTCTTGTCTTTCACGGCTGCTGGTTTTAGTTGAAGTAAAGGATTCTTTGGCACTAAATGAAGTGGGAACATAAGATCCTTAATACTAAATGTGCCATGAATTATTTCCTCCTTCCCATCAAAATCCTCAAAGCCTATCAACTCCACCTCACCATCACCAAAGGTATCACCATGAGAAGCCAGGCAAAGGACTCAAAATACTATATTACCCAACTTTTTAAGAACTGAGGACTGACTTCAGTACCCACCCTTGCTAAGTAGGCACTTTACCAGTTGAGCAGAGGTAATGTCTCCCTTCATGCCTGGTATGGAGTACATCTGCTTGTGTTGGCCTTGAACCATAAACACCAGCTATCTACATTCCAAGTAGCTCTGGTCAAACTTGAGCACAACTGTACCTGGTTCAACCATTCTTTAAATTTAAATGTAGGTTTAGGTTTTTGTGGTTCATGTCCAGAATTTTAGATTTTGTTTTGTAGTGCTTGGCACATATACTACATATATACTATGGAAGTGCTCTGCTATGCCCAAACTCCAGATTTTATGTTCATTTGTGTTCCTAGATTCAAGTAACAGTCTCAATTGCTTTAACTGTATTAAAACTTAGGTACTAAATCTAGCCAGTACTAAGCAACACAAATAAGGTACTAAGTCTAGCCAGTACTAAGCAACACAAATTGCTTCAGATATGATATTCTCCAAGATTAGCTTTTAGTAACACCTACACAACTGTGATACCATCACCTTTTTTGCCAGCTTGCCACTTCCTGAGCTTACCAGATGTACTGGTTGAATGCTGGTGAGAGGTGGCTTCTCCCTGCCTTTGTCTTTGATCATAAGCTGCTTTTAGCTCCTTTTGAAGCTCAGCAGGAAGAGCAGCAAACACCTCAGGGTCCACCTAGTGAGAATGGAAGGCCAAAGTCAAACCTGGGTTAATGCTAGATGACAGTTTCTATTTTTCACAAAGTAGATTTTGTTTTCAAACCACACTTTTCTGATCTGTATAGACTCATAATGAACTTTGATAATTAGGGACTTAAATATAACAGTCACTACAGAGAAATTCTTTAGAGCTAAGCTGTAGTAAAACCAAGGAGGAACTACCTCCTGTATATGAATGCATCTCCAATCTGTTGTAAGCACAGTGATGATGTGTATGCATACATACTCCTTACCCATCCCCTTTCTCTTCTAGTGCTAAATTCAGTTGGTGGCTTAAGAATGAAGCTTTCTAATCAGTATTTGTCATGCAGATAAAGTGGAAAAGAGCCATCAACATCCCATGCCATCCTACACACACAACACACTACCTCTTAGGAGTTAGTCAGAGTAGTAAGAGCACATTGACAGAAGGTTACAATGTGAAACTTACCTGTGAAAATGCTGGGAGGGCAATAACATTTATTCCTGTATCACTAATAGATTCTTGAGGCATTTGCAACAAAACTGTCCCAATTGGTTGAGGCAAAATTCCTGTATTACAGCCATTTACTGGTTCTTTCTTTTTGTCACCGTGTGGTTCTCCTTGAATAGCACAAACTTGTTTAATTTGTTCTCGAAGATCAGGAGGAAGTGCTTCTAAAACAGATTCATCAAGCTATAAAATACCAAGCATGGATTTGAAGGTAAGTCTATTGGAGTCTCTGAGAGAAAGAACACAAGACAGACTACCTACCATCCCCTCCCCAGTCAACACGTTCGAAACATTTTGCCTTTTACCACTGAAGCCTGAGGTAATAAGGAGTCTGGAGGTAAGTGTACACCATGGGTCAATTCCACAGCATTAGGTGAATCCACAAAGTTGGAAGCTAACTTTACATGTATAACAGAATCTTCTCTTTGCTTGGCTGGGTTCTCCCTCTGCCTATCTGAGCAAATCTGGCCATTTGAAAACAACTGATCCATGAACTAAATAGCCATTCTTACCTTTCCAGACTGTCACTAATGACTGGAATCCAAAGCAAGAATTAGCCCTTTCCCTATAATAAGCATTTTTACTATGTCCTTAAAGGCCTCCTTCCACAAAGAAGAATAAGGGGTCACAAACTACCCACAGAGATTAAGAAATGGTGTCTTCCAAGGAGCTAAGGATGGCAATGTGTAAGATTTTTTGCAGAATCCATAAGAATAATGCTTGTTCTAAGTTTCACTAACTTGACATGAGGTTTCTGTACAGATCACCAGAGCTACTGTGTTGAATCGGGGCCTACATGATTACTGACAGGATGACAGTGGGAAAGGAGTGCCTTTAGCTATGCCTTCACAACTTTTTAAGACTTGAAAATCTCTGCAAAAGCACTTTTAGTTCAAATAACTCAGCAATGAGTGTACCCTTAAGTGCCATCTATAGACCAGCTATGTCATTAGGACTAAAAAAATATACCTGGGAAGGGGATGGGATCTCTATACTTAGATTAAGTCTTGATTGTACACTGATAGGAGAATGCAGACCATTCCATTTCCTTGTAGACTCAACTTTGTTATTGTCAGCACTAACAGTTGTCAGATGTGTAGAAAAAGATGGCAAGAATGTGCAATTTCTAGAGGCAGGTGGTATTTCCAGATCCACTGTAGCCATAAATACTGCAAGAATAGAAAAACACATTAATATTGTTTAGCTCATTCAGGGAAGAGGGAGTACGAAACCTTTAGTCCTCACTTATTTCCTTCTGTTCATTGTAAATACTAGTTCATCATAGTAAAGAATGTAAACCTGTCTCACACACACAACCATGCCAATCTGAAAATTATATCCTTAGGAAGGTAAACATTGAAACCATCTTGATAACTACCAACCTTCCTTATGCTGTTCTTCTGTGGTTTTCTTCGCTTTCTGAGCTTGAAAAAGATCCCGGACAGTGTGTGACCCACCAGAGAAGTGGCTTGACTGAACTGATGGGCGACTGGAACATGTGGAAGTGTTTGGATTAGCTGGAGTCAACTGGTTCATTTGAATCCCAACCTAGAAGATAAGTGTAGGAAAACTAAAGTAAAAATAAGACTTCTCAGCAAAATTCTCAGCTTGTTTTTTTTTGTCATAGAATAAAGTGAAACTAGCAAACAGATTTTTGTATGATTTATTACAAAAATTACTATATGAGCCATTGAGCAGTTATTCTACCTATACAGTAATACTTTAAAATTAGAAAATGAACAAGTAGAGCCACTGATGTTCTAAGAAACTAAGGTTTTTAAGTAGGGTTTTAAAAAAAGTCTGAGGGCCAGTGTGGTGGTGATGCACACATGTGATCTTAGCTACCTGGGAGGCAGGGAGGATAGAGTTGAGGCCAACCCAGGAAATAGGAGTGGTAGCTTATGGTTCTAGATATAGGGAAGGCCTTGTATCTAGAAGTACAAGGTCTGCCCGTGGCTTAAGTAGGAGTCCTTAAGGTCTGAGTATCTGAGTATGGCTCGCTAGAGTGTTCAGTATGGGAGGGGGGGGGGCGGTAAGGCCTACTCAGTGGCTCCACCACCCCCTTTTGTGTTTGGTCCTGGGGACTGAACTGTTGGCCCCAAGTGCTATCTGAGTTATTTTTTCCCTCAAGACTAGCACTCCCACTTTAGCAACAGCTCCACTTTCAGCTTTTGTGTAGTTAATTGGAGGTAAGAGTTTCATGGCCTTTCCTACCCAGGCTTACTTTGAACCTTGATCAGATCCCAGCCTATAAGTCACCAATGCCTGGCTTTCCATTAATGTGTGTATGTCTATGAAAACACGACACACTTACCGAAACGATGGGAGTGGCTAGCAGAGTGTGTGTGCGTGTATATATATATAGTACAGATCTATATTGTACCACTACTACCTCCTACTACAGAATTCTCATAGAATACAGTATTTCAGGGATTAATCTTGAACAAAATTCATAGCAAGTCCAACACGGCCTTTCCTCTCATGGTAACATCATCCTACACAGGCTTACATTTCAGAACAAATCTAAAGTTTACACACTAATAGTAGCTGTCATGTCTGGCATAAAGGCATCCACATGTGCCCATGGTTTCTCTCCTTTCTACACCAGCATGGAACAGCATCAAAGTTCTAACTAAAAAGAACCTTAAAAGGAGAAGATTGACAGATTAACAGTCCTCAAAGTCCCATCTACTAGGGAAGTAAGAATGTAGTAAGATAGTGATCCTAACAACTCTAAAATCTGCTAAAGACTAAAGAAGTCAGGTTACATGCTTGCTTGGATTACATCAAAGGAGCTGAAGGTCTGCATATGAACCTTATTTCCAACCATCTTACAAGGCTCAAGTGAGATATAAATTAAATATTATACACTTACCCCTCGCATATCTGATATGTTTAGCTTCATTGTATGAAACATGTTTAGAGTAGCCTTCCCAATGATTTTTGCACTATCGGTTGCCTGGTCAAGAGTTACAGTCCTGTAAGTGATAGAAATGTTTTAAACTATACATTCTATGCAGATGGATTTATTAGTACCTCAGTAGTACAGAAGAGTTTATTCAAAAGCTTATAGAAACAAAGGGGGGGTTTAAGAAACCAGCAATATTAAACATTCAGTAGCAGCGAGAAGGGAAAAATGTTACATATATAATATTGAGACTTCAAGGTAAACGCTAGAGTTGGTCAAAAAATTTTTAGTAATGCATATTAAAAAATACACCTTGCAACCAATGCATAAATTCACAGTAACTACAATGTTCTAGATTCCAAAAGTACCTCTCCAATTTGAAGAGAAGATGAATTCTATTTTGGTTCTTGACTCTTCATTATGTTTAATGATTCTGTTTCAAAATTTAAGTATGTTCATTCCAATATTACTTTCTAACAGGTTCTATAAATGGACCCAAAAACATGTGGCTTCTATGACAAAAAGTATGGTGATAGACTGGTCTAAAAAACAGAGACTAGAATACATGAGCTTAGATCTATGAGATACCTTGAAGCCATCACTATTATGTGGCAAACCACAATGAACTCACCCTTTGGAATTGGGCTAGATAAAAGTAGAGTGTACCGTATGATGGAACTATGTGATGAACTGGATCTGATTTTCCCCTATAGAAATTATACTCCTAAACTCAGGATAGTGGCACATGCGTCTAATCCTAGCACTCAGGAGCAAGAAGGTTTCAAATTGAAGGCAATCCTGGGCTACATATTTTTAGGTTAGTCTGAGCCACATGGTAAGACCCCATCAAAAAAGATAATGACATGATATTTCTGAGTAAGGATTTAATAATAAGTTCAGTACAGAAGTGACCATTAACACATTATTAAAAGTGCCATTTAAAATATATGTATTAAATAGTTCAATAAACCAAAGACAATGTATTTTTAAAACTAGGTTCTTCCACTTTGTTTTCATGATGTGCATCAGTGAGGGGATATCACTGTACACACAAATGTTTGACATGAGCTAACTCAAGTAAGCCTACATGTACAATCTCATATGTGGTTTTTACTATCAAGTCTTAAGACTGATGCAGATGACATGCAAAACCAAGAATTCTCATATCGATCACAAGTATTACATGAATTCATCTTCAATGTAGCCCAGACATCAAAAACTAGGGTTCTAAACAAATGCTTTCTACCAGTTTTCAGAGATGTCAGTTATTTTGCTTTTCACAAAGATTATACCTATTGAAATTATTTACTCAATTTTTAAAAGTACCATATGTAATTTCCTTCTGGTAAAGTTGCAGTTAGGCTTTTCAAAAACCAAAACACACTCCCAGGTCTGCAAATCTCTTTTCCTACACACACTAAAGTTAGCAGCCTAGAAACTCTAAGCAAAGACTGCCAGGTGGATGGACTCCAGTGCTGCTATTTTTTCTCCAAAGGAAGGCTCTTGTATTAGAAGCCCAGTCTTTAGTTATGTTGAGGTAGGGGACCTTAACAGTTGGGGTACGATAGGAAGTAATTAGGTCATGGGTATGGCACTGTTCTTGGAAGGAACTGATGTGGCTTTTTTTGAGGCTCTGGTTCTCAAGAGAATGATAGTTCTCAACAGTCCCAGTTATTGGTTGGATGTATGGATCAAGTGGTAAAATAACCTAAGCAACTGTGAGGCCATGTTGGCCCCCGCCCCCCTCTCAAAAAAGTTAGCATAAATGAATGACCAAGGACCTCTGTCACACCTTGTGATCTGTCTTGGCATATGTTCCTGTCACCTTAGCCAAGCTCTTGAATCTTTAGGACTTTGGGCAAAATAAACCTTCATTTTGATATAACACGAACTAAAACATATACTTAAATCAAATGACCTTAGGTCAAGGCCTGGCTCTACAAAATGGTGTTACAACTTTAAGAATTTATAGATTTTTACGCCAAATAGTCATTGATTTTTATAAGCTCTAATACCTATGCCAAAAATAAAATTTACCAACTTTCTTTGTAAGATAAGCTTACCTGGCAATGTTATCACAAATTCCATGGCCTCCAAATTTTGCAGTTTCTACAGGAGCCCCTGGTTTTCGTACCATGATTTTGAGAGTCAGACGTTTACCCTTCATGCCAGCAGCTTCAAGTCGTCTTTGAATTTCTTCTGAAAGACTCAAAAGGAAAGCTTCTGCCTCTTTTGGCTACATAAAGACAAACATGACAAAACTTCCATATTATTTTCCTTTATAAACAATTATCAAGCATTTTGGTTAATATTCAACATGTCTATTTTTGCTCTCTGAAGCATCAAAACTTAGTACTTCCATACCTTCAAGTATTTTTCAAAAAAATGAAATGTTTTTCCTTTCTCACTTTTCCATGCCATCACTGAGCTGTTGAAATTCTTCTGTATTTATATTCTTATTAAATTCTATTAATGAAATATACTCTCATTGTTCCCTATACATCCCAAGCATCGGCTCCCTTTAAAGGAATCAACTGTAGAGCTCCAAAAAACAAGCTCACTTTCAAAATCTCATTACACTGAGCTCTGTTTATGGATCTAAATTCCAGAGATACATACAAATATATTCAGAAGTAAAGACAAGTTAATAATCTGAGCCACTATTTCTAGATGAATCAGGTGAAACTTGCAACTTTGTCTTCCCTTCATTGAAAATTTAGTCATTATAAATACAAATAACTGCTGACTCCAAAATGCAATGTTTTAATATCTTTCCCTAAAGATCTGGGTTTTCTTGGTCTTTTCTTGGTCTTTTCTGGGCTTCTCCCCTATTATATACATTGCCTAAAAAGACTTTGCTAAGGCTTGATGAATAGCATGCATTAAGATTTAACTTCAAACATCAAGTTACAGGTAACTGGGTAAAAAGCACCATGTAATAACACAAAATGGACATAAGACAAAATCTGTTATGCAAACATACCTGAGTAAATCTTATTCCATAGTTGATTTCAGCTGAAATGGATTTTCTTTCCTTTTCTGTTCGAACTGGTCTATCATCCAAACCACGGCAGAACCTATAAAGCATCTGACCAGTTTTGGGACCAAATTCTTTTTGAAGTTTTGCCATGGTCATGTACTGCAAGTCTCCACAAGTTCTAATTCCCAAAGCTGTTAACTTCGATTCCATTGAACGTCCAACTCCTAAGAAAGGAATATTATTTACTTCTTAATAATGAAGGATAAACTATTGAAAAATGACAGGAAAAAACCTCATCCACATACAAAGCAATTTAAAATGAGTACTATCACAAGAGTGTGATTTTTATTAGTATCGATTGCTTTCTTATCCACAAAATCAACTAGCAATAGACCCCTGCTTTAAAAAGTCTACAGTATGACTTCAGTTGCATTGAATTCATCACTTTTTCTTTAGTAATTCAACAAGAAATTACAAGGTTATACCTGAATCTAAAAATACTTGCTACTGGAGTAACCTAAGAATTAAGATTTCTAACCAACCCACAAATGTAGCCTCTCTGTAGCCCTTTCACCTGAATTGAGGGCTTCAAGCATTGAAGCGCTTTGAGCCATGTCCCAAGTTCTGAGGAATTTATTTTCTCAAAAAGTCAGTCTCCCTAAAGAGATGGTATGAATCCTCCTGGACCCACATGCAGCCACCTCGTGTTCTCCCCAATGTAAAAGCAAGGTTTTGAAAGCCAACCCACAGGATTCTGATAAGTTTTGCTCTAACTTGGGGAATAGTTTTGGTTTTCTTCAATTCTAAAAGCTCTAAAAAGAATATATATCTCTAGAAAGCAGTTAAGATTTACAGAATCTTAAAAAATGGTGTGGAACCCCATACTATTAAGTATTTTCCACCAATAAGGACCATGTGTATTTCTGGTCTTCTGTATATTATCCAAAGAGCTAAAAGTACAGTTTGCTATTTTCTGCTCATTGTGGTTATGAATTATCTCAAGTTCAGGTCTTGTCATGAAAACCTTGGGAAGCATTAATGTATGAATGACACAATGTTAAGAGTTCATGAAGTTTACAAAAGACCTATGGTATGGTTATAGGCCAAACAAGTTTAAACCAAAATGGTTGGTTTACTCCCTTTGGAAATTAGATGAACAGTGTTAAGAATGCTGGCTCCCTGAGGAGCCATTTTCAATTTCAAGTCAAAACAATAGGCAAGTAAAAACACCAGAATTCTAGGTTAACAAAAACCATTCCAGAAGGCTTCACAAAATAGTGCTGTCATTGATAATATGTCAAACAGAAACTTAAGAGAAAGGACAAATCACAAAGGTAAACAGACACTTGGCACAGAAATTTATGTTGAGAGGCTCTTCTTTTCTCGGGGGTGGCCCCTCTTCCTACTCTTGGTGCTTTGATGCCCACCTGCAATTAATTAATTACACATCTAGAAAACAAATCTATTCCAACACTTTGCAAGTTTAGAAAGAAGCAATGCTGAGTAGGAATCTATTTGGAGAGTATCTTGAATATACCAGAAATAGGTGCTAAAACAAAACCCAAACCAACCAAAGAAAAAACAATCAAATTGAAATCGACCCTCTTGGGAATAAGAAAATCTGTTTTTCCACAGAAAAGCTAGCTTATCTAGTGAAATCACTTGAACCACACCTCCAGTCCCAATCCTTGTTTCTTTGAATGGGGCTGGAAAATTTGTCAGAATTTGGATTTTGCAAGTGATTATAGGGAGTAATCTCGACAGAGAAAGTGAAAGTGCAAATGAGGATAATTAGTTCAAGGTCAGTCTGGGATTCAAGAATATAATCTAAAAGGAGAGTCTTCACAACTAAGGAGCAAATGAAGGTGAATGTCAAAATTACTTGATCAAGGATCTAGAAATCATTTCTATTTAAAAAAATTTTACCGTATCACTAAAGCAGTGTCTTCAACTAAACTATTGTGCCTTCTCAAAACTCACTGAAATTCTGACTCAAAGCTTTTTAGTATGACTATACTTGGACAGAGACCTTAATACAAAATCACATAAGTAGACCCTAAACTCATATGACAGATGTCCTTTAAAAAATGGATTAGAGGGGCTGGGAAGTTGGCTCAGTGGTAGAGTGTTTGCCTTGCATGCCTGAGGCCCTGAGTTCGATTCCTCAGCACCACATAAGCAAAAAGAAAAAAGCCGGAAGTGGCGCTGTGGCTTAAGTGGTAGGGCACTAGCCTTGAGCTGAAGAGCTGAGGGACAGTGTTCAGGCCCCACAACCGGACGAAAAAAAAAAAGGATTAGAACCAGGAACAGTGGCTCATGACTGTAATCCTGGCTACTCAGGAGACTGAGATCTGAGGATTGTGTTCATTTCCAATGACTCTTATCTCCAATGAGCCATCATAAAAAAAATTTTTTTTAAAAAGCTACAAGCAAAACTGGCTCAAGTGGTAGCATGCTAGCCTTGAGCAAAAAAAAAAAAAAACACAGGGACAGACAGTCCCCTGGCCTAGAAGTTCAAGCCTCAGGACTGGCATAGTAGATAAAAAAAAAGTCATTTCACATTTCTGACACTAATATATCATTGTACAATATTTACTTGGTTGTCGGGAAGCTTTAAAATTAAGCCACCATAAAATGTCACTTTATGTTGTTTGACATTAAGGGCCCATAACACAAATTTCTGAGGCAGTTCATATATGCTTTTACTTGCTTAAAACCCCAGCTACACAGAGGCAGAGATTCTCATGAATTCAGTTTGAGGTCAGCTCTAACAAAAAGCATGACTACATCTAAACAAACAAGTATGGCATGCTCATGCACACCTGTAACACCATCTACATCGGAGACCTAGAAGAACTACAGACTAGGACATCCTAGGCTAAAGGGAGAGACCTATCTAAAAAATAATGAAAGCAGGAAGCACTGGGGTTGTGGCTCAACATGTAGTGTGCATACTCGGCTAGTACTGAGTATGAAGTCCAGTACTGCAAAAATAAATAGTGTTAGGAATGAAACTCAATGCTAATGCATGCTAGGCAAGTAAGCTAAACCCATGACAAGCAGCAAAATTATATAAAAGGGAAAGTCCATTTTCAAAAGTTTGGCCAGGCGCCAGTGGCTCACGCCTGTAATCCTAGCTACTGAGGAGGCTAAGATCTGAGGATCATGGTTCAAAGCCAACCCGGGCAGAAAAGTCCGTAAGACTCTTATCTCCAATAAATCACTAGAAATCCAGAAGTGGCACTGTGGCTTAAGCAGTAGAGTGCTTGCCTTAAGCTGAAGAGCGCAGGGACAGTGCCCAGGCCCAGAGTTCAAGCCCCACGACCGACCGAAAAAAAAAAAGTTTGAGTATTTCAATTTTGGCTTATTTACTGGAAGTAATTTTTATCATGTTTCTTTTATAATTATTTCTTAGCATATGTGATTTTTCTGCATGAAAAAAGTAGAATCTACTAACTACAAAACTAAAACATCCATAAAGACTGGATAAATTAAAAACTTATTCAAGGGGCTGGGATGTAGCTCAGTGGCAAAGCGCTTGCCTAGCAAGTGCAACGTCCTGGGTTCAATTCCCAGTACCAAAAAAAAAAACTTATTCAAACTTGCGATTTGATGGAGATACATACACACGCACTTTTTTTTTGGGGGGGGGGCAGTCTTGAGGCTTGAACTTGGCCTGGGTGCTGTCCCTCAGCTCTTAAGCTCAAGGCTAGCACTCTACCACTTGAGCCACAATACCACTTCCAGTTCTCTGGTGGTTTACTAGAGATAAGAGTCTCATGGACTTTCTTGCCCAGGCTGTATTTGAGTGGTAACCTCAGATCTCAGCCTCCTGAGTAGCTAGGATTACAGGTGTGAGCCACCGGCGCCCGGTGGCACAATATAAAAAAATAGAGACATCCAACCCTGGAGGGATACACCTGTAATCCCAACAGTTGGGAGGCTAAGATCGAAGATTAAAGAGTTTGAAGCTAGGACTTAGTTATGGAACAAGACTTTAAAACCAAACAAAATCTGTGTGTATAATATATAAATTATGAAATGCCCTTATAAACATCTTCAGTAAACATTAAAAGACTTGGTCTTGCCTGGTAGATTAATAACTAGCTGGCCTCGGATAAAATCATCCACTTCATCTGGTTGTAGATGGTACTGCCCATCTGGTTTTGCTTTTCTTGTTGCCATTCTAGCCAAGAGAATATTAGAACCTATAAAATTAAAAAGGAAAAAAGTAAATAAGAAATATCCACAATTATTAAAAATTTTTACATATTTATACACTGGTTACTACTGAATTTGTAAAAACAATGAAAATGCAGTTTGACTATTTCAGACATGGTATGTTCCTAGCAGACTCATTAAATATTCCAGACTACAGCAAACTACACAGAGGTTTCTCTTTATTCTAAAACAAATGCTATTTCAACAGAGAACACAGCTCTGATCTTAAGAGTGATGGTCATAGGAATCATGGGGGAAGAGTGATGGTCATAGGAATCATGGGGGATAATCAGAAATGAGGGAAATGAGGCTACAGCCTAGAGAAACAGAAAACTCAAAGAATGAGAACAGGTGTCACAATACTGAGGGGAGGAGAGTCTTTGAAACACAGATGAAGATGGGTAGTAAGCATAAGCCGAGACGAACCAGAGAATCACTGAGTACTGAGAAAACCGAGGAGCTCAGCTGTTTGCTGCTAGGTGAAACTCCATGAATAAAATCTCAAACATTATGGAATATCTGTATCAAGGACATTCAGAAGACTTTTATATAAGACTATGTAATTTGCTTAGGCTAAGTATAGAGATGCATGGAGAAGTTGTTGGGTGACAGCCAAGCAATCACCATGTCTTAAACCCTAGTTCCACACAAATAAGTTAAAAAAAAAATTTTAAAAGGGCAGTAGATCATCTTCTGATAATTTGACAACTAAATTTTTTGCTGGTTGTCAGGTATGGTAGTATATGCCTGTAACCCAATCATGGTACAATGAAGCAGGAGTATCTCAAGTTTGAAGCCATCCGGGCTAATAGATTGGTTATACAAGACCCCATATCTCATAAATCATTAAAAACACTAAACAAAAACACAGGAAAAAACTTTTGTTGACCAAGCAGGGACTGCTTCAGGACAAGCTAATTTCCAAGGATAGTAAACCATTTACTTGGAAGTATACCTCTCACATATCTAACCATACCTGACCACTATCTTATCAAACTCCCATATATTATAAAGCTAGTATTTTCTCCCTCAAGTGATCCCAATATAAAAAAAAAAAAAAAAAATCAACCGTTAGCCTAAAGCCTGCTAGGAATACTCAAGCTAGTCTAAACACCTTCCTCTACCCTACCCTACCAGTAGAGCTGGGAAGGTGGCTCAGTGGTAGAGTGCTTGCCTTGCATTCCTGAGGCCCTGGGTTTGATTCCTCAGCACCACATAAGCAAAAAAGAAGAAAGCCGGAAGTGGCGCTGTGGCTCAAGTGGTAGAGTGCTCGCCTTGAGCTGAAGAGCTGAGGAACAACGCACAGGCCCAGAGTTCAGGCCCCATGACTGGACCCCCAAAAAAAAAAGGAAACCCCAGTATAGTCTTTTCCATGGTATTTCTACTTTTCCTACTACTTTCCCCTGACCATCCTCATCTCAGTGCTTCCCTCATGGTCCTGACCAAAATGAAAGTGATCAAGTGTTCTTTCAACAATATTTGCCTACAGAATTGCCCCTGGAAGTTGGGTAGATACAAAAGACTAAAATTTGAGAGAAAAAAAGAGTTGTTGAATGAGGATAGAATAATAATAGCTGGGAATGACAAGCAACCTCAGAGTGCTAATTACCTACCGAAACTACAGGAACAAATGGGCTTCACTCAAGAGAATGGCAAAAAGGAGGGAAGGAATTTTGGCAGAAGGTCTGAGTAAGTAGAGGAGAGAAGAGAGGGTGTAAGAAGCTTAAGCTTTACAGAGGAAACAGCTCAAAGACTCACCATAAGGAGGACAAGTGGTGAGAACAAAAACAGAATGGATGAGTAGGAAAAGACTAGTCACTGAGAACACAGTATGTATGTGAGAAAGAGAAGAGAGAAGTGCACACTCAGCACTGTCAGGAACAGTTGCAATTCCAGTAAACAGTGGAGAATAATAAGACTCAAACTAAACTCCAAAATATATTTCACCATTCTGCTTTTTAAATATATCTTCTGTTTAATCTTAGAAAAAAATTGTTTACTAATACAACTTATTCTCCCCTCCCCCCTTTTTTGTCGGTCATGGGGCTTGAACTCAAGGCCTGGACACTGTCCCTGAGCTCTTCTGCTCAGGGCTATTGAGTGCTCTACCACCTTGAGCCATAGCACCACTTCCAGTTTTCTGTGATTAATTGTAGATAAGAGTCTCCTGGACTGCTTGGCCTGGCTTCAAACCATGATCTTCATATCTCAGCCTCCTAAGTACCTAGGACTACATGCACAAGCCACCAGTGCCTGGCTTGGATCCTCTTTTTGAAACATTCTAGGAGCCTATGATATCTGGTGTACTAGAGAGGATGTTCCAGGCTAATCTGACAAAAGAACTCCCTTTACCTGGAACCAGGTCTTATAAATAATTCTCAAGTTTCATTAACACTGAGTAGCTAGGATTACAAGCATGAGTTACTAATACTTGGCTCCTTCACCTTTTTATTGGTAGTACAGGGAACTCAAGGCCTTGCACTTGATGGGAAGGTGTTCTTTACTGAGCCATACCTCCAGGGCATTTTTTTGCATGAGCATATTTTGAGGTAAGAGTCTTGTTTCCTGCAAGCATGAAGCCTTCCTCCACTATGATCTACTTATTTTAGGTTTTCCATCATAGCTAGGATGACAGGCATGTACCACCATGCCAGCTTCCTTCTCCTAGTTCCTTCTCCCATTGAGAGGAGTCTCAGACTTTTCTGCTGCAGCCAGCCTGGTACTATGACCCTCTTGATCTCAGCCTACCACACATAGCTAGGATGACAAGAACATTCAGCTATCAACTGAGGAAAAGTCTGGTAGATTTTTCTTTCCAGCTGACCTCAAAACCACTGTCTCATCTTAAAAATAGCTAGGATTATAGGCATAAGCTATTGGTATACAGCTAACATTCCCAGTTTTGAATAAGAAAAAAAATACTCAAACTGATTTTTGCAAATAAATTATCATCCATTTACTTCAATATCCACCATTTTAGCTATTTCCTACACAGCTGTAAGGAATGTTAAGAATTGTTTTAGAGGGGATTGGCTCACTTCTGGAATATGTATTAAGCTGATAAAAACTTTAAAACTAAGTGGCTTCAAGGATGTCTAAGCAATTATTTGGGTAAAATGAGTAATAATAAAGCACTAACCAATTCCAACAGAAGCAGCACATTTAGTCTTGTCTTTGATTTCCATTCGCACAGCATTTGCAAATTCATCAGGAGTAAGTCTGGTCTCCGCAAGAATTTCAGTGATGTCCACCAGTGCTTCATCACAACTGACAGCTTCAATATTATGAGTATAGCTATCAATACAAAGCAGTCAGTGAATCACAACCATATAGTTTCCATCTAGTAGACACAAATGTTGCAAAATAAAAGTCTTTTCATAATATTTTACAATTTCCTCACAAGGCATTTTAAAAAAGACCAAAGTAACAGCAACAACAACAGCATTTTAAACAAACTGGCTAAATAGTATTCAAGAATCTGATTTATTTTTAAGTGACACTGGGGTTTGAACTCAGGCCTTGTACTTGCTAGACATTTGTTCTTCAACTGGAGCCACATAAAAATCTCCATTCAAGAAATGAATATATTACTTAGGCAAAAATAAAGCTAGAAGAAAATAGACTAACAGATTCCCCCACCTCTATCCAATTAGAAAGTTTAACTAAAACTGTCTTCAAAAACTGAAATTAAACCAGCAGTAGGTAGCCTACGTCGGAAATCACCCTCAAGTCCTCATGTCCCAAGATACAGGCCAGCATTCTACTCCTGGAAGTTGATACTCTGAAAATAGGAGCACCACTGCTCAGCTCAGTGGCCCATTCCTTGTCCCCACTTGGATGCTACCAGTGACTTCATCTTCAAGACAGATTTAAAACACTTCCTACTTGGTAACAACAACATTTCTATTCTAGGGACTTTAAAAACAGCTATGACTCTAACTGGTTTAGCATTCACCACAAAATACTACATACTGACTAGGTAGCAATCTTTCCTGATACATATTCTTAGTAGAATAAGCTCCTATAAGGACAGGAACTTACATTATTTCTCTTGATGAGACAAGAAATACCTAGGAACCATCAATACTTAAATGATACTGGTATTCAGAATAAAGTATAAGAAGAGGTAGTGAAGATTCAGACAAGGAGTCTACCTCTTGGAATAAATATCAAAGCATCAAGATCTACGAAGTTTTACTCTTTAGAAATTAATTTTTCCTGAAGTCCAGCTTATGCAATCACGGTAGCTGCTTCTAAATTGCAAATAACTCAGTAGTTATGACACAAATTGTATCTAGCCCTTTAAGCAGAAACCATGCAGTTCAGTTATTAGAGCACAAATAAGGTTGCCTTTTCTGTTTATGTGATGCTAACGAATTGAACCTAGGGCTTCATGTGTGCTAGGCAAGCACTCTACTAAGCCACATTCCCAGCCCCCTACCATATACCTTTTTGAGTTTTGAGTTAATATTAAATATATTTCTACTATAGGGGCTGGGAAGGTGGCTCAGTGGTAGAGAGCTTGTCTTGCATGCTGGAGGCCCTGGGTTCGATTCCTCAGCACCACATAAGCAAAAAGAAAAAAGCTGGAAGTGGCGCTGTGGCTCAAGTGGTAGAGCGCTAGCCTTGAGCTGAAAAGCTGAGGGACAGTGCCCAGGCCCAGAGTTCAGGCTCCACGACCGGACCCAAAAAAAAAAAAAAAAAGTATATATATATATGTATATATATATATTTCTACTATAAATATTATTAAAGCTAATCTCTTTTCTCTTAAGTCAGCTAGCCATTTTGAAACCCAACTGTGAAAGACTAACTTATGAGTAATGCTCTTACAATAAAGGTTTCAAAGTATCTATGCTTGTCAACACCCTATCAGTTCCAATTTTATTTACTTATTTAATTTATGATACAAGGTCTCACTATTTAGTTCCTATTGGTTTTGAAATCATGAACTCAAGTGATCCTTCAGCTTCTGGAGTAGCTAGGACTACAGGTGCATACTACCACATTCAATTCTAGAGTTCTAATTTTAATGGGCAGAGAATCAGATTTTATGTCACCATCAAAGAAGCAATTGCTAGCAATGCAAAAATGTTCCTTGAGATGAAGGTTCTCAATTATAAAACTGTGCTAAGGAAAGTTGTCCTGAGAAAGATGAAGTCTAGCAAAAGTACTCCTGATAATGCTCAAAAAACTGAATTATGTTTAACAGCAGATAAAAGGAGGATAAATACCTTGCCAATGTTTCATACATTGTTTGTGCAACTTCTTTATATGCATGAAAATCATATGGAACTGCTTGAAGATTAGGACAGAGCTGTTTAGCATGTCCAAAAAACATTCCATTCTTAATGCCAACTTGTCTAGAGAGAAAAACAAGACACAGTGAGAGTTATACTAGGAAGTTTTAAGCGGAAAACCAAGTATCAAATATGTTGATACCTCCCCATGCCACTAATATACAAGTTCCATTTAACTTTCTTTCTCATTAGGGGTTAACGACAGGCATTAGGAAAACTTACAGGTTTGTTTTCCCCCCAACGGAAAATAAACAATTCTCTCACAAATGTAACTGACATCTCTTTGTCAGAATCTGAAGACTTCTCCTAAGGCTTGACCTCTGGCCCCTTTGCAGAGATGCCAGCATGCCATATGCTGGTGATATCACAACCACCACAGAGCAGGAATATGCTGTCAAAAAAGGTTTTCTTCCCCTAATACATGGCACAGTTTGGCCAGGGTTCATCCCCCAAAGACAAAGAATATAAACGCAAGAACTACACAAAACAGTGCTATGTGACAAACAGACAAAATGTACTCATCCTATTACCACCCAATTCCCAATTGACCAATTCCATGCTCCTGAAGTGGCTCCACAGTGGTTGAGATGCCAACAGCATTGTATATGGTAGGACATCACTCTGGGCAGGAGCCAGGGTTCCAGAACTTTGAGGGACCTAATTGAAAATGGTAAATTTTAAATCTACTGTGTGTCTCAATGCCCCACATTACCTTTGATATTTGGAGCATTCAGCACAAAACTATAATTATGGAATTATACATAATTAGTAAAATTCCATTTTTATCACTCTGTAAAGAATCAAGAAAAAATATTACAGTGAAAACACAAGCAAAATAAAGCAATGTTTCACCAGATTACATAATAGTACATAGTATAGTCATGGTCATTGTATACATTCATTCAATAAAGGTTTACTAACTGCTTACTTAGAATGGAGGTGTTTATGTTTAAGAAACATATACGAATAAATCTCTTAATTGCTCAGGGGTCTTTGGCACTTTCCAAATCAGAGAGCCAAGAAGGAAGACCCTTCAAGTTATTCAGGGATAAATGCAAAAATCATATTCATTTTTATATACACAAAAGCCATGAAAACAATCTCATTGTTAAGTCTGTAGTGAAGGCTATCCAAACAAGAAGGAAAAATATTACAGTAAAGGAAGTGGTGACTGACAACAAGAATGGCAGAGAAAACAAATCTTTTGTTCATTTATCAAATACTATGTCTCAGGCATTCTGTTTGTTGCTGGATGGAAGAGGGTAAACAAGAGTTCTCATGACACCATTCACCCAGCAAAAGATGAATTGGTCAACAGGCTTTAAAGAACCAACAGGCTGATCAAACCAGGAAAATGAATATTAATAGGATATATGTATTTATACATATATATATATACACACCCATTATAATATTACTTATATTATGGCTTAGGAAAGTTTTCAAAAATGTTTAAAGCAGAAAAGGGTCAGTATACTTTTAATGTGTTCCTGCACATTTGCCAGAGAGGAAAATTAAGAGCACTAGATATTTTAAAGCTGTAACCAAAAAAGGGAGCAGAGTACACTGAGCTGAGGTTTGGGAAATTAAGATTTATTTCACAGAAACTCAAGGTATTAAGACAATTACAAAAATGTCTGAAGTAAATGTGTTCTTCAACAGAAAAATTACGCATTCCTCCCAACCTAATTACGCATTCCTCCCAACCTAAAATCCCATGCAGGAAGAATCACCAACTGTAATTCCTATGTATATGAAAAATAGAATTTACTCCCTGATTTAAAGTACATCAGAGCATAATCTGTATTGCAATATGCAATACAATACTTCATATTGTATAAGATTACACAATTAAAAAAAAACTCAGCCATCAAGTCTCTGTTACTGTCTTGTACTCATCAGCATCATTTCGTAACAGTATTCAAGGGGCTTTTATGAAAGCATGTAAAAATAGAGGCTTGAAAATTACTGAAGAAATCTAGAATTCTAGAGGATGTATGTATTATTCATTATCTATTCATCCATGTATTGATCTTCTCACTTTATGTATAAGCTCGCTTGCCTTTTGTATGAGTAAAACTGTTGGAAATAATGTACACTGTAATCTACGTATGCACATTCCACTTCTGGGTGATTTTTAGCATCTCATACTCATATTTTATCCAATGTTAACTTCATTAAGTATATTCAAAACTCATGAGCTAGGGGTGTGACTAAAGTGGTAAAGCCCTTTCCAACAACCTCAAAGATATGAATTCAGTTCAATTTCCAGTGCCACCAAGTAAATAAGAAACTACACAAAAAACACAGAACTAGAATGATAATCACCACAGTCTACTCCTCTCCAATCGCAGAAGCAGCTCTCTAATGACATCATACTTGTTCTAAATAAAAATCTTCACAGAAAGAAAATATATCTATTGAGGATTCTCTCTTTCTTGCTCTCTCTCTCTCTCATACACACACAGAGAGAAAGTTATCTTGGAATGATTTTCTCTCTCTCTCTATATATATATGTACACGTATAAGAGTAGCTTTCTACATAATGGCAAAGTACAATTAAAATGCCATAACCCGGAACTGTGGGATTGTTTAGTTTTATTCAACTTATACTCAAATTCATTTTCATCTCTTTATGGATTTTGTTACCATTAACATTTGTCATTTAACTGGCAATTAATGGCTTCCACGCAGTATTTGGCATTCATATACTCAATCTAATTATTTTGTTTGGGTTTTTATTTTGGGTCCAGTCGTGGGCCTGAACTCTGAGTCTGGGCACTGCCCCCCAGCTCTTCAGCTCAAGGCTAGCGCTCTACCACTTGAGCCACAGCACCACTTCTGGATTGTTTTTTTGCTTATGGGTGCTGAGTAATCGAACCCAGGGCCTCAAGCATGCAAGGCAAGTGCTTTACCACTGAGCCAACTTCCCAGCTCAATCTAATTATTTTGTAAGGCCTTCAGCTTTACTATCACCATGGGTGGGTCAATACAAATGCAAATGCCAAAGGCCTAGAGCCTAGACACCAAGTGTGGCTGCTGAAATCCAAATCAGGAGCTGAAAATGCTTCTACATTTAAGACTGCCTTGGAATTTCTCACTGAACATTTATCTTTTGGGTGTTAATGGGAAGCAGCAATGGCAAAAGTGGGTCTCTTATCTCACAAAGTAGCAACACTCAAAGTATGTATTTCTAGGCAGCAACACACATTTACACTCTAACAACTGGCAGCCATCAAGTCATCAATCAATAACAAAATGGGTAAGGAAAGGTTAGCCTACTTAGTGCCATACAGTCTCAGTTCTGAACTCCTATGCTAAGAAAAAGTTGTATCAACAATCATAAATACATTTGCGTCTCACTTATTATTAAATTAATTTCAACTCTTTGGATACGTTATCAATTGAAAATGAAAAAGATTAAAACAGTTTTGTTAGCTAGTGGGAAAAGGTCTAAGTTAGGCTGGGAGTAAAAGTGTGATATGTAATCAATGGCTAAGAATTTAACATTATTAATTATGTATATTTGAGGAACATTTTTACTAGAAACGTTTTAACCTATTTTGATGTTATATTAAACTCAAATATTGTTTGTTCAGACAAGACTTGTCTGAACAATAGGCCTGCATGAAGACTGAAACTAATGTAAGACTACATCTTTACTGAATAAAATGTACCAACAATGTGTTGTAAAGTTAAAAAAATTCCATCAGGAAAGAGGTTGTCTAATCACGTAACAATCTCTTATTTTTACATTATAATTGGTTGCTTAAATGATGTATTTTCTTTAAATGAGAAACATGAATATGCATTTCTTCTTGTATTAAAACAGCCAATTAAAATAATGATTTAAAATTATTAAGTAAAAACTTAAAACATTAAATTGTTGCTAACAAGGTGATAATACTCTTAACAATGCTAGATGAGATTTTTATTACTATATCGTATTATTTACTGGTACTTTAAAAGGTGATTCAATTTTAACACAAAAATCACCAATTACCAATTTTATATTATAGAAATTTTTTAAATTATGTATAAAAAGGGTAATTTGTACTAATAAAAAATGTAATGCTATCTAATAGAGCTTAGAATATTTAGATTCTGTTTCAAGAGAACTCTTTCATGCTCAAAAGACAAGAAAAACAACAATGCTAATTTCTTTTAGTGTTTACTGGAGGACCTGTAAGTTTATAAAGAATTATTAAAATTATTTACGGGAGGAGCAAATGAGGGGATAAAGGACAAAAATATCTTGTTTCCAAAACATGTTTATAACTTGTAATTACAGGCCTGCCTGACATGTCTTATTCTTTCACAGGATTATTTAAAAATAATTAACTACTCATTAAGAATTACAACACAACTTCTACATACCTGGCTTCATAACTACAAGAAGCAATTTCAGCCTTTGACAAAACAGAATCAATTCCATTTGTTTGTGCAGAATCTTGATTCTCCCACATTGATAAATCTGGTATATCTGCTTTAAAATAACATAATATAATGATTACATATATGTTAACTGATTTTCCTTAACTCTTATTCAAGAAATTTGTTTTCTATTATTTTCATTTCATAAATTTCAAAACTAATCATCTCTATATTATTTCCTTATTTAAAAGAAAACTAACTCTAGTATGGTTTGCTTCCATTATATTCTTCTTCAGCAGTCACAATAAAGCATATCACAAAAATTCAAAGTGTCATGTTTTAGTAATAGGAATTTTTTTAAAGCACACCAAAAGATAAACATAAGACATTTTGTAATACACAATCCTTTAAATTGGACAAAGATGGAAAGTGGTAGGGAGATGAACTCCCTCTCCTAAAGCCTCACAAGGACTCTGTAGTGGGAAAAAGTTAATAGAAAACACAAAATTCTCTGAATGTTCTTTGCTGTTTCCTGAAAGAACTTTGTGCAGAACTTAATTAACATGTTCAATTCATGTATTTCTACTGTCCATTTGATCAAGTAATAATTTAGTTTGGTCACATATCACAAAGAAGATATTCTTACACATCCTAAATGTAAGCTTTTTTCTTTTAGATACATATCAGGTAAAAAGAGCTTGATAACATTATTTCCCCTTTCAGTTAATTCTATTTTTGGCTTAACAATGAGTGTTCAATTAAAACACCTAAATTCAATGCAATCAGACAATCAATTACTTTACAGAACACAACTCTAATAGAATATAAATCATCACTCTCTTAATATGCAAATGAAACTTTAGTACTTGACACAATATAGCACATGGTCTAGGCAGCCTAGTGGCTACATATTATTTAACTTCCTGTATCATCTTTAGCTTCCCTAGTAATTGAGCAACAGGATAAAATAAATCTGTAGTCTCAGGCCTTGGAGTAAATAATACCATTAGGTTCTAAGAGTATGCTGTAAAAAAAAAACAAAACAAAACAAAAAAAATTCTAAAAACACAATCTCAGTCATTACTATATGATCAAAAATACCAATAGTAAAACAAACCCAAAATATACCTCTTTAGCTAATTGTAGACAAACCTATTCTGAGTCTATTATAACAATACAAAGCTAACAAACCCACCATTTTACTTCTGTTTAAGAAACTGCTCCAAGAAAAATCAGCCAAAGTAGTGCACCACCAGACAAACGTGGGAAAGCATCTGGCTTCATGGGCTAAAAAAAATGTTCTTGTTTGATCAGTAGTCATTACTATCTTTCACCTAACTATGCAAACCATACAGGCATTTCCAGATTCCAACATACAAGAAGTCAAACTCAAAAGTGGCATCTAAGTAGGGTCAATCCTACTTGCATTAAAAATAAAAACAGCAGAGTATGTAATGTGAGCTATGTTTTATGATAAAATGTGAATAGTATATCCCCTTGTTAAAAACAAGACAGAAAGCCAAGCAGATTATCCATTGTGTCTGTACTAGTCCATTATTCTAATGTATTATCAGGGATTATCAGTAACACAGTCCTAAAGAGGGTGCCACTAGACAAAAAAAAAAAAAAAAAAAAATGTGGACACTTGCACAGCCACAATCAACTGCCTTTCAAGGATAAAACTGTGACTTATGCTTTAAAAGTCAGGGAGTTATATGATCTTTGTATTTGAAAGGCTAGTAAGATTCTCATCTGGAAATTACGGAAGCTCATGCTTGAGGCGCAACAGGGTATATAGTCCATGCGCCCCCAATGCTCTGGCCTGAGAGGGAGCACCATTGTGTTCCTCTTCACTGGGCTGGCTGACCTGTTCCACAGTGCAGCAGAGTGCGTGGGTCCCTCCACCAGCGGAGTGAGTTGCTTCATGTGAGATTCAGGGAAATGCAGGGACAGACTGTCCTCACTGGAGGGCAAAGTAGAGAACTGCTGATCAAAACTTGACAAACTAGACGGGCACATGGAGAATGTGGAGGAACGGTTGGAGAAATCAGAGGCCAGGACCCAAGTCTGTGAAAAAGAAATCGCTGAGAATAAATCTATGACTAATACGATTTTTAAAACTTGTTCTTTAGAATGAAAACTGAAGTTGTTGAAAGGACAGAAAACATCTGCACCCTGGGAATCTAGGAAGGGGTAAAAGGCCCCAACCATGAATTCTAGAGTATAAATGGTTTCAGATCATCAATGAGAAGTATAACTTCTGAGTACAGCTCAGGAAGCAGCATCCAAAGAAAGTCACAGATGGATAAGATCCCCTGGTTTCACTGGTCTAGTTCAGTTCTGAATGAGAAATAAGAAACCAAAGTTTCTAAAATGGACTTAGGATGCTTATTTGTCCTAATATTCTGACTAGACATACAAGCCAAACATTAGAATTGATTATTTTAAAGCTAGTGTGCAGAAGCCAAAGATTCTAATTTCGAAATTGATCTTCAATATGTTTATTTTTGATGCCATGTCTAATAATGATCCAGAGAAAGAAAGATTGGGAAAGAGGAACAAAGTCACTGGAAAATCAAGTTCTGAATATAAGTTGTAATCAAACCATATAATAAAGAAAATCTATTTATTTCATAGGTAGCAAATATTTTAGTAAGGCCTTAAGGGTTAAAAGGCTTAGGATATAAAAAATAAATGACAAAGTTAAAGTATAATATCAAAGTATTGCTGTCCACTTTTGCAGTGAGAGGAAATTTACATACTTATTCTAATATTTGCTTCTGGTACGCTATGCACACAGAGGTAAAGGGGGTGTGAATTTTAAAAGTTCATTAAAACCTCATGAAAACGCAGTGGGCTACAGAGATGAAGAAAACTAACCAATGACAACATTCTATTAATGAATCACTTATGGCCAGACAGTGATGGAAAGAAAGACAAAGAGGACCAACTGCCTGCTATACCAAAGGAACATGTGCCTGCTGAGATCAAAATCTAGATGCAGATTGCTGAAATAAAGATATGTGTAGCAAACTAAGACTCCACCCACCAGAGACAGAGCACAGAATAATTAAAAGATAATACCGAACAAATAAACCTGGGAATTTTTTTTCTTTTAGCACTCATTTGGTAAGTACTTATTAAGTGTCCAGCATGTAGAAGTATTAGGCATTTCCTTAAGTTACTTATTTTTGTTTTCTACAAGAACTTAAGATTTATCTTGTAAAACTACATAGAAACACAGAAGTAACAACCTATAAAACCACACTATAAAACCACACTAAACACTTAAGCCATATCACAAAACAAACTTCAACAAGTTCAGTAGTAACTAAACCAAAATATGCTCATCACAAACAATTCTAGAACCTCTTAAAATCTCTGAAAAGACTTACTAACCAAAAAGTCTTAGAAACGGAAAAAATGTGTACAAGAATTATGTATAAACATGTAAGTGAAATTACTTTCTTTCATATTTATGCCATGTAATCAGATGATTACAACCAACAGATGATTTAATCCCCCAAAAGAATCCTTGGGGATTCTGATAATTTTCCCTTTCCCTTTGCCTCAGGAGAGATCTTTCCTAGAATAAGCCCAATGTTCTGCAACTAACAAACACGGAAACATAAATAATTAGAATAGAAATCAAACTTCATGCCTTTATCATTCCACAGTATAGCTACTATACTATAGTTTTCCTAAAAGAATTTCTGTAATAACAATGAAGAGGGGCTGGGAATGTGGCTCAGTGGTAAGAGTGCTTATTACCTAGCATGCATGAAGCCCTGAGCTTGATTCCTCAGTATTTCATCAACACAAAAAGCCAGAAGTGGTGCTGTGACTCAAGTGGTAGAGTGCTAGAGCCTTGAGCAAAATAAACTCAGGGACAGTGCCCAGTACCTGAATTCAAGCCCCAGGACTGGCAAAAAAAAAAAAAATCAAACAAAAAAACAAAAACATTGAAGAAACAATGTTTTTCTATAAAAACAAGAGGAAAGTGATCAGTGTCAAAAGTTTAGTAAGAAATAAAAAATGTAATAGTTAAAAAATTAAAATTAAAAAATTATTTTGTAGGCATATTTGATTTTCAATGGCAAATCAAACTGGCATTTCTCAGCCAATTTACTGGCTGAGAAAAAATACACAGAATTTTAGAAAATAATAATCAGTACAACATGATTTTTGTTTTTCCCCCCTCTCCCCTTTGGTATTGATCCTGGGGGCCTTGAACTCAGGGGCCTAGATACTGTCCCTGAACTTCTTTCTTTTTGCTCACAGCTAGTGTTCTACTGCTTGACCCACAGCTCCACTTCTAGGTTTTTAGTGGTTAATTGGAGATAAAGAGTCTCATGGACTTTCCTGAATGGGCTGGCTTCCAGCCATGATTCTCCAATCTCAGCCTCCTGATACCAAGGATTATAGGCTGAGCCACTGGCACCCAGAACACTTGTTTTTTAGTAAATAAAAAGTTCAAGTCAAGAAAATATTTCTCATCAAACAGGTTCAGTAAGATATGGGGAATGATTGCTGATATTTATATTCTTATTCTACTAAAGTTCTAGTCTCTCTCCCCTTTCTCCACTGTGCTCCCCACCTCTTGCTCAAAGGGGAGAGGGGAAAAGACAGATTTTCATTGCTGTGTTGCCTAGGCAGGCAGGCCTAAAACTCACAATTCTACTTCCTCAACCTTCTGAGTAGGCAGAACTAAAGGTGCATAGCACTGTGCTTAGCTTTCAGTTCTACAGTTTCCTATTTCACTTTCTTATACTGTGGTATCAGCACAAATGTAATTAACTCTCAAATACAGATAAAAGGCCTCTATAAAATAATTTCAATCACCAAAGTCAATTCACATTAATCAAACATCATATTTAATAAATCATTCCTTACTCTCTGTTCCAGGAATATCTCACCATCCAATTCAACAAAGCAAAACTACAAAGCAGTCATCTGTATTCACATTTTTATTTTAAATGTTATGAACATCCTTAAAACATTTGAATGAAAAAGCTAATTACTGCAATTCTGCTTTCATTTCTATAAGAATGATACCAAAAGCAAAATCCAGAAGTCGTCCGTAGGAGCACTATTGACTTTAAAGAGCTCATCTGTACCTGCTTTGCCTTTCTGGATTTTATTCTGGTAATACTGCCACTCCAGCTGGGGGTTAGTGCCAGGACGTAAAGGTGCCCTTCCTGTGCCTCTGTTACTTGTAACAGCAACTGGTTTGCCTGTGAAGAAAAAATTAAGTTATTTCTACATGTAAGTACCGGGAATGTTAAAAACATATAAAAAGTAAACTATTATTGACGATTTTGATACATTTCTTCAGTCTAAAAGTTACAGTGTCACTTAAAAGTTTTCTGTGGTTTTAATTTCTTACATGAGAAAATATACAATTCAGATCCTAGATTTGGATTAGAGATTAGGAGATAAAAGTAAACAGACTTTTTTTTTATCTTTCTGGAATCTGAGAAATAGGTTGGACATCTACATTTAGCTTTCAATAATATAAATGACTAGAAATCACAGTCTGATGATATAACCAAACGTAACTAATGTATTCCCTCAAGTTTTGCTTTAGTTAGAAAATTACTTTCATTTCCTTTTGTGTATGAGTGTTTAGTTGCACAATGACTGTGCAGTATAAAGCAGTAACACAGATGATTAATATATACTTATTGAATGTAACTGCTGTGAGGACAAAAACTAAAACAAAACTGGTGAGACCAGTGGTCGGGCACACGCTCAGCATGCACAAAGCTCAACATCAAAAAGAATCACAAGTAAAATAAAACCAGAGTGCATTAAAAACTTATCACTAATAAACTATAGTCAATTTTGAACGTTCTAAAAACTCATTTCAGGCTGAAGCAGCAACTATATTTGACAAAAATAAGACCTTAGTATTAACCTAACTCTGTAGCATAATTAGTAATTCTTTACATGAGGAAAAGATTGACTCTAGAAAGTATTTGTATGTCTTTCAGAAAGATATGTATTGAAAAACCTAAATGTTTTTAAATGACGAGTACATAAATATATGAAAACTCACTGAAACAAAAACTGTTACATTTATGAAAATGTCATCATGGCCAGATACTGGTGGCTTATGCCTCTAAGCCTAGGAACTCAGGAGGCTGAGACCCAAAGATTACGGTGCAAAGCCAGTCCAGGAAGAAAAGTCCATGAGATACTAAAACTACTCAGAAAAAGCTGGAAGAGTCACTTGGTTCAACTGGTAGAGTGCTAGCCTTGAGCACAAAAAAGCTCAGGGACAATACCCAGGCACTGAGTTCAAGCCCTAGGACCAGCAAAAAGGAAATAATAATAATAGTAATAATAATGAACTCCATAAAAAGTATTTTAAAATACTATCATAATGACAACATATTTTAGCAAGATTCAGGAACAACACTTAATCTACAACTATGATGGTGATTATCAGGACCGCTAAGCAAGTTATTTGCTCACAAGCAGTGACTCAAGTCTGAAAAACAAAACTATCAAAAAAATTCTGTTTGTTAAAACAGTAAAAAAAAAAAAATCTAGAAAATTTCCAATACAGGTCAGTTTCTGTACATATTAAATGTCAGTTAACATATGCCTTAGAGTAAGATGAGTATTTTCTTGAAAATCATCTTTAAGGAAGAAAGGGTTTTTGTTAGATTTTCCTATAACTTTCTTGATAATGGGAGGCCAGAAATATTAGAAGCAGAAATTGATTTTGCCAAGCAAAGTCAGAATAAATATTTTTTAAAGAATATTTCATTATCCCTTAGGAAATATATACAGAGCCGTTTATCAATTTTCTGAAAACAAGAGTACAGACCTTTGAGATCTGGTCTATTTCGTATACCCACTGACACAAAGAAGCAATCCATATCTACATGCATTATACAGCTCTGATGTCTGGGTGAGTTCAACACTGACGAATCTCCTAGAAGGAAAAAAGAGAATATTCAAACTGCAAACCAATTTTTCATGTTAAAAAATTAGGTCTACTAAACTGCAGACCTCATTTTAAAAAATGTTTACATGGAGAATATGTTATAAACTACACTTAAAAACCCAAATTAAATTTCATTTTAAGCTGTTAAGCTACAAGTTAAATTTTCAAAAATAATCTTTAATTGTGATGTCATATTATCTAATCTTTAGTCTAATAAAGTCTATAATTTTCAGCATGTCAAAAAGTTTACCTATCATTTCTGTAATTATGCATGTGTTTTTAAGCATTTTGGTACAAGGAACTAATAACTTGATGACTGCTATTCTGTGCAGTTTACATACCTTACTTGGATAAAATAATTTAAAAGGCTATTAGCAGATGTATTAGGCACTCAAGGCTTACAGGTTAATTTATCTAAATTATTACAACACTATGGAGGAGTTAATCCTATTATCCACATTTTACAGATCAATAATTAGCTTAAGTCATGTAGCCCACTGAGTGCCCAAGCTGGGATTTAAACCATAGGCCAATTTCAGTCTTCAAACTAGATATATTTTAGTATGTAACAAGTCCATAAAACAAAAACATATGTACAAATGAATTTTTCTTATTCCATTAGATCCTACTAAAAACCAGCCCTGCAGGAGATGAATTACATTTAAGGAAATATGGCTTCTGGTCACCCCAAGATACACATTCATTAGGGTTATTTTAATAGTTTTCCTTGTTTCTCTAAAATAACACAGATTCTAAAATAATTCCTAGCTTGTAAAAGGCTCTCATCTTACCAAACTTTTCTCTGGTTAGCTTAAGTTAGTCTTTAGAATAGCTTTTAAATTTAAAGGGGGCTAGGAAGGTGGCTCAGTGGTAGAGTGCTTGCCTTGCATACATGAGGCCCTGGGTTTGATTCCTCAGCACCACATAAGCAAAAAGAAAAAAGCCGGAAGTGGCGCTGTGGTTCAAGTGGTAGAACACTCGCCTTGAGCTGAAGAGCTGAGGGACAGCGCCCAGGCCCAGAGGTCAGGCCCCAGGACCGGACCACCCCCCCAAAAAAAAAATTTTTGATTTTGGTGCTACTAGTGATTTTTGGTGTTTTAACTCCAAGAGTTGAGTTACTACATCTATTAAACTGTGACATGACAATATTTATCTACTTTGGTGTTTTTTTGTGCCAGCCCTGAGTTTGAACTCAGGAACTGGGCACTATGCTTGAACTTTTGTGCTCAAGGCTAGTATGAGCCACAGCCCTATTTCTGGCTTTTTGGTAGTTTACTGAAAATAAAAGTGTATCATAGACTTTCCTGCCTGGGCTGGCTTTGAACCTCAATCCTCAGATCTTAGCTAGGAACATAGGTATAAGCTACCATCAGATGCCTGGCTCCTACTTATAATTATATACAAGGTACCAATTTTTTTTCATGTTATTTTTCTTAAGCCTACAACTCCTGAGGCAAACATCCTTAATTCATATCACTCCTCTGAGAAGAAACCAAGACTCTGCGAGGAAAGCTACTCTGTCCTTGGTGCTGCTGCACAAGAGTGGCACAGGCAGGAATTGGATTCAAGCTAAGTCTTCCTCTAACTCACGTTTGGAGCTTCCCTGGACAAGCTCTGAGGTACCTTAAGAAATGGTTTATAAAGTAAATCTTAACAATTAGAATTCCATTGTATAAAAGTATTATGTAACCATAAGCAATTCAAAATTATTTTAAACATTCAAGGAATACAGACTGTATAACCCCATTATCTACAAATATTTTCAGGTAATATAAAGATTTTCCATTTTATTGCCAACATAGAACTAATTCATAATAGTTCTTCAATGCTTTTAAAATTAAATGAGCTTCAGATTACAAACCCAAGACATAAGAATAAATACCTGTAACATTATTCTGGAATATTCATAAAGACCAAAAAAGCATTTTAACTAAAAACATGTAATAATAAGCAGTAAAATATAAAAACAAAACAGCAGCAGTAACAGTGGCAGGATAAAACAAAATCCTATTTGGACGGGCCCTGAAACTCTGTAGGACAGAATCATCAGCTCCTCTCTCTATCTCAGTTTCCACAGCTATAAATTAAATGTTAATATAACATACTCTCCGACTTAGCTACCAAAACAAAAACAGCAGCCAGCTACTGTCAGTTTGGTTTTGATGACAAGTAATAATAACGCAGTTAAACAATCTATAACTTATATAGAGTCTCACTAAAAGCTTACCACTCTAAGTACAAGTCACATGTGAAAGTTATATAATTGTAATTTATATAATTATATGATTATATAATTATATAGTTACTTTTACTAAATAAATTTTATTCTTATAGGTTAAGCACTGAATATAAAACTAGTTTACATAGATCAAAACTTCAACAACTGACACAGTCTAAATGAGGAATCACAACCGTGTTACTTCTTAAAATGACTTAATATTTTCACTTAGCCACAAATCTAATTCTTTTGAAAGTTAGTTAGATAAGCCCCACGACCGACAAAAAAAAAAAAAAATTGATAGTTAGAAGGCTTTCTATAATCCCTTATAATTACTGTAACTTACATAACCTGGCATTTCCAAAAAAATCCCGAGAATATGAATCAAAATACTAATGAAAACTAAGAATGACACGATCAAACATAACTATTTAATAAAGCAATTTTAGTATCTACCTGTGTCAGTTACAACAAGGGCAGACCTGCATGTTTTCATTTTTTTTAACTTTTCCCTTCCTGGAAATATGCCACTACTTTGTCTTTGTAGGGTATTGACAAACTCAGTCAATTCACACTTCCATGTAGATATGTGATGCAGTCTTGAATGAGAATAGAAATCTGAAATAAAATTGCAGTCTGAAGGCTTGGATGGCACTGAAGGTGCTGCCTTGCTGTAAGTAGGTACTAAAGAAGTGCTTTTTGTGCTTGAAGGCCCCTGAACAGTAGAATGGTGAGCACCGTTGATTTTAGTGTTACTGTGCAAAGGTGGTAAGAGGGAATTAGTTCTGTGTGGACTCCGCAAAACATCTGTATTTCTGGTGCTTTGTTGCAACTGCTGCAGCATGCAGTCTCTGAAGTCAGTGTCACTATTCTCAGCCCTCTGCTCCTCCTGGGCAGAGTCTGGAGAAAGCCTGTTGGCAACACTGTTGCCCACGGGCATCAAGCAATCCTGTGTCTTTAAGGCACCATTAGAACTATGAGTGTGTCCATTAAAAATTGCAGTACTGCCTCTGGAATGTGAAATTCCATTTTGCTTCCTTCCTGGAAGTGTCTGTTCCAGATCCACAAAACCAAAATCATTTGCATCTTCTTCATTCCAACTGTTTATTCCATTGACTTTGATTTCATTTTCAGTCTCAATCTTCTTAATTATGTGATTTCTAAATTTAAAAAAAAATTGAAGTTAACAATGTCTGAACTGAACAGTTAAAACCATAAACTTTATATTATTTTTGTTGGCCAAACCTAAGTATTAAAGGTCTCCAAGTACTTTTCCCACAAAAAATTAATTAGAACATATAAACTATACAAATATCTAGTTCGAAACCAGGATGCTTATGAGTACTTATTTTCTACACTTACTAAATACCTGCTAACTAAATATAAGTAACTTTGAAAAGCTGTATAAAACTCTACAAGAATACTTATTCCTGGTTTCACAAATGTTTTTATGTAAGCCACTGTCTACCACATTAAACCCAAAACTACAAAGTTCTGAGGCCAATAAATCTTAGGCCAAAAATTGTATTTACTCCGTTACAAGGTTAACTACTATACTGGTAAATAGGAATCAAGTATGTGTGTACATGGAGGGGTAATATGGTTAAAAATTTACAACAGAAAAATGAAGATATTCACCTTATTGAAAAAAATAATTTTTAAGCAAAGCATATTTAGAGCAATATTTAGATGCCAGACAGTCTGGAGCGGGTTTCCTGATGAAAGGGCCTATAAAAATATTATACTAACCTCATATCCTGTTTCTTCCATATGTTTTCTTAGTAACTAAAAATAAAATTCATTTCTACTCACAAAACTCACTTAAGTAACAAAAACAAAAATCTGCATTATATTGGTAATTCATTCCATTAAGAGAGGTGCATAATATTAACCAATTTTTATCTGGTGAAAAAGTGCAATACACAACACGAAAGCACAGGAGATTACCAGTATTACCTGGTTTTGTCTAAAATTCTTATCCCAATTCTTGCTTATCCCAACTCTAGCTATCAGAATGACAGTCTGACTATAAAAGAAAAATCATATAAGTAAGGTACAAAATATTGCTACCAACTTCTGGATTGTTTTGGGTTCTGGCTAACCATGTCATGAAATAATTTAGACAAGACAATTCTGACCAGAACCAACCCAGACAGATCATCATGCCAGTAAAAAAGAAAAAGAGAAGGTAAACTAGAAATGATTCAAGGAAGGAAAGACAATCTGCTTGGTTAACATGGCAGAGAAATCCTGCCCCTTAAGAAAAGAGAAAGCAAAAGGGCAACTTTCAAAGAAATTTGTAAAATGGATTGACTATAACAGTCCTTCAAACCACAACAAAAAAAAGTGGTATCAGTCAAACATCTAGTTTTGTGTGTCAAAAATATTAAGCAATCTAGCTGGGTGCCAGTGGCTCACACTTATAATCCTAGCTACTCAGGAGGCTGAGATCTGAGGATCACGGTTCAAAGCCAGCCCAGGAAAGAAAGCCCTTGAGTGGTACAATAAACCACTCAGAAAAACAGGAAGTGGTGCTGTGGCTCAAGTGGTAGAGCGCTAGCCTTGAGCTGAAAAGCTGAGGGACGGCACACAGGTCCAGAGTTCAAGCCCCATAACCGACCAAAAAAATAATAATAATTAAGGAATCTATGTAAGAGAAACATGAACTGACAAGAAAACTTGTGTCACATTTATGTCTAATACTAATGTTATATACATTATCTCTGCACCTGTTTCCCAGACCAGAAAATTAACATTTACAAAAACTCTGGACTAGAAATATATGTTTATAAATCAAGAGAGTGTACTTATATGCTTATATTAAGAAGTAAAATCTATTGATAATTCTATCTAAAATTATGAACAGAGAATTTGAAAATGCACTTATGTATTTTGTACTTTTATTATTGTATGTTTAAAAGATTTTGCATTCTTTGGAAAGATTTTATGTTGCTTTTTATGCTCTTTGTGACAGTATTTTAACAATGAAAACTTTTAAGCATAAGTACTAATTAAAAAATAAGTAAAAACAACAAAATTATAGAAGGTAGTGATTTTGAGTCCTCTCAGGTCAATTAAGACTCCTGAATTTTTTTTGAAAAAGCATTATCAACTCCCAATGCAAGCAATTTAATAAAAACTGACAAAGTTAATGACAATGAACTAACTACTTGATATACACCTTAAGATAATATAGCAATTAGCTGCGAAACCAATTTACCCAGGAATGTTGTCATTAAAGCTGAAATCGATATACAGATTTTTAAATTACTCATATGTAAGAATCTAGATTTTATTCCCATTTCTGTAACTAATATCACCAACTAAATTTCCACTGGTATAAAATATTTAAATTCAGAATTATGAATTTTGAAGTTGTCTAAGCATGGAACACAAGACTATAGCTGGTATACAGCTCAGTTTTTTTTTGTTGGTGGTGGTTTTTTGTCGGTCGTGGGGCTTGAACTCTGGGCCTGAGCGCTGTCCCTCAGCTCTTCAGCTCAAGGCGAGCACTCTACCACTTGAGCTACAGCGCCACTTCCGGTTTTCTGGTGGTTTATTGGAGATAGGAATCTCATGGTCTCTCCTGCCCAGGTTGGCTTTGAACCGTGATCCTCAGATCTCAGCCTCCTGAGTAGTTAGGATTACAGGCATGAGCCACCAGCGCCCGGCTTACACCTCAGTTTTGAAAAAACATGAAAAATTTTAATAACAATTTAAGACCAATTAGAATCTAAAGAATATTTTACTCATAAGACTTTAATTACATAAACAGATAATTAGAGTGAAGACATCCACATATACATTTCAACATGTCTACTATTAAGCGAACAGCCGATTTTTATTATTGTTTCTATTTCGAACAGAAGTGGACTGCTAAACCATCAGTTTTGTCATCCTTAAAGTAGACAAACTTACACCCTGTTGTTGAGCTGTTTGGCTATATTACTTGGACCTGGCATGGGATCCTCAGGTTTGCATACAGGATTAAAGTTGAGACTTTTTTGTGCACTGGACTGCTTGGTGTACAGCTGATAGGGAATGTAGGACAGGAGTCGACCAGCTTTGATGCTAAAACAACAAAAACACACTGATTTAAAATTCCACACTTGGGTGAAAATGAATTTTTAAAAAATTAAGGTTCTTAGAAAAATACTTTTTTTTTTTTACCATGAATAGGTCATTTGTTTTTCTAGTTTATTTATTCTGTTTTGGTGGTCCTAATATACTATGACCTTACATAACCATTAAAAAAAGTTATGCAATTTCATACACGAAAAGAAATAAGACCTGGAATTTTATAAACTAACAAAACCAATACCATAAAACAGAATGAGATAAACATCAAGCATTAGCTGTATTAGTCTATATTCTAATCTTCATTAATCTTCATGACTACCATTTACTACTCTACTACTTTCCCTCTGTTAGAATTATTAAGACTTAGCCAGGCATCAGTGGCTCATACCTGTAATCCTGGCTACTCAGGAGGCTTAGATCTGAGGATCATGGTTCAAAGCCAGCCCAGAAAAGAAAGTCTGTGAGACTCTTATCTCCAATAGACTATTAAAAAACTGGAAGTGGCGCTGTGGCTCAAGAGGTAGAGTGCTTGCCTTAAGCTGAAAAGCACAGGGACAGCACCAGGCCCAGAGCTCAAGTCCCACAATTGATGAAAAAAAAAAAAAAAAAAGAACTAAGACTTTCTCAAATTCCAACTCAAATATTAAGTAAACAATAAGGATTCTTCATTTCCATGATTCATGTTAGGTATACAACTTTGAAACACTAAAAAATACAGGACAAAGATTCTCAATTTTAAATAAAATGAATAACTGCAATACTTAAATCAGGATTGTTAGAGACAAGAGATTTGAAGGCATGGACTCTATATACCTGACTCCAAATGGTTACTACATATCAAACACTGCTACTAAAATCCACAATAACCCCAATGATGTAATACCAGATGGTTGTGTCATTCCTTTTGTACTTCAACTAAAATGAATTTGATGAAGCTCTCTCAAAGTGATTTTTGCTGGCTGATAAACTGAGTTATATGGCTATAGATCTTTAAAAATGCCACTTCTACTACAAAATTTAAAATGACCAACAATATACTTATTCAAACAAGCAGGTAAATAGATGAGTTTTTTAAATATTAGGAAAACTTGAGGTTTGTGGAGTTTTTTGTTTTGGGCAGTGTTGAAGTATAAATTCAGTCTTAAGCTGTCTAAAGAAGGTGCTCTCCCACTCTAGCTATGCCCCTAGCCATTTATGCCTTATTTATTTTTAGAATAGGGTACCACACTATTGTAGAGGGCAAACCTGGACCACAATCCCTCTATTTATGTTTCTGCACAGCAGGGATGACAGATGCTCAACCACCATGTCTGACTTGCCTGAGCTATAGCACTTAAGCTTCTTTTTTAAACCTAATATACACAGTCATCCCTTAAAATTATTTAGGAAAATAGCTAATAAACAGCAAAAAAATGTTTCCTGTCTCAAAGACACAAAATTTTGCCAGGTACTGGTGGCTCACACCTATAATCCTAGCTATTCATTCAGAAGGCTGAGATATGAGGATTGTGGCTCAAAGCTGGCCAGGGCTGGAAATTCCTTGAGACACTTATCTCCAATGCATCACAGAAAAATGGGGAAATGGTGCCATGGCTCAAGTGGTAGAGTGCTAGCCTTGAGCAAAAGGAGGCCAGGGACAGAGCCCAGGCCGAGTTCAAGCCCCAGGACTGGCAAAAAATAAAATAAAAATTCCAACATTTACATTTTCATAAATGGCACAACAAGTTAAAAAAAAAAAAAACACCTAGGTATTGGTGGCTCACACCTATAATCCTAGCTACTCAGGAGACTGAGATCTGAGGATCAGGGTTCCAAGTCCCTAAGACTCTTATCTCCAATAAACTACTCAGAAAAAGCTGGAAGTAGTGCTGTGACTCAAGTGGTACAGCACTAGTTTTGATCAAGAGAAGCTCAGGGCCAACACCCAGGCTCTGAGTTCAAGCCCCAGGACTGACACACACACAAAAAAAGATCAAACTCTATTTTTTTGTTTTTTTTCTTTTTTGGTACTGAGGATCAAACCCAGGATGTTGCACTTACTAGTACAATTTATAAACTGAGTCAACAATTGTGAATAGAGGAATTTTCAGGGACTTGAGAGTACAAAGGGCTTTTATGTGACACAAAGTAGGAACAGTGAGACAGTGAAGCAGAAATCTTCAGGCTGGCTGTGATGTTTGTACCAAAGTATAAAATTTCCCAGTTTTCTTTCATCTTCCTCATGTTTTCTTCTTACTGCTACTCCAGAAACTGATGTAGACCTTGCTCCCTTGTGGCCATCACCTCTGGCTTATTTTTAATCAGAAACATTAGTTTTCTGTCAGCCAGTCAGAGGAGTTGAAGCAGGGAGAGGGTGATGTAGAGATTTCTCTTTAGAACTTAGAATACCATGTAAAAATGATGAATTGTTAAGGCTAACGTAATAGCTTCCCTTCTCTGTTTACCTCTCATCTTGTAGCTATCTATGAAGTCAACATTGTTCAATCCTGAGATTCTATGCTGGTAACTTTATCTAATCCAAATTATAGGCACAATGTCAGCTGTTAAAAAATTAAGGTCAAGTATCTATGTTCTTATTACATACAATATTGTGAGGATTTAATTTTAACACATGGACAACTGAGGAACACAAAGAAAATACATAAATAGCCTTCTTTTACAAATGAAGGACTGAATAAAGTTTCTAAATACTAACTGTAGAGATAGAGACACAAGTGCTAATCTGGATATGAGTTGAAAGTCTTTTCCACTACAATGCTACTTCTCACTGTGGCTCTATGTACTGCATAGGACTGAGCAAGAATATTACATCTGTGGAATAGCTCATAGGAAGTGTTAGAATTAGAGAAAGCTAGACTTAAGACAAAAACCTTTTACACTGTCTTAGAAACATAATTTTAGTTGGTATCACAAGCATCCCACTATAAAATCTGTCCATGTTCTCCTATATTGATTACAGTCTATGCTTTGTATTACATTAATATTCTTTTATCTCTTACAAATCAAGTAATCTGTCATATATTCTATATGTATCACTTCAAACTATGAGTCACTTAATTTTGGCTCATTACCAAGGTTTCAAATTATTTTTTGTCATCCAAGGGGCTTGAACTCTGTGTCTGAGCACTGTCCCTGAGCTCTCAGCTCAAGGCTAGAGCTGTACCACTTGGAGCCAAAGCACCATTTCCAGTTTTCTGGTGGGTAATTGGAGGTAAGAGTCTCATAGACTTTCCTGCCCAGACTGGCTTTAAACCATGATCCTAAGATCTCAGCCTCCTGAGTAGCTAGGATTACAGGCGTGAGCCACCAGCACCCCATCAAGGTTCCAAATTCTATATAGTAAATTTACAAAGTCAAAATAAATGACCACTATCAATTTACATTTTATCATTTGTAAACCAACAACCAAGAAAACACAATGTGATTGGCAATGACTAATAATTAGCTGGGCACAGTAATTCATATATATATAATAGCCATGTGGGAGGCTAAGGAGAATCACTGTTTAGGACCAGACTTCTCAAGAAAAAAAGTTTTCCAGGGCTGGGAAGGTGGCTCAGTGGTAGAGCGCTTGCCTTGCATGCCTGAGGCCCTGGGTTTGATTCCTCAGCACCATATAAGCAAAAAGAAAAAAGCCAGAAGTGGCGCTGTGGCTCAAGTGGTAGAGTGCTATCTTTGAGCTGAAGAGCTGAGGGACAGTGCCCGGGCCCAGAGTTCAAGCCCCACGACTGGACCCAAAAACAAAACAAAACAAAAACAAAAACAAAAGTTTTCAAGACTCCCTCTCAACAAATAGAAAAGATCTCCACAGATCTGTTATCCCAGCTACATGGAAATACAGGAGTACCAAGGTCCAGGCTATCTTGGGGGGGGGAGGGGGAAGGGGAGGAATGCTACCCTATTTGAAAAAGAGCAAAAGCATAAAAGGACAGGGATGTGCTTTATGCAGTAGAAAACTTCTCTAATAAGCAGAAGTCATTAGGTTAAAATTTGCAAAAATGGGCTGGGAAGGTGGTTCAGTGGTAGAGCGCTTGCCTCGCATGCGTGAGGCCCTGGGTTCGATTCCTCAGCACCACATAAGCAAAAAGAAGAAAGCCAGAAGTGGCGCTGTGGCTCAAATGGTAGAGCGCTAGCCTTGAGCTGAAGAGCTGAGGGACAGTTCCCAGGCCCAGAGTTCAGGCCCCACGACCGGACCCAAAAAAAAAAACTTTGCAAAAACATAAACTGATAGAAACTGGTACAGTTTTACATTCTAGTAATCCTTATACTAAGGATACAGAAGCAAGTAGATCGCAACCACTGTGTAGCTTTAGCTACACAGCGAGATCTTATCTCTAAAGAAACAAATGATTTTGCCAGTCACTGATGGCTCATGCCTAATAAGCCTAGCTACTCAGGAAGCTGAGATGTTGAGTGTCACAGTTTGAAGCCAGACCGAGCAAGAAAGTCCACAGGATTATCTCCAGTTAACTATCAAACAAACCTGAAGTGAAGCTGTGTCTCAAGTGGCAGAGTGCTAGTCTTGAGCAAAAAAGCTCAAGGACAGTGCCTAAACCCTGAGTTCAAGCTCCAGGTCCAACCCCACAAAAATAAAAGTAGCTAATTAAAGAAAACGAGAAATTGGGGTATAAGAAGTAGACCTCAATGCTTGGTAAGAAATGTACGCATTATCCTGCCCATGTAATTGTAACCCCTCTGTACAGTATGTTCACAAATAAAAATGAAAAAAAAAAAGAAGTAGACCTTTTGTCTAGCATGCACAGCTCACTGGGTTCAATCCCTAGCACAAGACTAGCAACAGCAACAAAAAATACAACAAAAAAGTTAATAGGCTGGGAATGAGGCTTAGCGGTAGAGTGCTTGCCTAGCATGCATGAAGCCCTGGGTTTGATTCCTCAGCACTACATAAACAGACAAAGCCAGAAGTGGTGCTGTGGCTCAAGTGGTAGAGTGCTAACCTTGAGCAAAAGAAGCTCAAGGACAGTGCCCAGGCCCTGAGTTCAAGCCCCAAAACTAGGAAAAAAAAAAAAAAAAGTTAATGCAAACCACTCTCCCTTTTTGCCCTACTGCCAGAAATTCATGTTTGTATTATCTTGGTGTATTTTCATGCTATGATTTAAAGAAAAAAAATACATATTGTACATAATATGTAATAAAAAATATGAGATGATTGAGTGCCAATGACTTACACCTATAATCCTAGCAACTCAGCAAAATGAGATTTTAGAGGATTCAAGTTTAAATCCAGTCCACTTGGAAAAGTCTATGACATTTCATTCCCTTTTCTGTGTGTCAGTTGTGGGGCTTGAAGTCATGACCTGGGTACTGTCGCTGAGCTTTTTTGCTCAAGGTTAGCTCAACCACTTTTGAGTCACAGCTTCACTTGAAGCTTTTGGATGGTTAATTGGAGATGAGTCTCACAAGCTTTCCTGCCTGGGCTGGCTTTGAACTGGGATCCTCCAATTTCAATACCCTGAGTAACTAGAACTACAGGTATGAGCCACCAGGACCTGGCTGTCAGACTCCATTTTTAAAACAACCAGCAAAAAAAGTAGGCCAGAGATGTGGCTCAAGTGGTTGAGTGCCAGTGAGCAAGCCAGATGAAGAACTGCACAAAATCCTGAATTCAAACCCCTATATGAGTAACAAGCAAAAAATCCTGAGATATTGTTTACTCATGTTAGTTATTGCCTGTCTCTCCAATAAGGTAAGCTCCACAGGTATTGAAGGGATCATTTGTTTTGTTCAATGATATTTCTTAAGTACACAGAATGCAACTCCTAACAGGTTCATAAACATTTGTTGCAGTTACATGCTTGGTAATTGGCTTCCTATACTGATTCCTGCTATTTGCTTCAGTCATCTTCCTTACTACTTGGCAGTGTGTATTGTGCTATTGTTTGGATTTGGAATGTTCCCCAAAAGTCCCTTGTGTTAAAGGCTTGATCATCAGCTTGGTGTTACTGGAAAATGGTGGACCTTTAAGGAAATAGGGCCTCTTTTGAAAGACAAAAACCATCTGAGCACTGGTGGCTGACCCCTATAATCCTAGCTACTCAGGAGGCTATAGAGAAGATTATGGTTCAAAGGCAGTTTGGGCACAAAGTCCACAAGACTCCATCTCCAAGTAACCAGCAAAATGCTAATTGGAGAACTAGTTTCGGTGGTAGAGTGCCAGCCAAAAGCATGGAAGTTGAGAAAGAGTAAAAGGTTCTGAGTTTAAGCCCAAGTCCTAGCAAAAAAAAAACAAAACAAAACAATATCTTGCATGCATATTCCAATTTTCAAGGATTTTATTAACTTAATCTAAACTTACCTTTCCACAATCCATTCTGGTCGAATTACTTTCTCCCCCTTCAATTCTTTGATTTTGGCATTAGGAAGATTTGTGGCAATAATGTGAGTTGTTTTGGATCTGGAGTAATATACATGATATTGACCTCCATGCAGCATCATTAACTTTCTCAATTCCTCAGCAGAAGGATCTGTGAAACCAATATTAAATTAAGGTTTTACATACAAGGAAGCAGATTATTAAATGGTTAATCCCTAAATCCCTTAAGCCCAATTTAACAACCACCACTGGATCACTTTCTCCTTGGCTACACTGCCATAGAACAAGTTGGGAGGCAAATCCAAGTGTTGAAGTTGATATATGGTAGCTCATGCCTATATTCAAGTACTTAGGCTGAGATCTGAGGATTGAGGTTCAAAGAAAGCTAGGGCAGACAAATCCTTTCCTCAAGACTTATCTCCAATTAACAAACATAAAAGCTGGAACTGGAATTATTGGTGCAAGTGGTAAAGGGCCAGCTATGGGTAAAAACACTAGTAAGAACCAGAAGACCTAAATTTAAGACCCAGGCACAAAAAAATAAAATGAATCAGCTAGGCACTGGTGGTTTATGCCTGTAATTCTAGCTCCTCAGGAAGCTGAGATCTGAGGATTAGGTTTGAAGAAGTAGAGCAGTGGTGGCTCAAAGCGTAGGTTCTAACACTGAGCACAAAACTGAAGGGCAACACCCAGGCCTAGAGTTTAAAGCCCCATGACCTACAAAAAAAATAAAAAAGAGCTTGATAAGAAAAGTACTATTACCTTAACTCATTTAACTGAACCCCCTCTGTACAATATTTTTTCAATAAAAGACATAAAAAAAGATTAAAAAGTACAATATTGTATGTGATATTGTATACTATATATACGTTTACAGTATTGTGAATATATATAGTATTATACTTAAGTATACGCATGTAGTATTATATGTATGTACAGTATCATGCTTAATAAGTATGTGTGTACGTTTAATAGAAACATAAGATAGTATAAAATTAAAGAAAGAAAAAAGAAAATTTTACCACATTTAGCTTATTTAAAAAAAAAAGTAATAATGTGTATGGAGTTTCCAAACAATTTAATCCACTAACTTCTTCAAGATAATATAAGGTAGCTCATAGCTAATAATCCTAGTTTCTCAGGAGGCTCAGATCTAAGAATCACTGTTCAAAGCCAGCCCAGGCAAGAAAGTCTGTGAGATTCCTATCCCCAGTTTAGCCATCAAAAAAGCCAGAAGTGAAACTGTGGCTCAAGTAGTAGAGCAGAGCACTAGCCTTGAGCACAAAAGCTCATGGATAACACCCAAATCCTGAGTTGAAGTTCCAAGCATGGTACCAAAACAAAACAATAAGTAATTATTCAACCTCATAAGTAAACTTAGTAATAGACTCTGTTCTTAATAATTAAGCTTAATTTCAATTTTTTTTGGGGGGGTCCGGTCGTGGGGCCTGAACTCTGGGCCTGGGCTGGGCGCTGTCCCTCAGCTCTTCAGCTCAAGGATAGCGCTCTACCACTTGAGCCACAGCACCACTTCCAGCTTTTTTCTTTTTGCTTATGTGGTGCTGAGGAATCGAACCCAGGGCCTCATGCATGCAAGGCA